>NC_040241.1:16105222-16413972 GCF_001444195.1 Xiphophorus couchianus | reverse complement strand
AACTGTGCAGCTTTCCATTTGCAAAAATGATCATCAGAGCTTATTTTTTTATGTCACCTCCAATTAAAAACGACAAAAGTAAACTTTGAAATTCTACTAAATGTCCTCAAAAGAGGCTCTTTCTAAAAAAAAAAAGAGAGAGAAAAAAACCCTTTCTTCTTCATGAAGCAACTTAAAATATTTAAATAACAGTCATTATTATTTTTCTTTAAGCGGGCTAACAAAGCCTAAAGCTGTGAAGATAAATAACTTGGCCAGGGCCTGAGCGGTGCTCTTCAGTTAGAGCCATAAAAGCACAATCCTCTTAAGCACAAACTAAACCGCATCTCAGTCAATCACTAACTTATGCCAAGTAAAATATAAACAGTCACACTGAGTCAGCCAAAACAGTCTGCAGCAACCCCTGTCTAAGCGCTGAATCAACCTTATCGGTGCGTGTGATCTTCCTAAAGAGAAAGTGGCTTTATCTTCTCCCAGCACCACTGAAGAGGGTTTTAATTGGAATAAAAATACATACTTTTCTGGGAATGGGGCTGGGGGAACACGCAAAGGCAGAGCAGGTTATAGCCTGGGAAGTGTGTGAAAAGTTAGAGAAATGAAGCAAACGTGCGTATTGGAAGTAAACTAATGAGGAAGCTTATCAAAAACGAACTTAATACACAGATAAGGATGGAATCAAATAGAAATGTTCTGCATTGTCACACAGTGGGAAAATTCAGGCGTCACAGCAGCAGGTTGAGGTAAGTGAGAGCATGCAAGTTCACACATAAGGCAAAAAAATAAAGAAAGAAAGAAATATATATATATATATATATACAGAAATATTAGAACTGAAGCACTAATAGATGTGATTTTTTTTTTAAATACACAACTAGAGTGATCATTTTAAGAGGGATTGGAATTATTTGTTGCTTGAGTATTAAAATTGATACACTGCCAAAGCTTCATTCATTGTTGTGGTAATATACGGCATTTCACCGTGGAGACTTTATTTTATTTTATTTTTTTTTTACAGTAAAACTTGCAAATTATCCACACTTCTGCTAAGTACGCTCGGAAAAAGCTGTAAACTACAATGACACTGACTGTAAAACAACCCTGTTCAATACTACTCACTAAAATATCATGATTTAATTTGAACAAGAACTTAAAAAAAAAAAGTTGCAAATGTAATGATCATTCAAAGCAGTTTATTTAAACCTGGAAATTACTGTTTGATTTTTCCAGTTCAGCTGCCACTGATGCCTTATAGCACATTCATTTTACAGCTGAATTTAAAACACCAGGCACTGTAGTCACAGTTCAACTACAACCTAATCAGTCACTGTAAAGCCATTTGTTTGTTATTTAAGCAGTTAAATGACTGGATTCAGGACGGTTCTGCACTGCTGAGGCAACGGCATGCCACTCCACCGTTTGTGATTCTTTTACAGTAAAGCTGCTGCATTCTGCACTGGATAATTGGTTTTAATGATCCTGCTGCAGATTTAAGTATGCATTCTGATGGAAGGAAGACAAAACTCCAAGCAAGTTTAATTTAAGGTGAACTAAATAAGTCAACTTTGCATGATTTTAGAAACATGCACCAGGTTTGCACAACTGAGAGGTGACATAAATTACAGTTAGTCCTGCGTTTTATTCAAGGTAAGTAAATAAATTAGTGTTTGATTTTACCAATCAATTATTTATCAATAATAATTCCTTCATGTTCAGGTTTTTTTTTTTTTTGTTGAAATTAATAAAAAGAGTTTCCAACATTGCAGATTCAGAGCGCGCATACAGGACCTTGTATCCAACCTACA
This sequence comes from Xiphophorus couchianus, assembly GCF_001444195.1. Taxonomy (NCBI): domain Eukaryota; kingdom Metazoa; phylum Chordata; class Actinopteri; order Cyprinodontiformes; family Poeciliidae; genus Xiphophorus; species Xiphophorus couchianus. The sequence goes on along the minus strand of NC_040241.1, from coordinate 16,412,170 downwards.
TGTGCCAAACTCGCCCCCAACTGCATACTTTACAAAACAAGCAAAATAAAAAAAGGAAATGAGAAGAAACAGACACCAGTACCTGAGTTAGACAAATCGGAGAATACATGACGAGACGGCGCTGAGCACACAGAGAAAGAAAAAGTGATTGTAGGTGGACTTATTCCTCCGATCACTCCATCGTCCTGGACCGATCGGTGCGCACCATGCAAGAAGAGAGACGGTGTGTGTGCGCGTATGTGTGTGTGTGTGTGTGTGTGTGTGTGTGTGTGTGTGTGTGTGTGTGTGTACGCGTGTGGAGCAGCAATCCGAAGGGAAATTATCCAAGAATATCCATGAAGAGTCTCGATCCAAAGATTGTCGCCACCGCGGAGGGGGGAAAAAAAAAAGGTTTTGTGTTTTTAATACGCAGGAGCTGGCATGTAAAAGTAGGAGGAGAAGCAACTTGGAGCTGTGCGTGCTCCGCCGCTACGACGTGTTCCCTTTCTCTCTCTCTCTCTCTCTCTCTCTCTCTCTCTCTCTCTGTCTGTCTCTCTCTCTCTCTCTCTCTCTTCCTCTCTCTGTCTCTCTCTCTCTCTGCGCGGGGGCTTCGCAGGGCGCAGAGTGCCGGGACGGTTCGCCCCCTGCTAAAAGCTTCCAGCCAGAGCTGATATGAAACCGAGCGCTTCCACCTTCAGTCGGTCCTGCGCGATTTCAGCAAATCAGATCCAACTTTTTTCCTCTCCCCTCTTTTTTTCTAACCCCCGTCCTCTCTCTCTCTCTCTCTCTCTCTCTCTCTCTCTCTCGTAATTACAGTCACACCCCTCCTCCTCCTCATCCTCCCTCTCCTTCTTCTCCTTCAGTCACATCCACCTCCCCCTCGGCACCTTCCCTCCTCTCCTTCAGCACACAATTCATTTACTCCCCTCACTTTGGCTGAATTATTTTATGAGCTTCGGGGACTTTGGACCAAAGCTTCGGCCACACAGAGGATAAAAAAAGCACATTTCCAACCTCCTTTCCCAGCTTAGGTCGCTCCCAAGTTGATGCAAACTTTTCATGTGCACGTCTGGGTTTCTGACATTACCTCACTTTTTTTTGTTATTGTTCTTAAGTAGTAGGATACGTTTAATAAAGCCCCTATATGGGTGGTGTATAATTTACTAATATTATCATTTACAAGCAAATTAGTAAAAATCGGTAACAAACAACCAAAATCAGCAGGTTTTTTTTTTAAATAAACTGCGTATGGAAATACAAAATAAATTAGTAAAAGCAAATTTTAATTTCTCTAAGCAAAAATGTATTCTTTTCTTCTTTTTTTGGTTTAGAAAACATAAAATGGCTCATATTCTTACGCCTGGACCACCTCAGCTCGTTTTGAGAATGTAAACTCTTCACCCCATGACGTCACTGTCCGTAGTACAGAGAGCCACTACAGAGTGCGATTTAAAAATACAACAAAAATAGGTTTAAAATAATAATTTCCCACGTTCTTGATTATTGATATTTGTTTTTGTTGAAATAAAAAGGAAACACAATGTAGAAGAGAAATTATGCCTCCTATGGTCAAAAATATATGACAGTCACTGGTTTTTATTATTTTAAACTGGAGATAAGTAAATTAAAATTTTTTGCTCAGCTGTTTTAGTTCAAATCCAAATTTGTTCTACTTTAAAACAAAATCAAACGCTTTTTTTAATAACTGGTTTTCAATTAGAAAATGTGACTGGATCAAAAACAAGACATTTATGTTTTATCCATTTCTAACAGACACTTTATGCTGAGGGTGCCACTAGAAAAAGAAGGGGTAATAACTAATTTAACCTTTATTTTTATTACGTAATTGCATATTTTAAATGGTTCACACACTTAAGACAGCCTGTTCTGCTAATTTTGGGGTATGAAAACAGCCCTCTTGAAAGCCCCCCACTGTTTTGCGCCCCTGCTTTTAATAAAATCAAGTGAAACGTGCACGTAGTGCGCATGTTTTTGCACGCATACGGTTGTGTTTTGCACAAAAAGGCACCTGAAGTTAAACATTGTTGCTTTGCAGCCGCGCACGTGTTTCTGCGGGTCCTACAGAGCTGTCAACAGTCCGCACAAAGTTCACACACACCAGAGGGAATGAGGAGGTCATCTGCGCCAAGTTCAGGGAACTTTCTGCTGCGTTCTCCACCACGCAGCGGCAGAAAGGACAACACATAAAGATATCACATGAATAAAATGGAAATTACACACAGAGCGTTATCGCAACATTTGAAAGCAGTAATATAACCCATGTTCACGTACCATTGCACTGTACTGCATGGATTAATGGGGGAGTCCTGGAGCCTGGTTGGAAACACACAAGCCGGTAGCTTCACATTTCTCACGCTCAACTTTGTTTGGAGCCCCTTTTCTCTTGCGGTGCAACAACAACAACAACAACAAAAAGTCAACACCGGAAGACAATTCTTGGCAGACAGAGGTGAAAAGAAGTTAGGAGCACCTCGTCTTTTTTTCCCCCTTGTTTTCCTTCCTCTTCAGGTCTCAGTTTTTGGATCGGGGATTTTTTTTTTTTTAGGGGGGGAGTTGAACGCGATCCAGAAGAGGCTGAGTTTTCGGCACTGGGCTGGTCTCCGCCTTCACTTTCACTGTCTGACTGACTGACTGCCGCCCCTCCGGCTCCCAGCGAACAGCCGTCAGGCTAAACAAAAGCCCTGCCGGAAGAAGTATAAGGCGGCTTTTCTAAATAAAAGCCCAATTAAAAGATTACCTATGATTTTATAGAAAACTCTGTAGTAAATTGTTTATGAATGTTTTGTTTGAAAAGTATTTTTTCGGACTATAGAAGGCAGCTATTGGGAAAGTAGTGAATCACAAATATTTCCAGTGGTGGTTCTGGACCAAATTTACCCAAAGGGCAGCCAGTATTTTCTTTTTCCTTTTGCATTTTATGTTTTGGGGGGTAAAACGAGGGTTAATAATTAAGAGTAAGCCAAATACTGCCTCAATACAGCTGAAGATAAAAGGGCAAAACTTTAAATTCTTGCCTATGCGTAAGATGATCCAGACTTCATTTTACTACTCATGACTTTTTAAGTATCTGTTTAAAACGTAAACTCTAAACCAGAGCTAGCTGATGTGAAAAAGCTTTGTCGGTTTTGTCTCTATACAGTTTCAAATTAACAATACAGTTTCTAAGTATAGAAATCTCACAATTTATTTGTTTACATGCATTCAGCCTTCTAAAAGAACCAATTAAATGAATAATCTATTTGATGAGCGGTATCTTCATTGGCAATAGCATCAATTTAGGCGTTCTTGTGTGCAAGGTGCACATATTAAAGTGGCTACACATGTACTGCTCATTTCATGCAGATATTTGTTATATAAAGCAGCTGCGGGAAATGTGGAATATTAAAATGAACATTACTCTATATGTTCAGATTAAGCAAGTAATATAAAGGTAAAATGATTGATTTTGCTCTTTTATCCAAATTTTACATTCCAAAAAATATGAATATCTCATTCTGTGGGTGAAACGGTTTGTCTCAAGCTCTTATTTTGAAAGTTCTATTTCCTGGCGTCTATCTAGCTGTGTCTCAGCAGCTTCACGCAGCCTCTGTTTTGTAATAGCGTTTACATTCTCGCTGCTCATTGGCCAGCAGCGGTGGCCCCGGGACCCTATGTACCCTGGGCCCCTCACTTCCGCTCATCTGACGGGCTGTGTGCTGTTTAACGAGCCGCTGCTGGACAGCCAGGTCAATGACGGATGGTGGCGGACATTACACCGCACTAATGAATAAAAAAAATTAAATTAAATAAAATACTACTACTATACTACTAATAATACTGCTACTAATAATAATAATGACATGCACTATTATTGTTATTATGACCTATTGCTATAAAGACAAACTTTTGCATCTCTTGACTCTTTATAAAATATTTATTTTATGACTCGGTAGAAGGTTGCATTGAAATAAGAAAAACAATAAGCAGCAGTGGTGAGTAATATTGTAGCAGATGTCCTGTAATGTTATAAACAGACTCAATTTTCCTGTTGCTGCCCCTATTAGACATTTTATGCATCATAGAAGACGAAAATATGGGATCACATGACCTAAATGGAGGCGCCAGAGCGCATTTGTTATAACACCAACACGCCGTTTACAGTAGCTGGACAAGTTGGATTATTATTTGGACCCAGTTCCTTATGGAGGTAGACTTACCTGTTTAAGGTGTTGACAGATAAGAGCTCAGCCTCGTTTTCACTGATGTTATCTGATCTTTATTCTTGCCAATTACATCCTATTTATCTTTAAAATGTTACAGCGTGGTTCATTGTTTCAATATATATATATATATAAAAATAGTTTTTACAATAGTTTTAACGTTAAATAATTTTATAATTGTGTTAATTAATGCGAAGAAGGATGATTTAATTTCATTTTACTCTGCTGAATTTGTATATGCTTCAAGATTTATCTCAAAGGGTCCGTTTGGTTAGCGAGGATTTATCGCCACCATGTGGAAGCAAACAAAATTGCAAGTTGCTCCGGATTTCTTTATTTTCCAAAGTTAGTAATATCTATGAAATAATTTGGTTTGGTATTAGTGTGGTGAGGCTCTTTTGGAGACATTTTCCTTTAGTATTAACAGCAAGATACTGTGTCAATTGGTTTAAAACAGAAAATGGTTTTATTTGTTTTCCTAAACATTTTATACCTCAAGTTTAACAATGTTTTCTCTGGTATATACATGTAAAAATGTTTTGTTTTGCAAATTGTACCATTTACTTACAAAATATTCGTTTTTGTTCCAAAGGCTTCATTCAGTAGGAATATCAGAACATGTAATAATAAAAATGCATCATCTTTGTTGAAAAACAAAAGGAAATCTTTTAAAAATGCTGATAAGATTATGCAAAAAACTGAATCAGCTTTCCAGGTTTACTGTTTTTTACTGAATAAATTAATATTAGAAATATATATACAGTGATAAAATGTAGATATAACTGTAGCTACTGTGTTTTCTTTATATATATATATATATATATATATATATATTGTTAACACAAGCACCAAAATATCAGATCTTACTATATGGATATTTATTTGATGTTTGAAGCTGACCGAAGCGTAGAGATTGACTGTCGCAAATCAAAGCAATAACAAACAAAGAAACATAGAAGAACTTACAGCATACACGGACATCCAAAGTAAGTAATAGTAATAAAAGACTGATCATGAGACAGGAGGAATTAGCAAAGGACAAAGAAAACTGGAGAGCTGGAATACTGAGGGATGAGTAGAGAATGACAACAGATGCAGTCGAGGCAATCAGCTGACTGGGAACAGCTGAAGAAGGGAGCAAGAAGTGGCAGACTGAGGGAAGATGAACGACAAACACCTACGGGTTGAACTAAAGCTCATAGAAACTTCTAATCAGGGGGAAAAGAGTAACACTGATCTAAGAGAGCAAAATCCAAAATCACAAAAAATAGATTAGAGTAAATTAAGAAAGTAGATACAAAGAATAAACTTCTACGGCAAGACATTTGGACAATAATGAATACAGGGAACCGAATAGAGTATGGCAAGACATAAAGGAATATAACTAAACAACAAATTGGCCAAATATCTAGCACTATAAATAGCTAGCACCATTAATACCACAAATCCCATAATGCTCTGCGGTGCAATGGCACGTCAATCAGGACCCACAAGCCCTTTTTGTAACTCCAAGCTAATCTTCAGTGCAGACAGCAATCTAAGCTTTAACGGATGTTTTCCTTCTGCACTTTTTCTTGCTACCACAAGGCAAAATGAAAATGGATTTTCATTAAAGAAAGCTATTATTATTATTATTGTTGTTATTGTTAGTCTGTGGGGAAAAAAATGCATACCATTGAAATGTAAGTCAGAAAGCTGCAAAATGAGAAATATTTTTTATGTTTAATGTATTTTATTTGTCATTTGTCATATGTGCTCATCAAATGTTTCATTATTGTGATTAAACAATAATAATGTCGAATAAACTAGATAATAATAAAATAATATTAATTTTAAAACTGTAACTAATATTACAGAGTTTTATTACAATATATTATTTCACTATGTAATGCTTTGAGAAATATTATTACATAAGTTTATGTTGAAAATGACATAATCATGCCTATGCATATCAGAAAACATGTTTCTAAATACATATTTTCCAGGTACAAGCTACCTGCTGAAACAAGTTTAATTTGAATTCATATATTGTTTGGCTGCAACCAAACAGGAAAACTTAAAGTTATTTAAATTATTTTTGCAGAGGGCTGTAGCTGCAACTGCTTCAAAAACAAAGATCACTAAACTTTTCAGCTTTAATGACAATATAAAAGAGGATTAGACAGCTGAAATTTGGTGTCATCTGTTGCTGTTTTATTTTCTAAAAAATTTAGCATTATTTCTATTATTTATCTTCCTTAGTAGGATTTTTTTTTCTTAAAGAAAGAATCCCAAATGTGCTGATTTGTGACCCCATCTAGACTTTTGACCTCACTTTGTGGAACCACAGAGCGTTCAAATGTGATCTAAAATATGTATCCCACAAAGCAAATTTTGATTTTCTCTCACTGGAATGTAGCCAAAACAAAAGGACATATCCAGGCTGGGGTCAGGGTTCACCAGCAGTGAAGCTTGTGCAGGAACTGGAGTTCCTTCAAGCATCCAGAGCGAAGAATCCACCCTCAACTTAAACCCTGGAGATGGGGCGCGATAAAAGCTCGCCTGTAGTCAGACGAGTAAATAAATATTCAGAAAGAAATGTCAGGCAGTGTTGCCTCTTCAGCCTGGGAAAGGCGCGGGCAGGACAAGAGCTCTTTGTCCAGCTTTAAATTAACACAGCTGGCGCTGAAAAGAGAGGTGCACTTGAGGAAAGCTCTTCATCTAAAAGCAGGCTGGGTTCGTCCTTCGGTTGAAAAGAAAACAACACTTTTTGTGTCCAACTTTTTTGCTTTGTGTCTATCTTCAAAAGTCTTCAGATATCTGAAGCCAAACAAAAGCGTTTAAAATCACCAAGCGGATTCATCGTAGAGCCAAGCGAAGGTTCCTCTATGAAAACAGACTCTCATTAGTGCTACAGCAGAAATCATCAGGTGTACAGACATCATCATCAGTTCTGCCTCAACCTAACGGCAACAACAAAATGAGTTACACGGCTTGTTAGATCGCATCTTTCCAGATCTCCACTCACCATCCACCACGTCTGGGCCGACATGTCATAACAAAGCTGCCATTTAATGGACCTCTCTGTCAGATTCCCAGCCATCGCTGAGCGCGCTCCTCGCCCTGGTGGGAGACAACACAGCTAATCAAAGGGGCATCAGTGGAAGCATGCTGGGCCACATGTAGGCCAGTCCTTCGCCAAGCTGCATCATGGGAAAATGAAAAAAAAAGGATCAGCAACAGATTGACCCCAGTGACTCGAACCTGACAGTGGTAATTAGATGTCCCCTGACCCTGCAACCTTCAACTATCCCCCCCGCCCGCCCCATCTCATCCTCCCACACAAACTTCCTCCCCCGTTTCTAACTCCTTTACGCTTGTTGTGCAAATTCAGAGAGAGAAAGAAAGTTTATATTGCTTTATTGTAGCCTTTTAAAGAGGTCTTCATCAACGCTTCTCTTTGCTTTCTGGAAGTGTTTTATAGTAATTGTCCTTCCAGTATTTATGCCTGACCAAAAAAATTGCATTTTGCTGTTTTTCCAGCGCCTTGCATTCGGATTCGCTAGAGTTGATTAATACTACCAGAGTCCTGGCTGCCGCTTTGCACCAAGCAAAATTAGAACCCTGTGTGTTCACTAATGATGGTGGTCTTCACCCAGAGGAATGGCTGCAGTCTGTCAATGCTAACAAGACCTCTTTGGACTTAACAGACACATAGATTCTCAAAGAATTACCACATTTTCTAGCTAAGGAACTAAGGAAGAGGTTTAGTATTCTCAACTCTCATGTATCTACTTGCACTGAATTTTGTGAACTTTTCAGAACTTTGTTCTTACCTGCTGACAACCAGGAGCATATTATGAGAGGTATCTTGGACAGTTTCCAGCACCCCGAAGAACCTCTACCAACGTTTGCGGCCCATATGCTCAGTGAGTTCAAAAGACTGAGGAACCCTCCGTCTGAGAAGGAGCAGATTGACCTTATCTGTAAACATGCAGTTGAGAAGTACAGAGTGGCACTGTATGGAACACCTATCAGGTCAGTAATTGATTTGGTGCTGCGTGCCCATGAGCTACATTCTGTTCTCGACACCAGCCTATTACAGCCATCAAAAGTCCAGATGAAAAGTTGAACTGATGGTGGACCCTACTGTTTTAAATGTTCCATGCCTGGTGTTACATCCTGCACATGCCCGAACTGTCCCACTAATTATCATGGAGCTCGACATTCTCCAAGACCTGCCAGAGAGCGTCCAAAAAACTCCACCTTCAGATTATCATCCTGTGACACAAAAAGAACCAAAAAGCGCTAACGTGGCAAGAGAAACAAAACTAGCGGGTAGGAAGCAGGGAAACTTCACAGGGGGGGGAGAGTTTTTCACAGGGCCAACCCTCCCCCCAGTCAGTAACTCTGCCCTCTTGCCTATGTCAGTCCCAAATTCACTACCTATGCTCAATCACGTTGGAGGCCACACTCGACACAGGTGGGTCGCTTTCAGCTGTAAATGCAGAGTTGATACCTGAAAAGACCCAAAATATCTCATTAAAGAATCAATGAAATTCCCCACCCATAATACTGGCCAACAGCACTGACTGCAATCCATTAGGAGTAACCTGGCTGACCATTGGATTTATGGGCAAGTCAATCTTTCAACGATTTGTGGTAGTGCAGGACCTGTCATCCCCCTTAGTTCTTGGGATGGACTTTATGACTCACACTTCACTAACAACTCATGTTCCAACCAGAACAGTGATTATGGATGACAATCCCCCATTTCTGGATGAACCCTGTGAAAATGACTTTGCGGAGGCTGTTCTTGAGTGTGGAACGATGACAGTGCAGAACACTCCACAGCTCTCACTTAACGAAAAAGTTGACGAAGCTAACTTAAATTCTGCGGGAAAAGGAGGACTGTTAAGGTTGCTAGAAAACTACAGTGATCTGTTTGATGGTCACCTCGGTCGCACTTCTCTAGCAGAGCATGTCATCGCCACTGGGGATGCAAAGCCAGTTAACCTATATACAGTACATATATATATATATATAGTTTATTTTTCATTTTTAAATCCTACTTTTGTTTTCTCTACTTTTACCATAAATAGAACAAAATATTTGACATATTGTGTTTTTCATTTATTCAGCTTGATGGCTCAGTTGAGGACATGTTGATGGAGGAAGAAGTGGCTGTGGATATAACCGGCAAGAGGAAATACTGAAGGTTGGTCAGAGAAACCAAGGGAAAATGAACACCACCACCTGCATCTGTTCATAACCTCTCATCTCATGTCACCTCCAAGCCACCCACCTCTGCAACCTCCAAAACAATTGGCGCCCAGTGACAGCACCCGCTTCTGCCATGACGTCTGCAGTACCTCCTGATGCCACCACAGAAAGTAACACTTCAACCAGTGGAACGACACCAATACCAGCTTGTACGCCACCATCTGACATCTACATCTACAATTAAAGACACCCAATGTTAAGCCATATGTTTAGGGTTGTTTTTTGGGTTGGACAGTGATGCTCTTTTCCAGTCTATTGCAGTAGAAAGTCAGCTGTTCCTGCAGTACAGGAGTGCATACTGTTTACTAACTAGACAACCGCTCAAGGCACTTGACTGATTATTATTATGAGACGAGCTCCTCTGCAACCCTTCAAAGATAGGTGGATAAAGCCAATGGATTTTTTTTATTTCATTATTTTGGGAAAACATTAACAACTGAACCATGTCTCATTTTCCTTTCATTTCACATAAAATCCCACCCAAAGCGTTTGTAGCTGTGAAGTAACAAAATGTGAGAAGCTGAATTTGTAAGAACACCTGATAAAATAAAGTTTTATTAATGCTCCTCACAAGGTCGGACGAACAATGAACAAATTGTGCCCAGGTGGGAAAGTTTCCATTTGTGATAGTTTTATTAAACGTCTTCTGTGATCTAATATAAACAGAAGTCATTTGTAAAAGTGTTTGTTCAGACGGGGGCGGGGGGAGACCATGTTAAGACCATCTGTGCCCAGCTGGGGTTTTTTTCTATTCTGTGAACTAAGCAGCTTTGCGTGTGCACATAAATGTTATCTGAAAAGAGTTTTTCTCTCCTGCTACATTCCAATCCTCCTCAGCGCGGTCGCTCGGTGGCAGCTGGATTTCCCCACAACGACTGTGGGTGGACTTGGAAAAAGTAACTTAGCATATGTAATCACACATGGTTGAAATGAGAGGGCAAGAAGGCTGAATCGAATTAAAATAAGTGTTTCTTTACTTTTGAAATAAAGTTGTGGTCAGACGTTTACAAGCACATTTTCTATCAATTTGGAGACTTTCTGATTTATTTGAATAGCTCTTTTTCCAGCATGCTCGTTTAAATTTATTGTGGATATTTCACAATCCTGCAAGGATAAGTGGGTATAGACAGACGCCAAAGGTTGTTGAAAGTCTTTTAACTTGACAAGCTCATGGTCTATTGGTGACCATGATTGCCTGTGTAAAAGTGAATTTATTCAAAAGCACTCATTAGAACATTTCAGGACACAAATCTGAGTGATGATCCAAGATGGAGCACTGCAGATTCACACAAGTTGGGAATGTCTTATGGAGCCATTTCTAAACTATAGTAGATTCAAAGATCATCAGTCCAAACAGGTGTGAGGAGGCGGAAGTTATCTGGATGTGTCGACACCACCAAGATCTGGAAGAAACTATCGTCCAAAGATAAAAGAGAGCTGGTTGTTATCGGCAGGCTCAAACCTGCCAATAACTGCTGGAACACCAGTTAAATCTGCTGTTTTTCATAAATGGAAACCTGTAAATACAGTATAAGTTAAAGCAGATTTGTCTCATAAGGTTTGGGCAACACATCCATCTGTCCGATAGAAACAAATTACAGAGCAAAGAAAAAACTCAAACCGACTTTTTTTTTTTCTTTATTGGATAATTGAGAGAATTCAGAGGGAAAAGGAAAAAAATCACATCAGATTGATTGTTTGACTAATAGGGAAATGCATAAACCTGATTACTTTATCAAATATATGTTAGCATAGTTTAATACAATGTTCATGTACACCACAAACAGTAAAACAAGTCAGCAGTACCGTTATTGTCATAATAAAACATAAAAAGAATCCAAACAAAAAATAACAAATCAAAGTGTTTACAGAAGACAACCCAAGTGAAATCTTTTGTTTACTTGAATCACTTATTAAAAAATAAAAACTTAGATGCATTCTCCGGCTGTCGAAGTGTGCTTCGTTCTTTCAGGGAGCAAAGTGGAAAATGTTTCAGTCCCTGCATGAGAGCAGCCCACGATATTGATTTTAAGGTTGGAATCGATACATTTCATCGTCTTGATTGGATTAGCTGTTTTAACTTCAACTTTTAATTGGATTTCACCTTTCTAAAATGACGCAGCATTTGAAAATCAATAACCCGAGTGTTCAGGAAGTTCAGCATGTGGAGCTGCAAAATGGAGGAACTCGTCTGACACCTGCCACGAATGGGGCCTGCTGAGGTCTAATAAATCTAATTACGCCTTTATTAGGGAGAAGACACATTAAATCACTTACCTTCTGTGATAAGGGTGCGAAAGAAAATTAAAATGCAACCTTAAAGACTTTTGATGACAGAATATTTCCAGATTTAAGGAAAGATGAAGGATCTTAATGTGAGAACGACACCTAAGCAAAGCATAGTCTGTTCTGGAGATAGATCTACAGCCATCATGGACAGAAATCACTAAATAATCACGCGACCTGATGGCTAGCGACCCAATAATAAATTCGGAGACTTTAATCCGAGTCTAAGCTCGGCAAAATAGCAGTAAAGCACGGCAAGTCGCAGAACTCCAATACCAGACAGGTAAACATGCATCTGAGATGTAACTGTTCAAGGCATAGCTGTTTGTTAGGCATGTGGCTAATTATTTTTCTTTTGTTCAGCCAGATGTCATAGATGACAGAAAGAGCAGGTGGTCATTTATCTAATTAGCCCAGCAGACTCAACCATTACAACAGATTAGAAGCAGACTGCAGTAGACCGCTATTATCTACACTGGATCCCTTAAACGCCATCATGAGAGACAAAGCTGACAAATTACATGTGTTAGAAACCCCTTGTTTTTGTGGCATTAACCCTTATTAAAACCCCAGCAAGCTCATAAGAGCCTTTTTTGTTTCAGAAAATCATTTAACCATTTTAAAGACGCAACTTCCATTTGTGGTCTTTCTAAAATATTATTAATAATAATTGGGAGCTATTAAGCAAAGTCAAACAGCGCAGTTTAACATATAATGACTCAACCTTGGATGATAAACACAAAAGTCGCACAGAGATTAACTGATCCCATCCTCCCGATCACGCTGCGGTGTCATGACCTCCTTCAAGCTGAGAACAATTGGGGACAATCAAGTTTGCCGAGGGTGGCACAATGAGTGTGTGTGTTTGGGTCAGACTATGTTAAAAGCATAAAGCCATGTTAGACAGGACACTTTGATTGTGTTCACAGATTGTGCACACATTTGGCACGCATCGCTGAGACTTAAAACATGCTGTCAGGACAATGACCGATTAGAGACGGCTGAACTGATGCCTCAGGCAACTTGTGCAACATTCATGCTAATTTTTTTTGTTTAATAAAGAAACATGTTTTAGTTAAATATGTTCTCTCGATTAATCCTCATGTCTTTAATAAAGTAAAGGTGCCAAAGACAATTCAGTTGGCTTCTTTTCTTTTTTTTTTTAATCTTTTATTTCAACTACATTGTTTTTTGTTTGATATTACATTTATGGATTCAAGTGAAATTGAGAAATATTTTCCCTCTTTGTAACTTTTGTTTTCCCAGAACATTTGACACATTTTGTTTTTAAGATTCAGACTATAATGTGATGATGCCTTTTAGAAAAATGTGTGATTGAAACTAGTATTATACCCACATTTATACCCACATTTGCCTTGCAAAAGTATTCATACCACTTGGACTTCTCCTAATCACATTCATGTACCTAATGCCATGTAGCTTTAAAAAAAAAAAAAAAAACAATGTTTAAGAACTGCTTTTCTGTTTTCACTCAGCTAAGCTTTTCTGGTATTAACATTTGTCTGATAATCTGAAACATTAAATTGTGGGGGGAAAATCTGTTAATTGCAAATATGTTGCACAAAATTGTAAGTAAAGATCACATACTGTAAAACAAAAAATGCAACAGACAGAAACATATTCAGAATGTAATTTATTCAAATATGAATACCTATATATTTGCTACAATCACAATTTGCAGCGCAATAAATTGGCAACTTTATATAAGACTTATAAACAGAAAAGTAACTGGTAACACGTTCACAAAACAAATGTTCCAGTGTTGAGGTCTGACTTAAAACAAAACAAGGTTTGAACACAAAATATTAAGAAACCTAAAAAGAACAGTTAAAAAAAATTACAAAGGTCCAAACTCCAATCTCCTGTGAGATGCCAAGTAACAGCTGCCTGATGGAAATATTCACGTCTACAACTGAGAGTGATGTAGTGCAAGGCGGTGACTTGTAATGTTAAGCTTGGCAGCCATCATTAAAGTTCAGACATAGGTCCAAATTCATCAGCCAGAATGTAAACGTAATAATACATTTTTTAAAAAAGCGGTCAAAGAAAAATTATGAACAATGTTTATTGCTTCAAAAATCTGAAACCAAATAAGAAAAAGAAAACAACTTATCAAAAAAAAAAATCAAACATACATTTTCCCTTGCATTGCCTCCACAAACACCTAAAAATCATGATAAAAAGTTTTCAAACATCCAAGAGCATGAGCTATAAAGACCGATGAGCAAACATATGAAACCACGCTCATGCAAATTCAAACTGGAAAAAATTCAACACATACCCATAGTGAGGACTTTTTTTTTTTAAATTATCTTCCTTTTAAAATTAAGTCTTCACATTAAAACAGACTGTGTGCTAGCATAAAATTCAGTGCATATTATTGAACCGCTACCATCACAAACTTGGTGAAACATGCATTTAATAAATGCTTGCTGACTACTGCAACATTTTCCCAGATCTTTGGTCGGTGTGGAGTGTACAGTGATGGCAAAAAAACATAAAAAAAATAAAAATAAAAAAAAGTGGCCTGGACAGGCACTCAAAATTACTTGGATAATATAGTATTCTCTCCACACACGATAGGCTTTGTTTACATACAGGTTTTTCAAAGAAACTTGCTCACTCAAAGCTAGTATAACTATGGCATGACCTATTTCTCTAATTAAATCAGTAAAGTCTCCAGCAGTTTCAAACAGATATAACTAAACAATCATAAATAAATTATACAGTGTTACCAGAGCAAACACCACTGCCTAAACTGCAAAAAACATGCATTTGCAACATTTTGATGCTAGCTGTTAGCACGAAAATACAGGGGCATTTAACTGCCAGGGCTAGGATATAAATTCAAGAGCAGTGTCTTGTTAAAGCAAAAAAAAATTACTGTCAAAATGAGATACAAAACTCGTTTTCATATCTCATTATAATGGATAAACTCTCATTTCATCAACTTACAAAAATACATAGCTGACAGGTCACTTCTTAAAAAGGCATAAAGGTTTTCCTCTCACTCTCCATCTTTTCAATATTTTCTCTAAATGAAACGCAAACACCCTACGTCGTTGGAAATGTACTGTTATGACTAGAACATATTTTGGTTTTATTGAGATCAAAAATCTTGTTAAAACATAAAACACATTTTAACAAGCTAAAACAAGAAAGTTTCTCATTACAATAAGATACTGTTCCTGTTTTTAAACAGATGGCCAAGTGTCAGCACAAAATAGTTAGCTAAGTTTAGCACAGAACAATTTATAAACTGTCAGGCCTCAACAGTAAGCTAAATATTCAGAAGGATCTCATACAATGCAAATGTTAGCCAAATGTTAGCTCAGAATTGTTAGCTAAGTGTTAGCAAGAAGAGCAGCTAGCTGTTCGCAAGGCAGTTAGCTGTTTTACAATGCAAATGTTAGCCAAGTGCTAGCATAGAACGGTTAGCTAAGAGTTAGCAAGAAGAACAGTCAGCTTAGTGTGAGAATAGAACAGCAAGCTGTAAGCACTGCACAGTTAGCAAACTGTTGGCACAGAATAGTTAGGTAAGCATTAAGACTGAACAGAAATCTTAGCACATAACGTCTTGTTGTAGAAAACAGTTCTTAATAGGGATAGGATTGTTGATTATCAAGCTACATAGCACCTAAAACAAATTTTAAAAAAGCATAGCATAACAACAATAATTCAACAACAAATTATTGTTGTTATTGTCCAGTGAAACCAAATGGGTTTCACTGGAATAATTTAGATTGAGTGGAGTGGGTTTGTATTCTATAAAATTTAATCATATTGAAGTGAAATGACTTTTGTTGTAAATTGGAACTGAACTGGCAGTCCTTCACTTTTGCTAGAAATAGCCATTTTGTGAATGTCTAGTAACAAAGTGTTGGAAATTGATATTATTTGTATTTTAGACAGCATGTTATGGTTTGCTCTGCCAAGTTGAATTATTTTTTCCTTTATATGCCTGTTTCTAGAAATAAATGTATAGTTCCTGCTTTGTCTATGTACGTTTCCACAACAATCCTAATCTGTGAGCTTCCCTATCAGAAATATAAATATGCACTTATAAATTAAAAACATTCATAAAAAATAGACCTAAGCTACAGGACTCAAACGTCATGTCTCAAAATCCACAGGAAAACTATTTGTACCAATCCTCTGTATTGCAAGTGCTATGGTCAATACAGCAAGTTGTTTTAAAATAACGGATTACCAATGTGGTCAGTATATTTATTCTTTGAATGTGAAAATGACTATATTTCTTCTATCTATTCAGCAGCAAACTGACTTGTTACACTGATTTTACTTACACAGGTGGAAGAAATCAAGTTTCCATAACTGTCAGCAAAGTCAAGGGAAAAATCTAAGTATTAGTGTGATGCTTGTTTTAGATTTTAGAGAAAAAGCAGCAGTCAGGTGCTGTTTTGTAATTGCAACTGATCATCAGCAAGTCTGACCACCTCTATGAAAGCTTACAGGTTTATGTTAAAGTAGCAGTATTATGTCTTTTTCAGGTACATAGTGCCATTTTATAGCACAATAAAGTAAATATGTCAACTTTTGTTGTTATGAAAAATGCTATATACATCAAAAATTACTTAAAATAAATTTGACTTTGCAATTGTACACCTTGAAATTGGGCCCATATCTCTTTAAGAAGTTCCTGCTCTTTCTGACACTCATTACAATGTTTTAAGCAGCACTGTACTGCTAAGTAGTTCATATGATGAGTTCAGCAGACTCATACTTCCACTAGCTGTTTGCTAATTGCTGCTGCCGCTAGTCCGGAGGAGCTGAATAGGGAAATTGCGCGGAAAAGATGTCACTCAGTGAGACTACACGTCTTACATAGCTGAATGGTTGCCGTGGGAGATTCAAGAATTTCTCAAACATGAATGAAAGAATCAAAGTAACCCTCCAGGTATGTTTTTGATTAGGTAATATGATTATCACATGAAGTAAAGCTAAAAAAATACATAATTCTGCCCCTTTAACACAATGAAAAGGACCAAAATCATCAGCAATAATGAAGAAAGAAGCACCTGTTTCAATCAGTCAACCTCAGAAGAATTATAGAGACACTTGCAGATAATTTAAAGCTCCTCACTCTACAGAGATAAAGATTGTTCAGAGTGGAAATCTTTTAAGTCAGTTGACAATTCTCCTGAGTGGACATCCCAGAAAACTTTCAATTTCAGACTGTTCACTCTCAAAGAAATTGACAAAAACAAAACAAGAGCTCAATTGCAGGTTCTCCAACCATCAGTTTGTATGTGAAATGTTAAAAGTTCATTCCCGGAATGGTAAAAATTGTACAAACCACCAAGACATAACTGAGATTAAAGCAGAGATATTTGACCATAACACAGTGCCGTATTGATAAATACGGTGCTGTGTGGACAAATACCCCAATACCATATGACAATCAGAGCAATGATTTGGGCTTGTTTGGTAGCCACAGAACCCTGAACTCCTCTGTATGTCAAAGTTTAATATATCCAACAGTAAAGGTCGGACAGATAGAAAAATTAGCCAATTAGGTAACTAGAATCAATGTGTTGCTATGGTTATTGACCTCAATCTAATTGATATGGTGTAGTGGATGAGCCATAAATAAGAGCTATAATCCTCACTGGACTGATGCTGAGTGATCATTATTACTGCTAATGGTGGTTCTACAAGCTAATAAATTATGCACCGAGTGTACTTAGTTTTTCCCATGACTGTATACGAGATAAGATTTTTTTAATCTTATGACTGTACCTTGAACTCTTCATGACTCAAGGTATCTCTAACAGTATAATTTGACAAATAATATACAGCAAACATCAACTACTGATCAGTGAATATTAAACTCATATTTAACAACAGGATTAACTACAAAAGTCACTATCGAGGAGTGATTATATTAGCTTGATTTTGCGTTAGTGCTCTCAGCAGTCATATGACATCTCTAGATTGAAAGGTATCAACTTTGTTCAGTGGTATTATGCTCCTAAAAATACACACATTGTAGTTAAAACCATAGTAAAACAATCAAAGAAAACATTCATGAATTATTAGAAGATAGTCATACTTCAGACCCTTTTCTAAAATTTGGTAAATACCAAAAACAAAAACAAGGCACAAACTTTATACAAAAATCAAACACTTCTAACAGATTTGTAGTTATTCTGTCTGTAGCTAATTACTAGTGAAGGCTCTTTATGACATAACCTGAGAGATGTCCCACTGCTTCCATCCCAATCATGTAAATAACTATTAAAGGTGGTTTCCAGATGCTATAAATAGCAGTCACAGTGTTCAAAACTTTTTAACACAATTCCAAAATAGTGTTTGTGACCCTGTTCCTGGAGAGAAACTGAATAAAACCAAGCAAAAACCAAAACAAAACATAAGTATCTGCTGCCCAGCAAGAGGGCGGTGAAGGTGTGCAGACAGATTTGTTTCAGGAGTATGTGGAGTGTTTAACTGTAGCAACTTCTACCGAAAGTGCAGGCAGGAAGGGGAATGTAGAGCCACAGAGCTACATGTGGCTGCGGTAGTGGTGGCCGGCGTGGAGAGGCTGTCTGCTGCGCAGCGGGAGGAGCCACAGAAGTTTCCAGCGAGTGCCACAAACCTCAGCGAGCGCCCACTGCCACGTTCTTTTTGTGCCATATCTAAGCAGAAAAATACCTTAATCACCTTAAAGCATTTGGAAATTTTGTTTTACGTATACAGCTAAGTGGCTGCTTTTGAGAAAATTAGCTCCCTGCCCAGGGCGGCACGGCATGAATATTTGTTAAAAACAAAAAGCGCAAATAGCGATGTGTGAGCTGTGACCCAAAATCTATTTTCTATAACATGTTCAAAAGGCATAAGCTCCCTTGCTGTGTTGATCACAATTTATGACTGTCGTAGACCACAGCCGGTTTAGATCAAAAGGGTGATCTGAACCCAAACAGAATCTGAAACCTATCTGAAAATCTGAAAGTTATATGCTTGATGGTCAGCCTTGGGCTTCTGTGTTTTTTTTTTTAAAATAAACTCACAATATAAACAGCATAGAGAAAACTAAACAGGAATAACACATCTTTATTTATATATACAATATATTGTGCAATCTACTTAAAGCTGTGTTTGGAAGTCTCCCATTCTGTGTTACATTCACATTACATAGTCAGCTACTCTGCTGTAAAACAAGATAAGCCTATTTGTACTAATTTTACAAAAAATATATAAACACAGTGAGGATTTCCCTCTGAAATCTTGCTAAGCCCAGTGGTAAGGGCACAATGGCAGTCATTCAGCAGCCTATACAGTTTCTGAGTTTAAAAAAAAAGATTTAAAATATCACTAAGTAATTATGTGTTAATGGAAGACATTATTAACAATACCTAAACACAAACTATAAAAGCCACAAAACACCTGAAACATATAAACAAACAATGCTTAGCCTATTGGGGGTACAAGTAAAGCCTGGTGGCCCGCCAGGCTTATAATGCACAGAGGGAAAACCTGACAGTGTTCTTTAGCTGGTTTTTAATCATATTTAATGTTTATGTATTTATATTTAATATCTGTACAGTGTGAGCATGGGAAACTGAAGTCAAACTTCTTGTTTATGCACATAAACTTGACCTATCCTGATAACACAGGGCTGAAGAATCCTAAACATTCACATTGGCAAAACTTCAATTTATTTGTTTCAATATTTTCTCTTGAACAAATAAAATTTAATAAAAATCAACATTCATTTTCTTAACACAACCTTTATTGTAAAAAGCATAAAATCCCCAAAGCTTTTACCTTTTTTAACTACAAAGCCAACTTAAACTTGGATGAGTCCTAAAATATAGATGCTATATACTGTAGGTGCTTTAAAGCACGTTTTTTGATTTATAAAACCATTTACTCTATGAATGTACATATGATATGAACTCCTGGAGCTTGATATGTGCCTACATATTGAGGTTTAAAACAAACAGAAGAAACAATAATATAGAACCTGATGATTTGAATGATATTCATGTTGTTGAATGGAACCTCTTTTTATTTGCATGAATTTCAAGCTGCAGCCATCCATTAGATAAGAAAAACAGACTCACGTTTCACTGGAGAACTCAGACATTTTCTCAATAGTAGTCATATCCTGCAAAAAATAACAAAAGAAATCATATATGATTATTTATTCCACTGTATCACAAAAAAGTAGCAACCTTGTGTTTTTAAATGTGGGTGGTTGGTTGATCTTTGATGACCTCTGGATATTAATATTTTTAAAATGATAGCAGCACAAACATTTGACACCAATCTTGTTTGATTTAAAGAGGGTGGGGGACCAACTTCACTCAGGTCATTTTGGTGCTCTTCATAAGCCCTTAAATATAAATAGATAATATAAATTATATATTTAAATTATAAATAATATTATTTATTCTTTGCTGAAGCTAATGACAGTTTGTAAAACTTCTAATTAAATTATAATCCATAATTTTCTGTTTCTGTGAGGAGCGTGGCCGATTTCTCTTTGCCACCCTTCTCTTTGCCAATAGGAAAGATGTGAAAAAATGTAATTCAGGTAAAGCAGAAAATGGCGACCACTTTCATAAATTTGTCTGTATTTTCAGTAGGATCAAAAATTAAAGCAACTGAAGCAACTGGAGCAGTGAAGAACACAGCTGGACAAGTATACAAGGAAGTTAATATTCAATCAAAACCTCAAAGGCAAACAAGGTCATGCTGGGGTCACCAAGTCAATATGTACACACCTTCACTAGGATGCCATTAATATTGCAGGCTGCTGTATGTAGACTAATTTAATAACAGGAAAAGGCAACATCAGAGCAGCAGCAGTTTAATGTCCTTAAAGTACTCACTGAGAGGACGCCAGCCATCTGCGAGTAAAACAAGTTCGACATGCCACCGAACATGACAACGCCCATGAGCGCTGAAACTCGCAGCAGAGCCAGTTCATGACGTGTCGTAAACTTTTCCTGAAAGGTGAAAAAAAAAACAAAAAAAAACTGTAAATACAATAAACAACTCCAGATTTTCTGTTTTTCTTTCTTGAAGCTGTGTTTGATTATACTTTATGCACAAGTTAAAGCTATTTCTAGATATTGGCAAAAATGCAAACACATTAATTCACCTGGTCTAGTCTTGTCAGGGGCTGGAAATAATAGTACTGGCAAAAGTCCAGCACCAGTGTGAATAAGCTGAGGACCTGAGTGTAAAAACACAGCTGCAGGAAGAGCCAGTGGTTGTCTTCTCCCACGCAGTTATTGATCCTGCAAGACAGGAAACGGGAGTAAGGGTTTGAACTTTTCTGAACGTCAGGATGGATGTATTCCTGGACGACATCATCAGAGAGGAGACAGTGAGGCTGGTCGGCACCCTGGCACCTCAAGAACAAAAAAAAGTTTCAAGTTTCAAGAATCAGCTCTCCTTTAATGTGTGAAGTTGTGCTTCTGATTTTCGCCAATACACAAGAGAAAAATTTGAAAGTAATGCACAAAAAGAATCCACAAAAATACAAAACTGAGGCGACTTTAATATACATGCAGAACGGATACAGGAAATGAACAGATCCAATTTGAAAGGAACTGGAACCTTTAAACTGGCTGTCACAGGGTCTGAGAGGGATCACTTATGGAGCTGCACGAGAACAGGCAGTTGACGTGGGCATGCTCTTTGTCAGCAGGAACAGGGAAGCTGATAACAGTTAGTGGGAAGATGGATGTAGCTGTGGCTCTGCAACACACACATGATCAGTATCCATTGATAATACGGCCAATCGAAAGTTCAATAACTTCACTGAACTTCCAATCCAGAATCACAAAGCATTTTGGGAGATGTAAGAGGAAAGGCTTTAGGCTATTAATCTACTAACTCAGGGGGTCCAAAGTCAGTTTTTGAGGGCCGGCATCCTGCGTGTTTTAGTTCTCTCCCTGGTTTAATGTACCTGGATAAATGATGGCTCATTATAGGCCCTAGGAGAACACTGACATGCTGAAAAGGTTGTTACTACCACCAGGGAAAAAACTAAAACATGCAGGATGCCGGCCCTCAAGGACCGACTTTGGGCACCCCTGTACTAACTCATTCACTCTTTCGTTACCTAGCAACAACCTGTTGAGGAACTTGTGCAGCAGCAATTTCAGGTTTCGCCACCGCACCTCAACTGTTTAAAAATAATAAACAGCAGCAAAGAGTGAAGGGAGAAAGTGAGTACAACAGCTGGAGAGGAGAATGTGGGTAAAGCATTAAAACAATAATATTGTTTTAAATATCATTACAGATATTTTTAAAAAAAACTAATGAAAAATTATCAACTGATAGGAAACACTTATACTGTGATAGGTTTTTCAGCCATATCATCCAGCTCTAAGCTAAATATAAGATAATACTTAAAGAAATCTGTTTGAGGATGGAAAAGGTGGAGGTTCAGGGGTTAGATCAAATTATATCCATTAATTAGAATGGGGGCTGCACAGTGGCGCAGTAGGTAGCACTGTTGCCTTGCAGCAGGTCCTGGGTTTGATTCCCAGCCCAGGGTCTTTCTGCACAAAGTTTGCATGTTCTGTGTATACGTGGGTTCTCTCCGGGTTCTCCGGCTTCTTCCCACAGTCCAAAACCATGACTGTCAGGTCTTTCTAAATTCTCCCTAGGTGTGAGTGTGTGTGATTGTTTGTCCCATCTGTCTCTGTGTTGTCCTGACAGACTGGTGACCTGTCCAGGGTGACCCCACCTCTCGCCCAGAACGTTAGCTGGAGATGGGCACCAGCATCTCCCAACTCCACCAGGGACAAAGGTGTTAGAAAATGGATGGATGGATAGTTAGAATGGTCCAATTAAGGTTGAGAATCTGTAGAAAGCTGACAGCCTCAATCCTAGTTGAAATTGAGTTATTTTGCGAAGAAGATTGAGCAACAATCTCAGTTTGCTGCTAGGCAGAGGTGGTAGAGATGTACTATAGAGGACCTACAGCCGTAAGTGAAAACATGATTCCACACAGTGTTGACTCAGAAGTTGCTAAACATAGTTTTCAGATTTTTACTTGTGAAATAATAAAATACATGCAAGAAAGTTCAAGATGGTGTGAATACTTTTGCGAAGACTATTTCAGTCAGTAAATACACAAGGTAGATTACTGAAACCCTTACTGCTATTCAACATGTCAAACAAAGTCAAGCGAGCACTTGGGAATAAATGAGATCAGAGTAACCGTATATGCTCACCAGGGGCAGTGGTGGTCCATCCTGCGCACACAGTGGCCACAGCGGCTGCAGTGGTGCGACCTTTTCGGTCTCATCAAGTTGCACTTATTGCACAACTCCCACTGTTCTCTTTCTGTGAGACAATTACATCTATAGTTTAGAGCTGCAAATACTTCATGATAGACTAAAAGAGACACAAAAAGAAAGGCTTTCCGTACCAGAGTGAGGTATATGTGGATCCACAGGAAGACGTCCGGGATCTGCGGTGGAAGCTCTGAACAGGGCCATCACACATAGAGCCGATGCTAGGTAATAACCTGTGGATACATGTAGACGTGAGGCTTAATGAGCCAGAGCCATTCACTGGACCGCTACTGAAATCCTCAGGAGAAACAGCGACACTCACAAACAACTAAGGCCCAGGGGATGTGCCCTTCGTCATAGTGTGGGAGCAGCACCAGTTTGGGAACGAAGAACGTGTTGTAGAGCCAGATCCCAAACACCACGCTGATGCAGAGCCAGCCCATCGGATCCACTACGAAATGAAGGCGAAGCTTCATTTCTGCTGTTGCTCCCGCTCAATGGATCCCCACTGCCTCTGGAAACTAATCCAAACCAAGTTTCCCTGAGATTATATTTAATACCGCAATAGATTAGACCGAGATGACTTCCTCTAGTTCCTAAAGGTGCTTCGTTTCCTCTTAGAAAGGCTTCTTTGGTGAAAGTTTTAGGCTTATAAATACTCGAAAAGTGTTTAAACCGATTTCACCGACCCGCCCAGCCATCCTGTGGGCTTTCTGGCTCATTGTCACCTTTGGTTGCCATGTAGGACGTTTCAGCGATGTCCTATCCTATCTGCATTGTTTGTTACAAGAAATGCTTGAGCCTCCTTCTGTTTTGTGCTTCACTTCATTTCACTTGTAGCTGAAACTATTTGTCCATGTTGACCATAAAAAGTTAATCGTTCACTATTAGTTGTCCTTAGATACAAGTATGTGCATGGTTGTTTGTCCTGCATGTCATGGACTGGTGGCTCATCCAGTGTGCACCCTGCCTCTCAACCAATGACCACTAGAAATGCATTGATATTTATCGACATACTCACAAAAAAAAAAAAAAAAAAAAAAAAAAAAAAAAAATAGTGGAGAAAATAGTAAAATACTACTTCTAATACTAAAATAACACTTCCAACAATAAAAAAAAACACAATTTGTTTTTATGGCGTTTTCAACATCATAACTGGAAATAATTGGAAGATATATTGCCTAAAATTTTTCTGTTACACTTGAGGCAATAGAAGGAGGCAAAAATAAAAATATACGCTGTGATTTAAAAAAATATTGTATTTATCACAACCTCGATTTTTAACCTGTTACGTTTGACATCAATCTTTTAACAGCAGATACTATAACACCTGTATGAGCGTCAGAATCAACAATCTTGTGTCCAGTCTCCTGAATTTTCAATTAATAAATTCATTATAAATAAATGGCAGATGTCAACTAAAACAGAGATTTGGGGATACCACGGACACATTTACAAACGAATCTCATCTTATCTTTTCAGGTAAGAGGATAAAACCACAGCAGAAGCCCATAATGTGTAAGCAGTGAGTTAAATCTACAAATGCTGGATTTTTAACCGAGAAGTAGTTACGGTAAGCTTCCTCCATCTCCATTCATACTGATAACACCTGACACCGTGATGGGCTTGGCTCCATTCAACCCCAACAATGTTAGCTAACAGCTGGGCCCAGCGGAATTACACTCAGCTATGACGATGTAAAAATAAACTATTAAACCCCTGAAGTGTCAGTGATGATATTATTATATGCTTGAAAACACGACTTACTTTTTTCTTTGCTTTAACGTTGCCCTGCGGAGTGCATGTAGCAACCCAGCGGCTACTTCCTCATCCGACTCTGTGTGGGCTGGACAAATCCTGGTTACCTGCAATAACAGTACTGTTTCCGGTTGAGTCGCGGTTAGGAAATTAAAGGCATGGACGCCGTTTTTAAAACTCACCCATGTGAATTTAAAAGGGAAGATATTGTTTTTGGCAAATTGATTCGATTCAGTTCAATTCAAAAATACCCAAGCATTGTTGTAACTCATCATCCATCTTTAAAGAGTTGTTGTGGATTGTGATGCTGTGGACAGGAAGTAGTTCCATTAGCAGTCAATCTTGCAATGAATCTGAAGAAGCCTCTAACTGAAGACTGTTTTCTAAGACATGCTAGCAACGTAATATCCAAGCAGGAGACGCTATTCCACATTAATATGTCCTGGATGACATCTTTAGGTTGTTGGGAAGCAATGCTAAGCTATTTCCTTTTAAATCTATGTCTGGCATAATTAACAAGACATGCGGGGATACACTGCGGTTTGGGATATGATTCTTGCCTATTATGATCAAAGGAAGAGATGGTTTCAGCTTCCTCCTTGTCTCTCTCCTCCTTGGTTCTGCTCTGCAGCCATGAAGCCTCTTTTTCAAGTCCTCGGGGAGTTGAGGTCGTAAAGTTCAAGTATTATTTTAGCTTTTGATATGCTAATCAGCTGCTCCCAGTTTAAAAACATAATATGTTTTTTCCATGTTTACATATCATAGAAACAAAGCTAAGAGAGCTATGCTTCAACCAAAAATACAAAATGAGAACCAACATAACAGAACTACTCCAACATGCTGCAACTATGAACTGGTTGCAGTTGATTAGCATCACAAAAACTGATATACTGCCTGAACCTGGACCCCAAAACTCCAAGAACTTGAAAAGGAGGCTTCAAGGATACAAAGCAGGACCAAGGAGAAAACTCAAACCATCTCTTACATTGATTATGATGGGCAAAAATCATATCTCAAACCCCAATGTCTCTCTGCCCAGCTTTAACCATAGCCCAGGGGTCTCAAACTCAAGTCCTCGAGGGCCGCAGTCCTACAGTTTTTAGATGTGCCACAGATACAAAACATTGGAATGAAATGGCTTAATTACCTCCTCCATGTGTAGATCAATTCTCCCAGCCTTGCTAATGACCTAATTATTCTATTCAGGTGTGGTGCAGCAGAGGCACATCTAAAAGTTGCAGGACTGCAGCCCTCAAGGACTGGAGTTTGAGACCCCTGATTATAGCCAGACAGAGATTTAAGAAGTACAGGGAAATGTAAATGAGGTGGATTGTTGTCATTCAGACCATATTACTTTGGTATATTGTCTCTGCTACTCGGATATTGAGCTGTTCATATGTCATGATAGTCATAAGACATATAGGTCTTTCGTCAGAGGCTTCTTCAGAATCGTTGCATGAATGACTGCTACTGGAGATCCTTCCTGCCCCTAGCATCACCATCCACGACTCGAAGATACTTGGATGCTATGAGTTACTACAACATGGATATCCCTTTAACACAAATAAAGTGTATTTGAATTGAATTGCGATCAAATTATCAAATAAAACAAACAGAATAGTCATTTTATTTTGAAAGACCGAGTCGTTTGGGTGACACAGTTCCCTTTCCGGAAATCAGAAGCGGCGGATGTTGACAGCGACACCGCTTAGCTTTAACACTGGTGTCATAGTTTCACTTTGTTGTTGTCGTTGTCAAAAACATGGCATCATCTAACTCGTTCAAACTCAGATGCTCCATCCCGGGCCACGAGATGGACGTGAGGGGACTGGCGACCGCCATTTTTCCAGAGGGAGCTTTCGTGTCCGTGTCCAGAGACCGAACCGGAAGAGTTTGGGTACCGAACTCCAGGTAGCTAGCATTAGCATTTAACCTCCTGCTTGCTAACTATGCTGCCAAGTTAACACTTTACGCCCCCTAACAAGTCATTTTAGGACAAAGGAATGCATCGAGACTTAAAAATGGCATTTAGAAGAAAACTTCCTCTCATAAGCATCCATGTTATCATCTTCTTTGTTCAGTAACGGTTAGCCAGGAAGCTAACATTCGCTGAAATTAGCTTTGTCATTCATTCCGCTGCACCTGTCTGTGGTCGGGGTAATGCCGGAGAAGTTCGGCGTTTCAGTGGATGATCCCGAGTCTGAATAGTAGCTAATGGCAGATTTATAAAACTGACTTAAGTCGCCTGTTTTGGTCCATGAACATGCATTATTCTGGAGAGAGGAAAGATGGTGAATGTCATTTGGACTAATTCCCCCCGAAAGCTGTGTTAATAAAATAATAAGAATATAATTGTGTTGGGTTCCGAACAACTTAAGAAATTTGTCCTAAAATTGGTTTTTATGTCTTGGCATACGAACAAAAATAGTCATCATCTAATATTCATGTAATGACAAATACATGGTTATAAAGAGTTAAAGTATGTACGTATCTACAGGTATCGGCATAATGCCTCTAAAAGTAACTTTTCAATTTATCCGGCCTAGATATAGGATAGGCTTTCAAAGATATTGTTAATGTAGAAAGTTAAAGACTCAGATGAATGCCTGTGCGTTTTACTTAAGTTTAATAGCGTTGGTTTAACATTTCAGGCGTTGTAACTGATGAAAATGCAGGACCTTGCAAAAATAATACCGGAACTCTTTTGTGAAAGATTTGAAACATGGTTTGTGGCTTTTTTCTGATGCACTTAAATAAAATCGAGGGGCACCAAATGTTTTCCTATCTTACCTAATTAGAAAATGGAATCCGCCTGTGTGTCACTTAAATCTAGCTGTTCTGTGAAGGCCTCAGAGGTCTGATAGAGGGCATTTCTAAACAACCATCTTGAAGACCAAGGAATACAGCAGATAGCCAGGGATAACGTTGTGAATATTGTAAAGAAATGTGAGAACCAGCTTATGTATTCATCCATGGGTAATCCCTTAGATAACTACTTGCTTACAAAATGAAGATGTATTATATTTATGTGACAAATATTTTAGCGATTATTAGTTCTACAATCTGATTTATTTACAAATTATGTCTTTTTTTGTCACTTTCCTCTCAACAGCCCAGATATAGGATTCTCTGAGATGCATTGCCTGTCTGGACACTCAAATTTTGTGTCTTGCGTATGCGTCATTGCACCCAATGAAACGTACCCCCGAGGGCTGATTGCCACTGGTGGGAATGATAACAACATTTGTATTTTTACTCTGGACCGGCCGCAGCCCCTCTACACCCTGGAAGGTCACAAAAATACAGGTGCGTTTTCACTCATTTGTTTGCATCAAGAACGTTGACAATGAGTGTTGACTTCAAGTTTGTAATATACTTTTTGTTTTTTTTTCAGTTTGCACTTTGTCCTCTGGGAAATTTGGAACGCTTTTGAGTGGCTCCTGGGACACGACGGCCAAAGTCTGGCTCAACGAGAAGTGCATGATGACTTTGCAGGTATGCAAAGGTTTTGCTTTTTTTCCAAGTTTCGTTTTTCATTGAAGCACTGAAAACTCAGGCATTCATTGAAAATATTCAGAAAAACTGAATTGATTAAAGCTGATTTAGTGCTAAAAGAGATATTTTATATCCTTCGAGCAAATGTGTTATTTTTAATTTCCTTTTGATTTGAATATTTTAAACTCTCCTATCTCTGATTAAGTCCTAATTATCATTGAGTGGCAGATCAGTTTTATCTGATCGAGCTGTTCAATATTTTTGTATTATTACATTAGATGACCTGAAAACAGCCTGTTGAAGGTTTGCTTTGAAAGTGAAAGATTATCAGATTGCTGGCTGATCTCTCTACAGGGACACACTGCAGCTGTGTGGACAGTGATCATCCTACCTGAACAAGGCCTCATGCTTTCAGGATCAGCAGATAAGACCATAAAGCTTTGGAAGGCTGGCCGATGTGAGCAAACGTTTACAGGTGAATCTTTTATCGAGCCATCTTCATCTTTCTTTTACTAGAAAGATGCATTGTATATTTTTTTCTTTTTATTTCACCTCAGAAGCATAGCTGAACATGAAGTTATATTAATAATTAAATTTTATTAAGTAATTAGTGCCGCAGCTTTTTAATTTTCCAAATTTTTGTCTGTAAATGAAACATTTCCGAATTATTCTCAGGTTAATTTTCATTTTTTCTTTTGTTCGTGAGGACACAAATTTGGCTTTGCTACTGAATCCATTGTGGGGTTTTTTTAATAGCAAGTTAAATGTTAAGAACATAAAGCGTTTGTAACACTAACTTTCCAAACTGTTCCAGCTGAACCAAATAATGATAATGTTAGATAATCAAGGTTGAAATTGGGAATGTAGTTGATAAATCATTTTAAAAATGAAGGTTTTCAGAAAGCAACTTTTCTATTACGGGATATCACCAAACAATTTGAACTGCTGTTTTTTTGTAAGTAAATTTTATTTTAAATATGCTTAAACGTGACGCGTGAAACTACATTAATGAAAAGCACCACATATTAAAACGATTCCAAGTGATTATGTTCGATGAGATGTTGTCTGAAAGACTGAAATTGCTTATTATTGCTTATTCATTTCTTGCATATTTTGTCAGGTTACAAACACAAAATTCAGTGTATTTTATTTTAATCATGTAATACAACAACACAAACTGGTGCTTAACTGTGAAGTGGAATAAAACTGAATAGTTGGGCGTGTGCATTGTGGGAGTGTAATGCTTATCAAAGCTTATGTGTTTCACTTTAGGACATGAGGACTGTGTAAGGGGACTGGCAGTCATCAGCAACACAGAGTTCTTATCCTGCAGCAATGACAAAAGTGTCCGAAGGTGGCAGGTGACTGGCGAATGCATACAGGTCTACTACAGTCACACCAACTACATCTACAGCCTTGCTGTCTTCCCCAATAGTCAAGGTTTGTTTACTATATCCATGTTTCCAAGATTTGGACCCATTCACGTGCAAACGTGATAGCCTGAATTATCATCTCAAATTGAGATTGTTTGGACTAAATTGGATTGTAAAAAGCTATGGTATACTAGGCGATTGCTTCATTTATTCTAATCAAGTATGTGGCAACAGTAAAGAGAACCAACTTTTTTTTAAGAGGACCACACCTCCATCAGAACCAGGCTCAGAATGAGAGATGGTCTGTCTCGACTAATGCCTGGTTCACACAGCAAGATAATTATTTAGATTTTTCATCCGTTTCTCATTTCTGATAAGGATGCTCCGATTGTCACAATGTCTCTAAAGATAATTTTTTGAGATGTTTCTGCTATGTGTGGTGTGGTAAAAAATTATCTGGTGTGAGAGTTCCCATCTGACATCCGAATGTTTGTGAGTGAAATTTGTCAGTGTAGTATCTGCCGTGTGGCTTTACACAAACCTGTTACACCTATGATTTTATTTATTTTTATCTGTGGGGACTCAGGTTTTGAAAATCCATTCAAAAACTTTAAATCTTGCGATGTGAACACAAAGAACATAATGCAGTAATTCTGGATGAGGAATACTTTCTATGGGGGGGGGAACTAAAAAAGAACAGACCAAGTTATTGACATTAAATATGTTGTCTGTTGCTCTGTCCAGAGAAGTGAAGCAGAGAAAACAGAAGCACAAAGCCAGGAGCACTTACTATGAAAATATGTCTTCTATCTGACACTAAATCTAATGCTGATGTGGTTTCGTCTCAGATTTTATAAGCACAGGAGAGGACAGATCGTTAAGGATATGGAGGCAAGGGGAGTGCTGCCAGACCATCCGTTTCCCGGCCCAGTCAGTCTGGTGCTGCTGTGTTCTACCCAATGGCGACATTGCTGTTGGTGCCAGGTAATGTTAATGGTGGCATCCAATCCACTCTGAATGTTTTTTTTTTTTAATACTTGCTCTTCTGTTTTATTTTCTGAAATGCTTCCTCTTTGTCCACAGCGATGGCATTATTCGCATTTTTACGGAAGCTGAGGACCGCATGGCGAGCGCCGAAGATCTACAGGCCTTTGAGGACGAGCTCTCCAAAGCCACCATAGACCCGAAGACGGGGGATCTTGGAGACATCAAACTGGAAGACCTTCCTGGAAGAGAACACCTAAACGAGCCCGGTAGGAATATTTTTATCAGATGGCATCGGTGCATATTTTTTTTACCCATGTTAGATTAACATTAAATCTATTACAGGGAATCGCGACGGGCAGACGCGTTTGATCAAAGACGAACAGAAGGTGGAGGCGTACCAGTGGAGCGTCAGCGATGGCCGCTGGGTGAAAATCGGGGACGTGGTCGGCGGCTCCAACCAACAGACCTCTAAGAGCGTTGTGTACGAAGGAAAGGTAAGACGACAAGCTGAGCGCTGTGGAGAAGAACGCTGCACCAGAGCTCTGACTGACAAGTCGCTTTCTGGCCTCAGGAGTATGACTACGTCTTCACCATCGACGTGAACGAGGAAGGGCCGTCCATGAAGCTGCCTTACAACGTGACCGACGACCCCTGGCTGGTGGCGCACAACTTCCTGCAGAAAAATGACCTCAGCCCCATGTTCCTCGACCAAGTTGCTAATTTCATTATCGAGAACACTAAAGGACACGTGGTGGGTCCTGCTCAGATCGGTGGTGGCGATCCTTTCACAGGTGAGGCAGAACTGGATCTCAACTTCTGTGTCCCAGATTGAGAGTTTTATGTCTGATTTTGGACTTGTTAGCCAATTCCATTTTGTCTTCAATAACTACAAAATAGTACGAAATAAGCGCCATGTTGTTTTTCTTTTTTCTCCTGTCCTAAATTGTGCATTTCTTACATTAGAAGCATAGGTGACATCAAAAAACAGCTTTACAATTATTATAAAACAGAGACAAAACCATCATGGATCAGCCTTTTAGAAAGGGGACAACAATCTTTGTGTTTTCTCTAGAGAATGTAGATCTTTGCTTTTCCTATAAGTCAGGGTGTTTAAAGTGTGGCCCCCAAACTGCAGTTCAAGAATGATACAAATTGAACCTGGTGGCTGATGCAAAAGAAAACTTTTTATTTGTGATTGGGGAAAAATTATTTAAAGATATTTTTATATGTAATGGAAAATGTTAAGTACAACACAAAGTGTTTGTCTTTTTATGACTAAGCTTAAATAATACATACAACCACGTCTATCTACAGACTTTGCTACACCCAAATCGGCTCTTGGTTAATTTATTAAACGTGGCTAAATATAGCAAGTGTTTTGAAAGAAAAGTTTTGGAAAAAAACAAAAACAAAATGAAACAACTTTATTGGCCTGATTTTAATTGTATTTTCTTCCCCTACAAGAACTTTTGACACAACGATTTTGGCACACTTGACCCAAAGTTTGGACACCCCTGCTCTAAGCAGAGGTTGTTCTAGACCAGGGGTGTCAAACTCCAGTCCTCGAGGGCCGATGTCCTGCAACTTTTAGATGTGCCTCTGCTGCACCACACCTGAATAGAATAATTAGGTCATTAGCAAGACTCTGGAGAACTGATCTACACAAAGAGGAGGTAATTAAGCCATTTTGTACCTGTGGCACATCTAAGAACTGCAGGACAGCGGCCCTCGAGGACTGGAGTTTGACACCTGTGTTCTAGACCATGGTCTGTCATTTTGACTGATGTGGCCAAAAGAGTAGGCTACACACAGTTTTATACATCCTACATAAAACTTTTCATTTTAGGAAATGACACCCTGAATCTATTCTGGTCTTTCACATGAGGCCCATTGTACTCTACATGTTCACCTTCATGACTGAAATCTTACCTTTTAAATCGTTTGTGTATTTTTGTGGCAGGAGGATCTCGATATGTTCCTGGCTTATCTAACGACGACTCCGGCTTCGCCGCAGATCCTTTCACAGGTCTGGGCTGCTGGGCTTTTTCACATTATGAGCGTTATTGGTGAATATGGTTCCACTGCCTTATTTGTTCTTCTCACAGGCGCTGGGCGTTACATCCCAGGGTCAAGTTCCAACGGCAGCGCTCCTTCAGGTGTGGCAGATCCATTTACTGGTGAGTTACTCCCTGGATCGACCATCTGGAAGATGAGAAACAAGGGAGCTAAGGAGGTCATAAACAATAACTAGATGTAAACCTTTTATTTTATATCCAGAAAATCTTTGAGGTTTTCCTTAATTTTAGTTCTTTGGCATAGAATGAATAAACCAAAACCTGCTTTAGTCTTCTACACATCTTCACCTCTGACCTGTCTGATGTGTTTTCTTTGGTTTTCATGATTTTTTTTTTTCTTTACTAACTTTTCTTCTCTAACAAACCTCTGAGACTTTCACAGAACACTCAGATTCATACTGAGATTGAATTGTGAAGTAAATACAATCTTGCAAACTTCTGCAGAAAATTTGCTTTTTTCATAAATGGATTTTATCCAGGGGTTTTAGTGAAAAGGTTGTTGAATTCACACCAAACTTTTCACGCCTTTTATTTGTAAAAGAAGAAAAAAGTTTGTCATTTGTTTCTTGGCTCTGTTACCTTGTTGGAAAAGCTTGCAGACCCATGAGAAACCATGTAGCACAAACTGTTTCATAGCCTCAGTAATCTAAATGTAATTCAGCTTTGGCATAACAGGATAAATCAGAAAACTGCTTTCAGAGTTGGATTTTGCACTTACTGGATCCGACTCTCCGCTCTGCAGGAAAAGGCGCGTACTCCTCAGCAGCCCAGAGACAGTCCTCAACTAACATCTACTTCCCTAAAACTGACGGCGTGACCTTTGAGCAAGCCAATGCCCCTCAGATTATCGGTGAGTTGCCTGAATGCAGATGTGAACATTTTGTCGCTGTTCTTGTTGCCATTTGTCAAGTCAAAACCTAAATTACAGCTGACATTGGTATTTTAAAGTATTCTAAAGTTGGTATTTTAGAAATTTAAACACATTTTTAACTTGCAAGCTAATATTCCTTATGTTTTTGTTTTTGTACAGGTGAAATATTGCATGCACTACTCAGTTTTTAGCTTATTTAATGTTTAACCTGTAATCTTATAAAGGCAGAGAGATGAGTTTCAAGATGAAAATTGACTAAATAAATCTTCAGTCCTGAAAAATCACATTTTGTTTCATAGGAGAAATAATGTCCCTTGATGTTGTTGTTTTGCTGTTTCCAAAGCCAAGCTAAAGGAGCTGAATGAAGGGGCCCCTCGGGAGCACAAGCTCTCTGACGACACCATGGAAAGCCTTGAGCAGCTGCTGCTGGCGGTGTGTGGGGCGAACTCACCTGAACCTCCTCCTACCATTCAGCAGATCAGCCTCCTCTGGAAGGTCTCGCATTGGCCTGAAGGTAAAAAGTCATCTTTTTTTTTTCTAGTTTGTAGGAATTAATTTGAATATTGTTCCCTTTTCATTTATTTTCCATCACAACAAAACAAAAAAACTCTATTCTACTTTGTTTTTCTTTTTTTTTGTGGATTGTAGATATTGTGTTCCCTGTCCTGGACATCTTGAGGCTTGCGGTGCGCCACCCGCAGGTTAACGAGAGCCTCTGCGGCGAGGCAGAAGGCGTCCAGCTGTGCAACCACCTGCTGAGCCTGATGAGGCCTGAGGGTCGCCCCGCCAACCAGCTGCTGGCACTGCGCACCCTGTGCAACAGCTTCAGCGGCAGACACGGCCGAGCTCTCCTCGTGTCGCAGCGCGAAGCCGTGCTGTCGCGTGCCGCCGACCTGGCCGCCGTCTACAACAAGAACATCCACATCGCCCTGGCGACTTTGGTGCTGAACTACGCGGGCTGCTTTCACGTTCAGCCCGACCTGGACGCCAAGGCTCAGTGTCTGTCCGTGGCCAGCAGGGCCCTGGAGACGGTACAGGACAAGGAGGCTATATTTAGGCTGCTTGTTGCCTTGGGAACCACGGTGGCCTCGGACCAGACGGCCCAGGACTTGGCACGCTCCCTGGGCGTCGGCTCTCAGATTTCCAAGTATTCCACAGTGTCGGAGCCGTCGAAGCTGGGCGAGTGTTGCCAGCTGGTTCTAAAAGAACTACAATGATGAGAAGAATTAGAGATAAGAGGAGCGCTACTTTCCGATACTCTGTTCTCCTTATACAGTCTGATTGAGATGGAAACGCTACACTTGTATGGCCTGCAATAAAAAGAGCAAACTTTCTTTATACATTTAGTCTGTGTTTTATTCATACAGCCTGCCATCTGTTTTTATTTATAAAAGAAATATAATGATATATTTTATAAACTTCCAATGTATTGTAAGCCACTTCCATTATCCTGTTACACTTTAACTTTGACCACACATGCAGGAAGTGCAAGGAAAATACTGATTCATATTGGAGCCAAAGTCCTCCGAGTCATCTCAGTGTTGAAATTTCTGCCCTTTGTCACCGTCTTCTTTTATAGTACATTACACCACTGTGTGTGGAGTGGGGGGATGGAAATGTCTGGGACTGAGAGGTGTTCTCTTTTTTTAAATGAGATTGTTTATACAGTCTTGGGGAGTGGAGAGATTGTGTGAGGAATGCACAAAAGATGTGATGTTTTCTTTGAAAGTAGAAGTATGGAGAGAATGTTTGAAGTTGCTCTGTGTGTTGGTGAATCAGAACACGATGGGTGCCTGGAGAGGTACAGAACCTGTAAGAATTAGTGTCAGAATTAGACTGGTGCTTTTGTTAAAAAAATTGTTTTCAATACTGAATTATTATATTCAGAATAAAGGTTTGAGTTGTACACAATTTTATTGTGAAATTATCCCAGTGAAGTATAAATTACGTTTTTATACTTAAAAGAAAGAAAAGTTGATGCTTTTATTTTAGAGACATTAAGAAGCAGAATATGTATTCTGACTTTAATATAATACTGGACTTTATCTCAAAATTCAGACTTTAACTCAGAATTCTGATGTAAATCTTTTCTCGGAATTAAGTGTCAGAAATGACAAAATGACACACTTTTTTTAAAAGAAAAAAAAAACACGCTAATTGTCTTCAGTACCGAATTATTATTTCAAAACATTTTCATTTGTTCACGTTTTCTAAATGTTCACGTTTTCTAAATGAAGACGTGAATGAAATATAAAATCAATACAATTTCTATTTGTACTAAGGCGGGGGTGGGAAAAAGATGTGTGGCGTATACGATGTAGATATATATTTCACACCCGAATGTATGCTCTTATTGTGAAGGGAAGAAGGTGAGGTGAGAAGACACCAACGGTTGTACAGTACTACGTTCTGATTTTGGTTTGGATTGGAAGACAGAGAGAATAAAACAAGACTCAAATAATATTTCCGTCTTTTTCTGCCGACTTCCACAGATGCTTTTATTTTACAAGCTCTTCCACCACCGGATGTACTTTCAAACAACATCCGGGTAATGATTGGAAAAATTGGCGGTTTGTGTTCGTGCTGCTGTCCTGTTCCTGTTTCTAACCGAGAAAGATTGGAACAGATGGCCTTCTAGACGTTGTTTTCAGTGGTTGTTAGTGCTACCGGGGCAAAAATCGATATTGTGCTGGGTTTTATTGTCATTTCGAGTGGATTAAATGTTGTTTTTTTAACCTCACTTTTAACAGAGAGTAAACGCGTGAAGTTATAGTTAGCTAACACGGTAGCTAGCCGTGGCTTGTGGGTGCTTAAAGAAGTCAAAGCAGATTGCTCCAGCTCCGACCCATGGCCAACTCGATCCCAATGCAGAAGAAAAACGGACATTATCTGTGGTTTGCTCTTCTCGGTTTGGGATTTCAGCCAGTCAACATCAAACATCTCAACCTTGGACCGTAAGTTCATTATTTTTGGTTGATGAGAACCAGGACGCTTAAAGTCGTTGATTTTGCTCAGGTTAAACTTAGGCTAAAGCTGAGCACATTGCTTAAAGATTCTTTAAAACATATTTTATGGTGTGTATGGTTTGAAATAGACCTTGTGATTCCTGAAAACTCAAAATACAACATACAAACGTTTTCTTTTTTTTTGGTTGTATGTTGACAACTTTCGGTGGAGCCCTGTTTAAAACGTTGATCGTGGTTTTTGTGTTTTTGACAAATTTGTCACTCTTGATGCAACTTCGAGTTTAACTCATAAAACTACCTTCGATTTCAAACTAGTCACAGATTAAATATTTTTTTCAAAAACAGAAACAACTGTCTACGTCCTGAAAAGGATGCTAACTGTCATCTTTAATGTTTCTGGTCGTGTTTACTGTCCTGTTACGGCGAGCAGGAATATGTTCAACAAACCGAACAAAGAGGCCTTCTACTTGGTAACCCGTTTCCTGTTGGAGAAACTCAATCCTGTTCGCTTTCATGAATCGTACAGGTAAAGGTAGGATATGTGATCAGTTATTGATGCTCAATAAAAATTTGGTAATATAAACGATGTACTTTGTTTTAGGCACTGCTGGCCTGTTGTGAATCACAAAGCGGATACTGAGTTCCGGAAGGTTACTTGTACCTGGCTGCGGGAAATCATGGTAAAATCTATAGTTTACATAATATTATATATTAATTCTAATGTTAAAACATTTAAAAAGGGGGAAAAAACAACTTGCAATGAATTCTACTTAAAACTTTTTTTCTAAAAGTTTCATTTAGTTATTTTTAGTTCAGCCTTACTTCCTTTAATTTTTGTCACTGACAAATGGAAGCTACATTAGCTTTCAGCCCTTGTTTAAAATGTTTCTTTCCCACTGGAAAACCAAGATACTTTTAATTCTCAGTGTAATGATTCTTCAAAGCTTTTTGATTTTTTTTTTTTAAACTGGTGGCTGCAGACGAAGCAAACTTTGTCGAGCCCCATCCATCCAGTTTCTTGAGAAAGAGCTCATCCAGTTTGAGCTTTATCACATTTTGTTTTGCATGAAGCGTTCGCATGGGAGCAAATTAGATATTTACCCTGAATTTTTCATCAAACCTCAAAAATCATGTGTTAATTTCAAATTTCCTGCTAGTTGGCCTGAACACAACGCAGGACGAGGACAAAAATGAAGTGATTTCCTTGTTCACACGCTTTGCTCCATGCGATTTACTCCAGGATGAAATGGCCAACGCTGGATCTAAAGTGGTGATGTCATTGTTTCTGTCCCCTGGTGGTCCCAAGTTCGTCAGCTTGATGCTTTATTTGGCCACCCATGTGATGCAGCAGGACATGAAAACGTTTGTCACAGGTAGAGCTTTTGGAGAACTCTATTATTAATTAACCTACTCTCTGCAGCTTGTGGTTTTCCTTCCATTAGAACTTTAACTTCCTGTCTCGTTGTGGTCAGATAAGAGTTGGGCTCCTGAGGCTGCAGCCATGCCTGCATCCACCCCACATATAGCAGTGGAAAGGCTGAATCTCGTGCGCAGCAGGTTTTTGAAAGCCGCAGTGGATCAGGATCGTTTTCTCCATGACTACCAAAGACGAGCTCAGTAAGTCGTTCAACCTCGCATCAGAGAGGTTGTGTCTTTTTTCTCATTTCCCTGTTGTTTTTTTTTCTTTAAATTTGATTAGTTTTACTTTCTGTTTCTTGTCTCACCTGTTCAACATAATTTAATCAGGTGGAGGTCTCTGTGTAGCAGCTGGAGCTATTTTCAATCAGCAAACTCCACCCACATACTTTTTTTTAACAGCAGCCTTTTCCATTCACCATCAACAGGCATTGGAAAACAGGAAAATCTCTTCCTTTATTGTCTTTCAACTGTTTTATTTGGCTTTAAAGCTTTGACTTGCACTATCTATGCAAGATATTATTTGCTGTGTTGTTTTTATGCCTATCTTCTATTTCTGTTTTAAATTTTAGGGCCGTGGTTAAGTCCATGAGAGACCTCAAAGTGGATGGTTCCAAGTACGATCAGCTCTTAAAGTAGGTTGAATTTGTTTCCTTGGAGTTTCTGCTAGTTCTTCATCACATTCATCACTTCTTCATCTTTCTCTCAGGCATCACGTTTCTGAAGCTCCCTGGGATGCGGATTCCTTCTCTGAGAAGATTAAAAAGGTACGGGATGTTTTTTCCACAGCTGAAGCATGTTGTAGATTCTGCCTTTCTAAATCAGAGCATAATGTTGCCAGGCGTAAAGAGGTGCAGTGATTATCTAAAAACGACAACAAAAAAACTTTCCATAAATGGCTCTGAATTTTTTTTCTTTTTCATGTATATCCTAATGTCTTGTGTCTACTTTCACGCCAGCTTAAATTTATCACCTTTTATGTTTGAAGTATATTTTTAGAATTTTGATGTCATTCTGGTGTTTCCTCATCTGTGAATGATTGCATGAATAAATCCGAGAATTTCAGTGATTTGTACATTTATTTTAAATTCTTTATAAAACTCTGTTGCGTTTGACTTTGTGAAAAGTTGAACTAAAGCTCCACCTGCCCTCCTTTTTTCCCTGTAAGGTTCGTTCTTTGTGGTCAGCCATTGAAGGAATGCTCTCTGCTATCAAGGAGCAGCAGACGGCAGTGGAAAGCGTTTTGAAAGGAGATGTGGACCAGTACGTCCTAGATGGGACAAACCGAGTCCTCAAGCTTCCTCGTTGTTTGCTGGACAGAATCGAGCGTCTCCCACATCAGGTGAGAATCGGAGTAAATAGCTGGATTTGTGTTTGTTAGTATTAGCATCATGATGCAGCCTTTATGCCGTTCAAGAACCTTCTTGAATGGCATAAAGAAGTTTGCAAATTCACTCTGGGATGAATACCTTAATTTTTGATGTGATTTTCATCATTACATTAGGAGGAAACTGGCTGGGTTACTGGGAGGTTTTGCTACAGAAGGAACCAGAGCACATTTAATGGTTCTTTTAAAGGGAAAATGACTTGGCGCATACCACCATGATTAAATTTTTTTTTTCTTTTTTTAATATTATGAAAAATTACAGATGACAGTACTTATTTTCCAGAACTTTTATTTCATTCATCCCTTCTGGGAGTCGACCTGAATTCAAAGTCCAACTAAATACAAGATGGTGGTTCTGGTTGGGCTGGCATCACTGAACTACTGAAGAAATACAGATTTTCCAAAAATCTTCAGAACAGAAAATTCAATTTGATGGAAACTGATTTATCTACTACTTGTAAGTGTGTGTAAAACTTTGCACTTAAATTTATCTGACTTATTAAACGGCATCAGTCTTGTTGACTGTAATTTTAAAACTTATGTGCTTACAGTTTCAGTATTACAGTATTATCAGATTTGTTTCATCCTCTGTTCTACTGAGGGCTATTCTTGTAATATTGTGTAAAAGTGCTCCAATCTAAAAAAATCTCTGCCTCCCAGTTAATTTCAGGCAGTGTGTATGAGGCGGGCCAGCTGAACCTCCTGTGTGTGATGGAGCTGTTGAATCACGCGCTGCAGCTCCTGAAGGAGGAGCGGAGTCGGGTCTCTCCTGCTGCAGAGCCCCCGCCCGCTGCGCGCCGCCTTCAGGAACATTTCCACCAGATGTCCCGGGTGCTGCAGGACCTGCACCTCATCAGGTCAGCACTGCTAACTCAATTGGAAAGCACTTAAGTCAGCTTCTGTTTTTAAAGTGCTCTATAAAAGTCCATCCATCCATTTTCTTTGTCCCTAATGGGGTCGGGAGGGTTGCCGGTGCCTATCTCCAGCTACGTTCCGGGCGAGAGGCGGGGTACACCCTGGATAGGTCGCCAGTCTGTCGCAGGGCAACACAGAGACATACAGGACAAACAACACACACCTAGGGAGAATTTAGAGAGACCAATTAACCTGACAGTCATGTTAATTGTTTTTGGACTGAGGGAGGAAGCCGGAGTACCCGGAGAGAACCCACGCATGCACAGGGAGAACATGCAGAAAGACCCTGGCCGGGAATCGAACCCAGGACCTTCTTGCTGCAAGGCAACAGTGCTACCAACTGCGCCACTGTGCAGCCCATCTCTATAAAAGTCACAGAAGTTTATTTATTTGTATATTCTTCTTCTGTATCTGAAACTGGGCATTCTGCTGTGTTATATCTTCAGGCAGAAACTTTCCAAAGAGGAAATTCCAGAAGTCAGGAGTGCCATCGCAGAGCTTCAGGCCGAATGGGACCAGAGGTGGATGGAAACTCTGAAAGAAAAACCCCTCGTGTCTTTCCTGAATGAAGATCCTGTGAGTTGACCCTCCAAACTCTGAGAGGATTAATTTAGCATTTTATCCAGTTCCACTCACCCTGCAGCTGGATCTTTTTTTCTTTTAGGCTCTCTGTTTCCTTTCACCGACGGCTCCGTTGTCTTTTGAACCGGCTCCTGAGGCTTCTTATAGCCATTGCGTCTTTTATCAGTTTCCTGCAAAATTTCTTGGTGAGCAGAGTTGGAATACTTCAAATCAGTTTCATGCTTTCATTGTAATTTTTTAAAAAAGTTTTTAATTGCTTGATTTCAGAAGACAAACCTGCAGAGATCGATTCGACGGAGGATGTGAAAACGCGTCTTGACATCAGAAGGTAAGCCGGCTGAGCGACTGCTGATGGGAGGCAGATACCTGGACAGACCCAAGCAGTGGTCTGTCCGTCACTAGCCCTCCCCAGAGCATCCTTGCTTTCTGATGACCGCGGCGAATTGAGAGAAATCGCCACGGACAGATACGGAGCAGACACTTTGACATGTTTGTTTAAATTTAATCATTCCTAATTCCTTAGGTTTGTTAGAGGAAAGCTATCAGGTGGAGCCATTTCCATCAGTAGCTCTAGTGTATTGTTTGTTGCCCAGTTGTAAAGCCATTTTTTTTTCTTGGCTTTTAGAAGCATGCACGTCTTGAAATGTTGTGATTCTGTAAAATGCCATAAATTTTAAACTTTTTCCACATTTAACTGTGGTAAACTGATGGATTTCTTTAATTTTGGGAAATCTGCCCATAGTTGATTTGAAAAATGTTCTTATTTCAGACAGCAGAAAAGTTAATGTCCAAATTTGGCAGATCAGTCTTTGTAAATATTGAAGACTTGTTTTTAATGTGGTTCACAATATTCTGCTCAACTAAAAACCTATTAAACAAACTGAACATGTGCTGCTTCCAGAATTGTCCACACCCTTCAACTAGTACCTTAAACATTATGTTTTGAAGACAATCAAAATGTATACAATTTATAATTGCTCTCTAGCTGCCTCATTGCACCAGCTTAACTTTACCTGAGCTGGAATGCATGATTTAAGGAAATTGGAGAAATTCTTGAGCACAATATATTTAAAATGATTCCTTTCTTAGTCCAACTGTGTCCGGTTCCTCTGAACATCCCGTCATCCCTCAAGTATCGAGGGCAAACGCGTCTCTGGATTGGCTTTTTGACACTCCTGCGTCACCGCCTCAAAAGCCTTCAGCTGTCCCGCCTCCGGTAAGTGCTGCTTAAAAATCCAATTGTATTGGATTTACTCTGTGTGTTTTCATTATGTCTTTAATTATTCACGCAAGGCCAACATTTGCAAGACAACCCATCAGAAGGTGGCGCCACTGAAGACAAAAACTGAGATTTTAGACTTGGAGCATGAAAACCTGGCTGATCAGGTATGTTGATGGCTGTTCTCAGAAATGATTACAAAATCGTTTTTTTAGTAATGCTGTACAATCGTTTCTCATCAGTTTGCAGACGCTGTAACTACGACCAGTCCTCCTGAGGCTGGATTGAGGGGCTTGGAGGGTCTCCTCGGCAACTTTCAGAGGGATCCCTTCACTGCTAGGACACAGCTGCCGCGCACACCGGAGAGCTTAAGTGAGTTAAAACGTCTCTACTCCTGATCTCTGGTTACAATATAAAATGTTAAAGAGTTCCATGTATTCGCCTGGGACTTGTGTGACAAACCAATATAAAGTAGGGAAATTGATACTTTAAAAGTCTTAACAAATTTAGTTTTAAGTCTGGACTTTGACTAGACCAGGGGCCTGCAACCTATGGTTCCAGAACCACAGGTGATTCCGTCACTTCTTACAAAATAGGAAAATGGGTTTTTGATTTGATATCCAACAAGAAATTGGCATTTTTCAGAGTTTTTCTGTAGGTACCTATGCAAAATCTACTTTTAATATCAACAATGACATAAAAGTAACTAGCTTTGTACTATGCTGACCTATCAAAGGCTCGCATCATTATAATCAAGCTTGTTTTTTTTTTTTTTTTTTAGAATTTCTTGTGTAATCTTTCTAAAACCTGAAAATTTAGTCGCTTTAGTTTAATTTGTATACATTTTTATGCAGTACATATTTAGATTTTTTTTTTTTTTTTTTTTTGCACCTCTAGGTGAGTTTGATTTTGTAGGTTTGGGGGCAAAAAGTGGCTCTTTAAATGGAAAAGCTTTCTGACCCTTGGACTAGGCCATTCTAATGCATGAATATGCTTTAAAACAAACTATTCTATAGTTTGGGTCACTGTCAGCTGAACCTCTGCCTCAGGTCTTGGACTGTCAGACCAGTCCCCCTGACAGATTCTGGAGGACAGATTCTTGACTTTGTCCCTGCTAAAGGAAGGCTATCCACAGCATGATGCTGCCACCTCCTATGGTTCATTCACTGTCATGAAATCTTGTCGCATGGCAAACTGTCTTCATAAGATGTCCTCTTTAAATATTTAAGCAAATAATTTTCTTTGTACTTAATTTTTTTGAAGTAATGGATGTGAAAAGCTCCTGGAGAAGAGCCGTTGAAGAGGACGAAGCTAAAAAAGCATACTGGTCGGCCGAGCTGCAGGACAGCATAACGGACCGACTCAGTCCTGTCGGCCGGCTGCAGGACGCCATCCCCGACGCTTCCGCCCAGACGCTCGCAGACCAGAGCAGCTCCTCTTTCTGCAAACAGCTCGTCTTCCCAAAGTCTCCTCCCCTCTGGGACACCTTGAACACCGAGGCCCACGACAGCCCGAGCGGCACCGGCAGCAGCGC
Organism: Xiphophorus couchianus; assembly: GCF_001444195.1. Taxonomy (NCBI): domain Eukaryota; kingdom Metazoa; phylum Chordata; class Actinopteri; order Cyprinodontiformes; family Poeciliidae; genus Xiphophorus; species Xiphophorus couchianus. The sequence continues at coordinate 16,368,545 of NC_040241.1, read as the reverse complement.
CGTTCAGTTCAGCCTCGACTACGAAACCCTGCCTGAAATGCCAAGCTGCGACAGTCTGGACCTCGAGGACGAAGCTGTGGCTCTGACGAGCGAGGAAGACGAAGAGGTGCTCGTCCCCACCTTAAAGATGACGCTAAAGCAGACCTTACTGACCTCGCCAGATTACAAGACATCTCGTGTGGAGGACAGCTGGCTGGCTGAACCTGCAGCATCAGAAGGGAAACGCAACAAGGTGTTTTCTCTGGACTCGCCGGATTCACCGCCAACAAAGCAAGAATACAGCCTGCCGACTCTGATCACGTTCTCCCCGATAGATGACATGAAATGTTAGCTGCATTTAAGAGAAACCTCCTTCTCTTTAAAAGTTTGGACTCTTTATTCTAATTTGTGTTGCACTTGAAATATGTAAGAAATGTATATAACTGTAAAAATTAAACATCTGTTGCACTCTGGCTTGGCTCTAATTTGGGCTGAGTGAATATTTCATGAACTAGTTCAATAAACAGATTTGTTGATTTATAACTTCTAACCTTTCTCATCCTAAGTAGCTCAATGTGGAGGAAAATGTGAATAAAGTGAACTTTGCAAATTTAAAACTTGTGTTGGCTTGTTGAGTTGGCTTGTGTTGAACTATCTTCTGAAAACGTTGAAGCTTTGCAAAAAAAAAATCTTATTGAACTTAAGTTCATTTTGGTTGGGAGGCTGAAACATCTGAGAGTGAAGGCCCGAATATTTTCATACCAACTCTTAAATTTGAATTAAAGTTAAAAAAGGCAACTTTAAGAATCCGTGATACTTGTTCCTCTTGTAGTTCCACAATTTGGAAGATGGGGGCGTGAGAAGCTGCAGAAAGTCAAGGTGGCGCAAAAACCCGAGAGAAAACAGGAAGTCTATATTACCCATTCGTCTCGCCTTTGATGTGAACTTTAAGCCAGTGGTCCCCAAACTGCGGGCCAGATGCGGCCCGCCTCCACATTTGGTCCGGCCCCCTGAACAATACCAGAGTATTTTCATATATGTGCATTTTTATTTGATAAGTTGGACTTTTGCAATAAAATAAATGTTCCTTAGTAATGAACTTTATTTATTATTAACTACTAGTTAGTAACTATTTTATACATGCATATAATTGACCCTAACCCTTTTTTTAATGTGGAGAACCCAGTGTTATTTGGTTATTTATTTCATAAATAGTGTTATTTCCTGACTTTTGTTCTCTGAAGAATCCAGAAAAGGTTATTTGATTGTGCTTTCTGAAAAACAATACATTTTTATGTTTAGCACTCTTACAATCATCGCACTTTTTCTGTTACAAACTGACCCCGGCCCCCCATCAGAGAAGGGACAAGTTATGTGGCCCTCACAGGAGAAAGTTTGGGGACCCCTGCTTTAAGCGAAAGTTGCTGCTACTTTGTAAATTAATAGCGTCCCATTTGCCACATGCGAAATGAAACGCAACTGAATTTTTACAGTTTTTGGACTGGCTGTTTAAATGAGTATAAAGGATATTTCTCTAAAACGCTACAAATTTGGGAATATATCCTTGTCCCACAGTGGGGAAGTTTGGATGTGACAGCAGGAAAGCGACAATCAAGACATGTTCACACAAAAGTACAAAAATAAAACAAAATTAGTATGGTGTACAGTAAATGCAACAAAATACTGTTCAGTTATCAAAAATGGCATATTCCAATCCAAGGAATATGCAACTGGGTATTAAAGTACCAAAAGAAAAGTGCATTAAAAGACCATTTGTAATATGTGAAAAATAAAACTGCAGTGGAAATTATTCAGAATTGATCATTTAAATTTGGAGCAAAAGACGAGAAGCAGATAAGCAGAAGTCAAAACTCATCACACATGAGTTTCTTTTTTTATTTAGTAATTTCTTTCTTTGGTTGAAATTGTTATGCAACAGCTAATATTTGGTTAAATGACCCTTTCAGGTTTCACTGTGATGAACTCTTTCTTTTTGCTACTAACAAGCTAAATGGTCCCACAGCATGACAGGTCTACCACCTTTCTTGACAGAACAGTGCTCTAATGTTTAAAAGCCTCACTGATTTCTCCAGAATAGCCCAGTCTTTGCCTTGTCTGACTATAAGAATTTTTCTCTACAGGGAGCTACATTTTTGTAGCAGTGGTTTATGTTCTTGGTCAGCACCTTGTCATTAATAGCAATGCCATGCTTGTTTCACCCTGAACACTCACCAGTGTTTCAGCAGTTTCCTGTTAATTGTAGGATTGAAACTTGGTGGTTAATTTGTTCCTGAAAACTGAAGCAAATTTCCTTGATCCTCAGGGGAAAGTTTTGGCTTTCTTACAGTCCAGACCTTCCCAAAGTGGTTATGAATCTGAACAACTAATAGTCAAGATCTTGCCTCCAAAATACTTCTACAACTGAGGTAAACCTACAGCTATACAGCTATAATTTTGTCATCTTGTACTGAATAACTTAGAAATTAAGCTTTATTTTAAGCACATTATAAATGTAATTTTTAATTGAATTGTGACATTTAATTATATTATGAATTACTGACACATCATTTTAGGTAACTTATTCAATACTTTAAAAAAAATGTTTTATTTCAAAGCAACACATTATTATTCATTGATTTATTTAATTTCCCTTTTCGATCAATAAAATATTTATGAATAATTGAATAGAATTTGTAGGATTGTGTTACTTTTGGGCCTTGATACAACAAAAAGAACAAAAGCTAAAAATTAATAAATAAAGTGTAAAAAATTGCATAATAAACTTATGAAGAATGATTAGATAATTTATGATTAGACTATTTTTTGATAGCACATAATGAATTCAGATTTTAATTAATAATTGTGGATTTCAATTATGTGATCAATTATAGGCGTATTCATATTATTTTAATAATATGAATATGCCGATTTTCATATTAGTCGATCAAAAGACATATATTTTAATGAAGTCATGTAGCATAAACTAATAAAAATTGTTTAAAATAAATTATACACTATTTGTTCGGTGATTCAGAAGAAATACCCCGCCCGATGAAAACGTTTGAATTTTATTTTGAAAAAAACTTCCGGAAGCACCCGGTCTGACGTACGTCGGCTTACTAACAGTTTTTGGCAAGTCGCCCGTGTCAGTTAAAGTAGGGACAGGCTGTGGCCGCTCCTCTTCGCTGGGCGGTTCCAGGCTGAAAGAGAGAGGGGCGTTTAGGAAGAAAGATCGCCTACAAAACTATCAGCGCAGTCACAAAACATGGCGCCTACCTCCGCCGACAACTTCAGATGAAAGTGTGAGAAGAAGTGGGCTGCAAACTTTGATAGGAGTACAAGAACCAGCATCGACTTGTCTCTGCGCACAAAGTCCTCGTCGAAACGGAATACATAAAGCGGTGAAACAGCAAGTTGCCTACATGTCAACATAGTCTCCTGTTGCAGCGTAAACAGCTGGTGAGTTCTCACGTTTTACAATATGGCGCAACTATTGACTAAACGGAGTAAATTGCAGGGATTATAAATGGTAACGAAAGTATTTTAAGGAGACTGTTTGCGCTCGTGTCGGTTGACCTCGGTGTTTCGTCTCCACTTTTCACCGCGGAAAGAGAAACAGGCAGAGCCACGTATCTCCGCTCAGGAGGAAACTGGCTTTGTTTTGGCCGCGGCGGTGTGAGTTTCCTGCATCGACGTTGACCTAGTTATGGGTTCGGATGCAACAGTTGGGAACCCAGGAGCCCTTCCTCCTCCTCCTCCTCATCGGGCCCTCCTTGACGCCTGATAATCTGCCTGTCTGAACCTCCGCAGGTGTCTGCTCTCAGGCGCGCTCCCACTCTGAACTTCCTGCTTGAATTTTAATACAACCTTGTGTAACTTACCATTTATGCCAGGTAGGTGTTGATGTTTAACTATGGTAGCAGCTGTGCACATGATGAGGAACTGGTAACTTCCTTTTGAAGTGAGCGACTGGCGTTAATCCAGATAATTATCACTCTTTATGCGGCTAAAAGTTATCTTGCCCAAACAGAGGCTGACTTATAAAAGCTTGAATTTATTGATTTTTTTCCACAAACAATTACTAAAATTATACCAATAAGGTCAACCCCAGTAATATTTGGATAAATGGTTCTTAGTCTGTTGCAGATGGCACCTAAAGGTTGATGGCACCTTTAGGTGCCATCAAGATGTGCTTGGCATAATTCTCACTCCATATTTTACCACGGTGTGGTGGCTCCATAATTGTCAATAAGATGACATTGAAGTCATTTAAAAAACTAATCCCTGAACCATTTTTTGTGTGTTTGGCATTTATTCATTTTTGAACGTCTAGTAATTTCCTAACTTTCTAATTAAGCTGTTGATTTTAGGTTTTTGTTCTGTTGAAGAATTGCCCTTTGCCATACCTTACATAGGACCAGTGCTATTAAAGTGAAACAGATCATTTGACATTTGGTGCGATGTTCTTAGGCTTTAAATCATCACATTTACTCATCAAAATGTAATTCTTGTCATTTATTGTGAATTGACTGTAGAAACGTTCTCCGTAAGGCATTTATTTGGCTTGTCAGTGTTGGTAGCTTCCAACTTTAGATGTTTGACGGTGTTGTTTACAGTTTTATTGGAGTTAAGCATTTGGTTTGAATCTCGCTGGTTCTTCTTGATTAGCTGCCTTTCATTGTAGATTTCCAATTTGAATCAGATGGTCAAAATCTTTGGAAACAGTTCGGTGATCCAGCCAGACAATTATTCTAAGCACATCGGTATGTTTTAAAAGCTAATAATTTGTCAAAGCAATCAATTTAAGTGAAACAAACCTGGAGCTACATGGCTACAGTGCACACAATGCCAAACATGTTTGAAAAAAATAGGTCCTTGCCAAAAGGCTGACCACTGTAAAAGAGACTAAGGAGACAAAGATTGATGGTGGTTACAGAGTAACGACCCTCTGACGTCTCCCTGACTGACTTCCTAACAGAATGAGATTTAAAGAGAAGTGGCAAAAGCACATGAGGTGGATTAGCAGGAGATGTTACTACTAATAATATCTCTGCTGCTCGGATATTGAGCCAGTCATGAAATTGTCACACAACAACTGTCTGCAATCAGAGGCTTCTTCAGGTTTGCTGGAACACTGACTGCTACCTGAGCATCACCATCCGCAGTAACTCTGTAACGATGAGTTACGACAATATTTAATTTCCCTTTGGTATAAGTAAAGTATTTTTAAAAGAAGTTAAAACTCCACAGTTATTGATGTCCATGCTGATAAGTTTGAGCTTCTGATATGCACTGATAATGCATATAGTTTATGTAATCATACGTGTTTGGGAAGCTTTTGTTCCCAACTGTGACTGTGTGGGAGAATAATTAGGACAAATGCTATTAAATCCAGAGCCAAGGTGCCTCGGCTCTTGAGTTTATGCCAGCCGGCGTGAGTGGAAGCCCCAAGGGTAGATTCCTTCTTGATCCTCCTCATCATAGTGTCGGAGATTCATGTGTGTGTGTGTCTGCCACTTCCTGGTGTATGTTCATTAAGCATTCCTGGTTTTCTGAATGTGCTGTGCTTTGGCACCTGAGGTTGCTGCAGGAATCTTGCATCCTGACAGGATAATTGTGGAGTGTGAGAAGCGCTGAACTCGGAGAGCAAATGCCACGTAGAAACACACACACACACAACATTAACTTCTGAGCCGACCTCAGCTCGGCTTGACAGGGGATGGAAAAGAGGAGTGGACGGACGTAGGGATGGTTGTGCTGCGTCGCTCTGCCACAGGCTGCAGGTGGAAAGTGGGTCATGGCTGCACTGTGGCTTTGTGTACATTGAACTTGCACTTTGTCACCACCGCTGCTTGTCCTAAGCCTCTGTCAGGTGACTAAGGAAATGAAGTAGGCTGGATAATGGAGCAGCAGGAGCAAGAAGAAGTAGTTGCCAAGGCAGAAGTCAAATAAGGATCTGGATGAGTGTGAGAGTTGCCACAGGTAATTATTGCGGAAGAATGAGATGCAAATTCGAATTTCAAGTGGTTGGTTTTCAATTTTGACTCACATTTCAGTTGCTTTAGTCAGATCTCAATTATTATCCCTCAAATAGCATAAAGCATCCACAGCAATTCTCACATCTAACTGCAGATTTTTTTTTATGGCAGTCTAAATTTACACCTATATGTAAAAAAAAATAAATGTTGCAAACCACTGAGATTAAGACCAAATTAGCTTCTACAGATTTACAGGATAAGAAGAGCTACCTTCAGAAAGAGACCATCGAATGGGGAATTAAAGCAAATGCTTTCTGTTCAAGCACAAGAAAGCAAGTGCTTGAACAGGGACTTTCAAGCACAAGTGAAACCATTATTGCACTCACTGCAATGATGGTTTCATTATTATGCTCACTTGCACCTTAACTTTCTTGCAAAAAAACAAAACCGAACTCCTGATATGATTCAATGAATGGTTCATTTCTTAACAAATCGAATTCATTTCTATGCATTTCACTGTTTTGAATTGTTAAGCCCTTATTTTTCATTGTGGAAAGATGAGTTTAACCAGCTCTTTTCTTTTCATTCAGCTGTACAAAACCAAGTAGATTTAATATAAATAAATATACAGCCCACGTCATGTTAACAAATATTCCAATTCATTAAGTGTTCCATATTTTATTATATCAAAACCACAAACTTCAGGGCAGTTTCTTTTGGATTTTATTTGATAAACAGACACAAAGTAGCGCAGAATTGTCCAGTTCACAATTAAATGGTATTTAGGGTGGCTAAGTCAGACTGGACAAAGAATCTTCAAGCCTTTCCAAATATCTTGAATTATATAACTTTATATATGAAGTATTCGCACAGCGTAATGGTGTAGACGTTTTGCATGTAGGCCAGGATGTTCAGTGTGTGTCTCATCTGATCTTGTGGAAAACTGGAAGCAGGACTTCTGACTATTTTTCGGTTTTAGCTTTCATTTTATTTACAGTTTCAGCTTCTCTATAGTCACAAATCACCTTCTCTGTTGCTTCTGATTATTGCTGGTATTATTGCAGACAACCTTGTATTCCACTGACTAGGCACTGTGATCCATTGTTAATAGCAATCACCAACAGGTGTCTGCCTCTGTTTTCCACCTTCAGCCCCTGATGACAGTAGAATGTAGCCAGTTCAATTTTTTGGGATTGGAAACAAGAAGTATCTGACCACAGAAGCAGGTTGTCTGATTCTGCAAATCCACGCTGACTCTAATCCAAAACACAAGCTGCAATTAAGAGTCAGGATGTTATTAACTGAGCATGGGAACCTGAAGCCGTATGTTATGAGTGCAAGCAAGAAATAAAAACGATTCAGCACTGAATCCAGTTTGGTGGCAGAGTTAGCAAACACAGAGAACCTGATCTTGTCCCACACGGTTCACAGTGTTGCTGCTCCACGGTCGTGATCGGCACCAAATCGGTGGTTTTCTCTGAAACCAAACAATTCCTGAGCTCCTGAATTTCCTTCAGACTTTGTAATATTTTGTCCTCTTTGATTTTGAAGAACAGTTGTAAGTGCCTTGTTAATTGTTGGGTAATGAGTTGAGCATTCAGTTTCTTCAGGGTTGAAGATGTTGGGTACTCATAGCAGCTTCAAGCCAGATATTTAACTGATATTGCAGTGAGTTTATTATATCTTGTTGCTGCTGTTGTGCAAGTTTATCAGATGAGTTATTTCTTGGTGGTTGCTTAGAAACGGTTTGTAACTATTGATGCCCTGACTTGAAAATGGGGACATCTGATATAATATGTATTTCTTTACCCTTTGGACACTGAAAAAAAACCAGTCACAGCATTGACATTGTTTCTCTGTTCCATTTGAACACCCTACAGTCCTGAACTGCATCGCTTTTTCAGTCACAATGCCAGACAAATAGCACATGACCAGCCCTTTCCCCTTTCTGAAACACATAAACACAAACAACAACAAGATGGAAACCTTGCACTTTCCCTCCCCCAAATATTCCAATTTTTCCCTTTTTTTATTTTTCTGAATTCCACATTTTTTGTTCTAATAATTTTTTTGTCAAGTCAAAAAGTTTGTAACTATGGAATGAATTAAACAATTAGACATATCAATACTCAAAGAAGTACGCATTTACTGTTCACGTTTCACAAATACAGCAAAGTGCTGTGGTACAGCAGAACACTGAATTATTACAAGGTATTTGAAACTATTTAATCATCATATTTGCAAATAATCATGTTTTTTCACCTTTTAGGGAATATCTCTCTTTAAAAATTCTTTGACGATTAACTCGACACCAAGTATGTGACACAATAAAACCTGCAGACAGTAAATCCTTGCGCTCACGTCCATAAAATGATCAGGACTTTTATTTCTCCCATCTGTAGTATCATCCACCTGCTCCCACACACTTTCTTTTTTTTTCTGCGCTGCTTCAATAGAAATAAAAGTTTGCTTGAATGTTTACCTAAAGGAATATCTGCTCCGGCATGTGGTGCAAGAAAACCTTCAGCAACCTCTTGCTTTGCTTCTGTTGATTTATTGAAATGTTCAAGAGTTAGCAGGTGTTGCTAACTGCTGCTGCTGGCTTGCATTTTCTTCAGGTTTCTGACTCTTCAGTATAAGTGTTTGTTGTATGTGGGTCGATACCAGTTTTGAAGCAGAAATCTTTATAGCAATTGAATAGTAATAATTGCGGAACAGTTTTGTCGAACAATTTTCAACTTCAATTCTTGTAGTCTGCAAACTCACTATTGTGTTTAGTGTAAATTTTCACCTGCATCAACTTCGAGTTGAGTATGTCGCCCCTGATATTTGCTTCTATAATATACTCCAGTAGTTCAGCACTTTGTAGAAAGAGGAATTTAGCAGCTCTTAAAATTTGGTAGTTCTTTGTGTTTTAGCTGATTGCTAGCGTGTTCAGTTATTGTTTTAAACTGCAAATCTTTATATCTTTTTCCTGAAATATGGGCTAACGTCTTACTACTTTGTGCTTTTAGCATTCCCTACATCAATGAGTACTGAGGTCTGCTGTTTACAGCCTGTACAGACGAGCTGTTTGACTCGAGGATCCTTCAGGAGGTTTTATCATCTGATTCTGTTACCCTTAAATGATTAAATAGATTACAGATTTGATGCTTCAGTGGAGGTTTTGTGTTCCTGCCGTGCCTGAAACGGTCCAGTGCATCCTAATACATATTAACTTGAGACAGACTGTGTCTAGCCAGAGATCACCAAGGTGGATCTTGTGATCTAAAGAAAGGAAACAAGCTTTTTTAGCTAACCGGTTTCCCTCCTCCGGCCTTTGCAGTGCTGCTTCACTTGTTTTCTGGCTGAGCTGGAAGAAGTAAAGTTGGCTTGTCAGGCTCTCCTGCTCACAGTGGAAAGAATGCTCTCTGTCTGCCGGGGCTGTCACGCTGTAGCTGCTTCGCTCTGCGCTGCAGCTCCTGGTGCATTGTTGCTCCACTTCAAAAGGTTATATTTAAGAGCAAACTTCAGCCAGCGAATTGGACTCGGTGCTGGCCTTGTGCAGTCATGTGCTGCCTACGTGGAGGTGTCGACTGTTGATATAAATCATCAAATGCTTAAAGTGCGTCATTTTCTGCTTCAGAAACCACACCTACCCATGAAACACGTGCCTCTGCAGTTTATGCATGCATCGACAATGATTGGCTTTTGAGAACCTACACTTAGCTTTGGAGCTATTATTTTAAAAAACTACCGTTGGACTAAAGTATTGACCAGGAAACCCGTGCCAGAGGGGAGCAAAACATTCTGGCAAAGTTTCTTAAATGTTTGTCGTACTGCAGAAATGACAAGCATTTTTGTACGAAATTATAAATGCTAAACATTTCTTTAAATTCCAATTATAATTGGGATGTGGAGAGAAGACAATACATGGTTTTCAAAAAGTGTGACATGCATCATCTTTACTATGACACCACTAAATAAAATCCAGCGCAATTGCAGTCAAACTCACTTGGTGATCTGTATGAATCCAGCTGTTCGCTAAAAGTTTATTGGACATCAATGAACAAACGGCGTTGTGAAGACCAAGGAACGCAGCAGACAGGTCAGGGTTTATGGTGCAGAACCTGCAGCTTAAAGCAGGGCTATGGTTCTAAAGCAATATCCAAGGCTGATAAGAGCTTAATGAACACTGTTCGATCCATCATCTGAAATTAGAGCAGCCAAGAGGGGCCACGCAACTCTGGAGGAGCTGCAGAGATCCACAATCCTTCTAGGAGGCTCTGATGCAAAGCATTAGTGATACACAACTAATGGCATTTATGGAAGAGTGGAAAGATTCAGATAAACGCTGAAAGAAAACCAAAGTCAGTGACAAACCATGAAGACAACACGGCAAATGTGTGGCGGAAGGTTCTCTGGCCAGACAAGACCACACTGTAACTTTGTTTTGGCACAAACCTAACATAAACACACACACAGTGAAACATAGTGGGGAAGCTTTTCTTTAGCAGGAGTATGAAGACTTTTTTGCCAGGCACTTTAAATTCCTAATATGCAGCATTATTATCCATTTATCTCTGTTTAACACAGATATCTTGTTGACTACTTCTAATTGCAATAAAAAAAATACAAATATGTGGTTTAAATAGTTGCCAGGGTTTAAAAAGCAGAGATAAAGACCTGCTGTGGACTACAAGTTTTCTGCTTTTTGCAGAAACATTTTTTTTTGCTCAGCTCGTTCAGCTCAGCTCACGTTTTTAGCTGATAATGTCTGCATATCACTCAACTTTATCCCCAGCCATAAAGCAGATATACAGAAAACTCTTTTTGTCTTAATGCTGTCTGTTGTGCCTTACTAACATGTTTAGTTATTAGCTTATTTCACCACAGGTCTGGAACATCTACAGTTTCTGGTTGTTTTTTTTCCACCCAGGTGGAGCTTCGCTTCGTCTGTGGTATCTGGGTTTTGCCACCTTGGCAGCTTGCACCAAGTCTGGCCACCGCTGCTGACACCGTATTGTGTTGACAGGTGGCAGGGAACGCCACTTTGTTCTCCAGATCCTGCAAAGCCCAAAGCTACAAAGTGCCACTTGAAGTAGACTGTGGGTTTACACACTATCTCATCCTGGAACCATTTTGGCTGCATATTTATGAATGGAGCAACTTGTCTGCAGCATAATTACAGCATTTGCATACTTCTTTTTTTTTTTTTTTATTATTTTTTATTTTCTTATTCGCTGTTAACTTCAGCAGCTGCGTTAGGAAAAGCTGTGATCAGATGTGCATGGCAGAGCTTGTCTAGAAATAACGTAAACGCGCAGCGTCATCTGTTGTCCGGCGTTGCACACTGGCTTGTGCACAGAGGGAGACTCTTTCACGCCTGGGGAACGAGCCTCCAGACTCTTTTGTGTGAAACGGATGAGATCATCCTTGGGCAAACCACGAGGGGATGCAGTATGAGCTTACTCCAGATACATAAAAACAAACAATGACATAAAAAAGTAATATTTTTAAATGTAGTTTTTAATGTAAGCATGTAAGGATGAGCCTAATTTTAAAGATGGCTCCCTGATTGTTTTTCCTACCCTGAGGGTTTGCAGGATCATTTCTCTCTTTGTCTTATAACCAATAGACAAATTAAATTATGTTTCTTGAGGATCAGAAAGACACTAGAATAGAAAACTGAGGAATTCAGTGATGCAAAAGGCATAATCTTAACACTAGTTCAGCATGCTAACAACTTCTCAGCAGTTTCAGAAAGTTTACAGAGAACGTCATCAATGTCATTGGAAATTAAATTTTGTACCACTTCTTGTTTCAAACACACAAATTTTCTGTTTTTGTTGGAGAAAAAAAATTACATAGTTTAACAACAATCTTATCCTTAATTCTGGAAAAAGAACCTCAGTGTAAATTAATTATATAAACCTATGTTGTTGTAACCATGTGTTCTTGTATCATAACTGTAAAGTTCAAGTTTATTTGGACAGCACATTTCAGCAACAAGGCAGTTCAAACTGGTTGTAAACAAACCAGTTTGTCCATAGCTTTTGCAATGTATACTAGGATATTTATTTTATCAGTTACATATTTTTTAAGGATTGATGGAAATGAATAATTAAAAAAGAAAGAAAGAAACGGGTTAGAAGTAGAAATTGAACGACGTTCTCCGCCACGTTCCTTTGGCATTTCTAAAACATCTTAGACAGACAGTTTGGTCACTCCTATGACTCCTACAACTGTACCAGTTCCTTACTTTTGTGCTAAAAAGCTGTTTATACTGGAAGTTGTGATTTATTTAATGTTGGAGCCTCCCATTACCTCTATGCTTTTATCTTAAGATACACAGACAAGCCTCCTCCAAATGGGGTTTTTGTTTTGCTGAGCAGGGAGGAGCTTAAATGCTTTTTCTTCTGAGGGTTTTTTCTGCCATTTGAGTTTTCTACAAATTTGAATAAATAATTTCAAGACACAACTTGGGCATATATTTGGATTATTTGTTCAGATACTTAAATATCAGTAGGCCTGTCACGATAGCAAATTTTGCTGAGCGATTAATTGTCTCAAAAAATTATTGCGATAAACGATAATATTGTCTGAAGATCTTTTTACAACAATTTAATGGAAATGACGTAATAATGCATGTGATTTCCTGCCAAAGATAGATGCACTTTATTTTCAAAAGAATATTTAACACTGGAGCTGATAAACTAAATAAACAAAACAACCAAAAACAAAATGGATTCTCAGTCTCCATTAACAAAAAATGTACTTGATAAAAACTAAACAACATAAAGCCAAAGTGGAAATAAATACTGCATTCAACCAAAAGAGTGCAGATTATGAAGTCTGTATATTATGTTGCCCTTCAGTAATAATTAGATTTAAATAGAGAAGATGGGCACATCGACTACCTGATGCAATAGTTCACACTACACGATTTTTTGCTCCTATTTTTCCCCTTATGACAATCTTAGATCGTTGGTCTTTCTAAGATTGTGTGGTGTGTTATGGTAGATCGTCGTTGCGGCTCCGATCCAAATCAGGGTTTTTCCCCGACTGGGATCTTAATGCAGCCTGTTGAATGTGACAGGTAGCCAATCAGAAAGCGCGGATTCTCCTTAGTGTTTTCTGAGGGGAAATTACCTCGGGGAATCCCAAACAGCTGACACGGCGCAACCCGAAGTCCAGCCGATGTGGAAACAACATTAATGTTTATTCAACATGCAAAGAATATAGAAATGACAAGGGGAGGAGTTGGAGCGAAATTGCTACCGCAGTTGATAAACCCGGTAACTTTTCAGCTGTTCTTCGTTAACGTGACATAAATAGGTTCTAATGATTTTCATTCAGTCAGGACTTTACACTGACACTAGTTACATGCATTGCAGGTAGATTGTAGTAAAGCATTGATTAATGCCTGGTTTTAAAATTAGTTCACTGAACTTGTAGCCATTATTTTGTGCCCATTGTTGGACACCACACGGCACGATTGAACCCGATCGAACCGTAATACCTAGGATTTCTGTCGGCTAATGTGTGATCTGTCAGGTTTTGAAAATGGGCCGACAATCGGCCGACAGCTCTAAGATCGTGTCGTGTGCGCTGGGCTTTACACTGAGGAAATGAGGAAGGGAGGGTCAGTGGAGAGCACCGGAGTTGAGCCTTTTTTCATTCAGTGTCATCAACAGAAAGAGAAAAAGATTGGAAGAGACGATAATGCCGATAATTGAAATGACGTCGATAGTTTTAATTCATCGTACGATTAATCGATTTATCGTTTATCGCGACAGGCCTACATATCAGTAAATGACTCCCAAAGCAGTTAAATGTTGACTTCCTGATGGGGCTTTCAGGGTTTCCCACAGTGTATTATAAGCCTGGCGGGCCACCAGGCTTTACTGGTGCCCCCAGCAGACATTGGCATTGTTTATTTATTTAATTTTTTTAAATTGCTGTTTAATCTGCGTTTAGGTATTAATCTTCTAGACTCCCAATAACGCATAACTATCAAGTCATATTTTAAAATTTCTTGTCAACTTTAAACATTTTTTAAGTCAAGAACATGGCAGCCGGCTGGATGACTGCCCTAGTGCCCCAAGCACCAGGATTAGCAAGTTTTCTGGGGGAAATTCTGGGGTTTTATTAGCATCTCTTGGCTTCACCTGACGGAGATAACGCTTAGCTCTTGCAAAGCAATAAAGATTCTCTCTGAAAGCTTGAATGATCTGGGAATTGCTTAAAATAATTTCTTAAAGAGAATAAACACTGCCTATTGTTCCATAATTCTGTGTTTTCTGGTTCTATATTTACAGCCTGACGACTGTAAAAATATCTTATGGAAATCTTTAGTGAGCTTTTGGATCCAAACTTTTGAAAGTATGATGTTTTCACATGAAAGATTTGCCTGATTTCTGTAAATAAATATGCATGCATCCATTTTTGATGACCAATTTTCCATATAAATGGATATTGATAATAAAATGATCATTGTCTCAAAATATTCTCATAGAGAACCATATACATCAAGCTAATCATTGTAGTGCTATGACAAATGCAGTAGCTTTAGCAATTCATTTACTTCATATTGAGGAAGATTACTGGTGAACATTGACTTCAATGAAAGCTGCATACTGTGTGTTGTGTTGGTTTGTCATCATGACCCTGCAACACTGAATGTAGCCCAGACAAAACGGTGACACTCGATCATCAGCAGCTCCAGAGGAACAGGTTTTCAGATGGCCAAGGAGGAGCACAACACCACCTTTCAGCCTTTAGAGGCAGCGGCTCAAGTTACAGCACAGACATTTATATCCAGGAGATGTAATGTGTGAGTTTGACTCGATTGTTTTACCCTTTGACCCAGTTTTGTTCATCATTTTTGGCTTGAAAGTGACTCCTTATGTTGTGCTTACTTCTGTTTACAATCCCTGTTAATGCTTTTAAGTCTTAATTCCCCTTCCATTTCTGGGAACCACTGTGGGTTTATTTGTTCCCTGCACAATAAGTGGATAGTTAAAGGAAGCCATGTCTACCATTTTATTTATTACACATCTAAAGCTGCAACGTAAGTGTGTCTAAATGTCCTTGGAGTCTGAGAGCGGACGGCTGGGAACGTCAGCTACGCTAAGGGTAAACTTGGAGATCGATTTCCTGAGGTAGGGTAACACTACTCTGCTCCGGGCCGGCAGCTTGGCATTGTTGGAGGCCGGTTGCTATGGCAGCATCAGTGTTTATTTATCATGGACTACCTCAGAGAGAGAGAGAGAGATATTTTACGGTGTGGGGGGGTCTGGTTGAGACTTGAGGGGTTTTCAGCTCGGTGGATGGTGTGAAGTCCGTCAGGAGTCGGTTTATTTTAGTAGCAGTGGTGGTAATTTGTGAAGTTTTGGAGACACTTGCAACCAGAAAGTGGTGGGTTTGATTCCATCTCCCCTCTCCCATCATCTCATGTGAATGTGAGTGCTGCTGGGTGAATGTGGCTCGAGCATAAAAGCTCTTTGAGTGGTAATTGGGAAGCTCTGTATAAGGTCAGTCCTTTTACGACTAAGAAATGCTGTCAGATTGAATCAAATGACAAATAACGTATTCCTTTAGTTCACCGTGTCTGAGATGTCCCTGCTGAGGATCCATCTTTAGCAAAAAGTTCAAATTGTCTTCCTTAAAAACAAACAAATAATGCAGTAATAAGGAGCTTCTTTGTGACAATTATTGGAATTAATTCTAAAGGGAAAAATTAATGTTGCAAGTCAAATTATCAAAATTTCTTCAAGGAATTGTTGTAAAAGCTGATGGCTGTGGGTAGGAACGATCTCCTGTAGAGGTCTGCGTTCCAGTGACTCTGACCGAAGACACTTTGTTGTTGTAACAGTGTCTTTAAGAGGATGCTCAGGGTTGTTCCTACATTATCTTGATTTTATGAAGAAAACTTCTGTGCACAAAATAAAACCAACATAATAAAAGCCTTCTCTCCCTTCTGGTAGATGGTTTCATAACTCGACTTTGAGTTAGATCAAAGATGGCTGATCAGATGAACCTTCACTGAGCTACACATTTTTCATTAGTTTGTCACTATAACAGATCAGAAAGAGAAGAGAAAAAATGCAAGTCATCATAATGTTTTAGCAATGATGCAGCTTTATTGGATATGAAACAGCTTTGCTATATTCATCAACACTATCAATCCACAATCCTATTTTTCCATGACCAAATCTGCATTTTTCAGCAAAACCTGTACATAAATTTTGTTGGATGTGTGAAATGTCTAATTAATTAGATTTTTTGCAACTGCGTAATGTTGTGCTGAAAACACTGAAAAACCCAACTTCCATTCTTCAGGTTATCTGAGATCGTTTCATGTTGGAGGGAACCTTAGACGGTCCTCTTTCCGCAGACATCGTCCAGCTCGTTCTGGGGAGATTCCAAGGGGTTCCCAGACCAGACTGGATATTTAGTCCTAAAATCCAACTTTAATTTAATTTAATCTATTCAGTGAGAGGAAAAAAATGCATGTTTTTGATCATAATTCTGCTGAAAGACCCAATGATCACCTATACTTCTGCCGGAGGCCACTTGATTTTTAATTAGTTTTTTTTTATTATTTGCATCATCCTGGCATTTTAAGTAGTTTCTGATTCTTTGCCAGGTTCTCAAGATATTTGGAAAACAAACAGGCCCACTGCATCACAGATCCTCCACCCTATTTAAGAGTCGGCATGAGGCTGTTCTATACACTGACGGCACACACACCTGCAGTTTGGTCTATTATTGTGTAGAACTAAGATGAGGCAAAAACATCAGCTGTGTGTGTTATGAAAAGTTTTGTTGGTTGTTGACATTTAATTATTTGGTTTTTTTTCAGTCAATATGAGCTTAATTGCACAAATAAATCAAGTGGATCTGGTTATATAATTAAAATCCTGAATAATAGAGGTTTGTGTGGTTTTCTTAATGTCCTCTTGTTAAGTATGTTCTGTTTTATTAGTTTTTTATTAGTTGTTTTTCAGACTTCAAGCTCTAACAGAATTGTCTGTTGCCCAGTAAAGTGTGTGTGTGTTTTTTTTTCTCCTGCTACATGTACTTTGTTCCCCTGCTGTGATGCTTTGTGGTCAGCTGCATTCAGGCTTTCAGAGAACTGGATGACTCACAGTCCTGATGGGTTTTTTTTTTCATATATACTAACATTACCGTTGCAGTGGAAGTGAAATGTCATTTATGTTGGTGCTCAAAATGGACAGATTGTCTCGTTCCTATACTCCACGTTGAATACATTTCGTACTTGACATTAATTAAACACCGTGTTGGTTATATTTCCTTATTTTTGTTTAGTCATATAAAAGAAACCTATACCTTGTTTCCTCAACAAAAGTGCTGTCAATATGTTGGTTGTGCATACTCCCAACAAGTCTAGAATTTGGTGTAACATTATTATTAGAAAACATAAAGCTCTGAAAAGATGCCGTCCTTTGTGCATAATGCCCAGCCATACAGGAGGGATGATAAAGCTCCTGATGTCAAGTAAAGAATTAAATGACGTTCACACCGGCATTCAGAAATGTCCTTTTATTTCTGAAATAAAACATCAGCCTTGGTTGGTTTCACACTCTGTGCTCCTTCAGATGAAATATATTCTGCTGTGCAACACATTTCGTTGCATAGCTTGTCATTGGCTATGCAAAGATTATCAGCAGTAGTTAAGTAATTGTTGGTTATTATGCCTTGTTGCCACAGAGGATTGGTTGATCAAGGAGATGTTAAACCCAAGCTCCTAACGCGGCGCCAGGCTACAGCGACGACAAATCTGAAGCACTATGTTGTAGGGTGATGTTTTTTCTGTAGCCTGGTCAATGGACTGTGTTGTGTGGTGCCACTAGCTCCAGCCTAACCTGTACCTACTGTACCATCGTCCTACAGACCTACAACTGAAGGGGGCCTAGGAATAGTGTGGTACCGGTTGGTTGTATGAGCTGCTTTTACAATGGAAACAAGAAAAACTTCAACACCAAACAGTGGCGTTTCCAGTCTGACTTATTGTGGTACATTTGACCAATTTCTAAAAAGATAGCCCCTTTGAGTTTCCGATTGGTCAATCATTGATTGGGGTGAGTCGAGCTGAAAATTGTCTGGTTCAGAGGTTAAATCTGTAAACAGGAATGACTATTTGAAGCTTTAAAAAAATGTTTTCAGTGCCAGTCGTAGTTCAGAATCAGATGAGAATATCAGAGTCAGCTGATCTTCAAATCTGAACTGCAGGCAACAAGTAACAGGTGTCTAGACTTAGCTGTCCATTCCTGTTTTGACTGCATGACTTTTTTATGCACCCACATACAAAAGAAGACCAGACACTCACTGCCTAAATGATCAGTATTACACGAATTATCCAGCTTTTGTCAAAGGATGTTAAACAGGACTTCTATTTTATTTTATTTTATTTTTTCTCAGAGAAAACCACGGGTCTAACAAGCAGCTTCCTTTTGAATAGGGGTTTGACCGGTGAGCTGTTACCATGGATATGATGCAGTAAATCTCTTCAGAGCAGCAAGTCTTTGCTCCGAAGCTGCAGTTGTGCATCACAATCTAAATGAAAGCTGGAGCCAGTCAGAATTAGTGGGAGGCATTTCGCTAAGAGGGTTCTTTATTGTGTCGTGGAAAAGAACATCTGGAGTCAATTAGAAGGAGCACCCAGAAGAGGATGACAGGATGCCTGCTAAACAATAGATTTCCATTCAACTTGATCAAATTTGTGTGAAAGGAATCTGGTGATCCATTGCACTTTCAGCGGTGCTATTTGGAGTTTTTGTTTACTTTTTATGACACTGTTATATGTCTATTGCACTCTTAAGAGTTTCTTTGACTTAGATAGAAACAGGTGCTTATTTCTGGCTAACGTGTGTAATTGTTGGGAGGAAAATGAAGCCAACTTCAATTGAATCCATTTGACTAGTGCGTATACGCAAGTGGCCAAGACTAGATCGAAGGAAAGAAGCATAAATTTAAGTAATTGTACACACAGTTAGTAAAACTCAACATCAGCCAGTGGAGCCTCCTCTGCATTCCCGTCTCCAGCTTAGAGACAGCATTAGCAATTACTCATGACTTCTGTATTACTTATTTATTTATTTTTCTTCAACTTCGTCACCTTTCCAAATGTCACCATTTTCTGATTGTGCAGCCTGTGGTGTTGAGCGTGCAGTGCCCATCCAAGTGGCTTTCTTTTTTTGTCCCTCTGCCACAGCTGACTCACTGCTGGAAAAATGAACTTCCTGTGGTGGTTCTGAAAGCTCTTTGAAAATGAAGTGCTGGCTTTTTGGTAGACTTATTTCTGTAGAACCGTTTTGACTTTTTCTCTTTTCTCTTGCCGGCTTTCGCTAGTTTCACCGGCTTCTCTTTTTTGATTTAAAGTACAGTTGTAATGTTTTTTTAGTTGGTGCATTGTTTTTTTTTCATATGTCATCCTCTTTTTATCATGGTTTCAAAACAATTTCGTTGCAAATGATCTAAATATGGGGAGAGAGGCAGCTCTTGGAATTAAAGAAGTTTAACTGATTAGTTTCTATCTTTTTGACACTATCTTGGTTGTTTAATATACACTGTTGCTGATTCGGCAGTAAACTTAAACTGCTACCATTTTTTTGATTTATGGCCAAAGACTTTGGGCAGAAGTCATTATGGATATTCAGTATACACTTAACTGTTATCAGGAATGAACCGCTATCAAAATTTGGGCCGACGTCAGTATCTGACATTGTTATTGTTGACCATCACCTAGTCGTAGTTCAATATTTACGGTACAGATTTTTTCGGGGGAGCGCAACTCTAATTTATTTGGGGAAAATTTGCATATTTACTTATTTTACACAGAGTATATATAAAATATTCAAGGAAAAATCCAGTTTGGGAAGCTAAAGTATAACCTAACACGCTATTTATTGGCTGGCATTTGCAAAGCAGCCAATCCAGTAGCGCCATTTATTTTTCTCTGAGCTGATTGGTTGAACACCCAAGAGTGGAGATGTTAGCTTTTGTGGTAGTACAAAGACAGTTTCCACTGTGCATAATCATTTATATTAAGGAATACTCAGTGTTAGGCTAACTGGCCTCACCAAATTTCGCCTAGTTGTGAGGTTCTCTGTGTTGCTCTGTGAAGGACTGGTGGTACAATAAAAGTGTCATACTCGTGTTGTTCTATATGGCATGCAATTAGATTTTTCAATATGTTGCATTTCTTATCTGATCACATTTGGCTTCTTAGTGCAACAAGAAACAGTTTGTCATCCTGTAGTACTGACTGATATTATCAGGTATAATTTGCACATCCATCTTCACTGAGTCCTCCGTGCATGGTGCATCAAGAGTGGGAAAATTCACATTTAGTGTGCAGAAATGCACATTTATGCCTGAAATGAGTCTCATCAATATGAAGAATTGCCGGTAACACTTACAAAAAGGAGATGTAGAAACTGTTAGAAATTAGAAACAGCTATAAATAAGTGGTAAGCAGTTTTAAATAAATGTAATGATTGGACGGGAAGTATTTAATTTTAATAAAGAGAAAGTAATAGCGGCGCTCTTTTAAGACGAACCACTTATTTATCATCGTTTTCGAAAATACAACAGATTTTATTGTTTAAACTTGTTTTCATATCAACATAGATAAACAAAATTATAAATGGATGTTAATATATGCAAGGTAAATTAGCCTGTGTTGTATGTCTAATTACTGTAAATTGGGTAGCTGTTCTTCAGGCCATCAAACCTGTTTATTATCAGGTAGTCACTGGCATTTATTACCACCACCTGCTGCTTTTTCAGCTGAAGCCACAAATCTGTTTAGATGTTCATGCACTGCTTTGGATTGCTAAGTAAATATAAGTACACTGTAATGTTTTAGTTACAGATTATAACAAACGTAGTTACTCTACACTCCTTACAGCTGGAGAAATCTCCAGTTGCTGCAGCATTTTCTGTAAAGTCTCATTAAAGGATTTTAAACAGTATTAACAATATTTTTTGTAGTTTTGAAACATTAACAGTTTAAAAATATTTGTACCTTAAAGCCAGTAACTGACCCAGAAACTGTTATACTTTTTATATTGAATAGCTTCAGCTTTTTGTGTAAGTTGAATGGTTTCCTTCAATACTAGACCTTGATTGGATTAGATTTAATCGCTTTTCAACCCAATTAATTTTAAATAATTCCAGCCTAAGTTAACTTTTAAAACACTACATTAAGTTGTCCCAATTCTCACCTGTTAGGATGAATTAGTTAAAGTATGTTTGGTTAAAATGTTCCAAAATTGACTGGCATCGTGGTTTTCTCTTTCAACACTGCGACCAGTATGTACTTATAACTTGATGCCAACAATATAAATGTTATATTTCCCTGTGTGCTATGTGCCATAGAAATATGTACTCTCATATTTAAGTAACTCGTTGAAACATGCTGCTTTTCAGACGGAAACTGTGTAACTGATCCATGAGTCATGACTGCTGGGGAAGCTTTGTCTCATTGCTCATCAGTTTTAATTAAGAACAAGGAACTTCCTATAGTAGTAGTAAAATATTCACTGCGATGGGCTTGAGGAATGTTGCAGCTTGAAAACAAGCATATTTTTGTGGTTTCCAGTTGTTCAAGCCACATTGAATAACATATTTTAGCTGCTTTACGTCCTGTGATTTAAAGTCTAGGTGAAGTTTCTTAGCATTCTTCCCAGTTCGATGACTCTTCCTTGACTCTCTGCTGCCACCAAAGCTTTAACTCTCCTGGTGTGTGGAGTGGCTCTGTGATGTATAGTGACAAGAGTGTTTGTGGAGATCCAGTTTCTTCGCCACTGCTTTTGTTGCTCTGGTTTGTTTACTTTGTTGTGGTGCTAAAGTTTTAAGGGATCCTTTTATTGCCTTAGCCACAATATTTATCCTTGTGTGTTTACATCTGTCTGAGGTTTGAGCACATTGCTTTTTAAGTTTCACGTCAACAGCCACTTTACTGCGAATGTCGCCTTCAGAACGTAGACCACAAGTACATTATTCTAACTATTTAAACTATTTAAAATTAGGCTAATAAAATAATTGACAACTTGCCGCCATTGCAGGTCACCTCTCTTCGAACGACGCAACTATACCACGCAGCTTTGAGGCATTTGCAGCTGTCAGAAGTTTTGTTTTTAGCACAGCGCCTCTGTACGTCGCACCACCTCCCATTCAACCCGCTGCATTTTTAATTTCTGAAGGCTTAGTTTATTGCCTGCCTTGATGGATGGCGCTATGTCTTCATTTTCCTGCAAACTGTGACCAAAATAGGACGAAATTATTATATTTTATTTGTCCTTTACAAGCAAAATATATCTTGTATATCTTGCTGAAGTCAAGTTGTGTGCATCCGTTGTTTACAAACAAACAATCCCTCTATACCTTTGAGTCAAATATTATAGGTGTAGGTGTATTTGGCGATGAATGGACTGCAGTGTGATACGCAAGCAGCTTTACCCAGATTAGGATGTAAAATACATATTCAAATATTTCCTGAGATTGTAGCAGAGGAGGTTTTATTTCATTAGAAAGACAAAACATTGCTTTGTTAATTGCCCCACCCAATTAATTTTCTGATTCTCAATCCTCAGGTACGCCCAGCCATGATCGAGGACAAGGGTCACCGTGTGACCGACTACTTTGTGGTGGCGGGCCTGACTGACAAGCCCACGCCCCTGGAGCAGGACCTGTCAGAAACCAAGTCCGGCGGGCCAAAGGCGCCCATCACCGACCTGGCTGTCATTAACAGGTCCGCCGGTGAAACTGCCCCGGAGGGCTTCACCTGCATCGAGACCACCTACAGCGGCCAGCCGGCCAACCTCAACCATGGCAGCCTCAAGAGTCCAGAGCTCTTCCTGTGCTACAAAAGGGTTCGGGGGAAACCGCCGCTCATTGACATAGGGTGAGTCAGAAATGTGTTGGAAGGTTCTAGAAAGTTCATATATGAACAGTGTCAATCATAAGGATTCATACCTTGCTAACTTTTTTTTTTCACATTCCCATGCTACTACCACGAATTTCATTTATTGAGATTTGACTCTTGTTCCTGCAAAGGAAACCCAGCATGGAGAAAAATTACTGGGATAGAAGCATAGACTGCAGTTGTAGACCCGTGGTTTAGATCAAAGTGTATTTGTATCAGAATGGCCCAACCAAAGTCCAGATCTAAATCCATCTGAAAATATGCATCAAGATTTGGAAAAATTAAGCTTCACAGAGACTCTCCATCCGTCCAACTGACTCCAAAGAACAAAGGACCCAAACTGATGTGTAAACAAAATCCTGAAACACTTGAAATGTGGCTTTACAAAGTATCCGCCCTGCATCCACATAAAGTAGCATAATTTTGTGTTATTTTGTGTGAGGCCGTCACATAAAAAACACCCCAAAATACACGCAGATTTGTTGTTGTAACATGACATTATGTGAAAAACTGCAGGGGTTCGAACACTTCGGCAATCACTATAGGGAAAGGCACACAATTCCTAAATGTCTTTTTACAAATAAACACTAAAATTTGGAGGTGGTTTACAGTCCATTATCTGTTCACACAGCAGTGTTTGGAGTTGTTTTTCAGTTTGAAATATCTTATTTTGTTTTTTTCCTGTTTTAGAAATAGAACAGAAAAATTTTCTGTTCTATTTCTGTTTTAGAAAAAAAATCAGTGAGTCATGAGTTTTATATTGTGGGGGAAGATTGGCAATGAAACATAGATCACATTCAGAAGAGCAGGTTTTTTTTCAGCTGCAGGTGAAAGTGTTGTGATTAGGTTAATATTTCCTTCCGATTTCATCAAAGGTTTTTCTTTCGCAGCCACACCTCTATCTCTCTATTCATCGGCCTTTTTATAGGGGACTTTATGTTCAACCTCATCACCTGAGTAAATATAGATTTCCTCTTACAAAGGAGAAAAAAAGTATTCTACCTTTTCAATCATAAATACCGTATCAATCTCAGCATCTTACTGGTGTGAATGAACGGTACATGTATGTCAATGGGCTTCATTCAGAACGACAATACAGCAGCCTGAGGCATCCAAGTTCTCCACACCTTAGGTTTTGTTTGTCCCACTAACAAAAACTAGAGTTTCCAGTTTTGAGAAGTGTCATGGTGTTCAGTCATTCTGACATTTCCGACTTCCTGTGACTGATTTAATAAAGGTGATTTTTATTTTTTATTTTTTCAGCGGAAAACTTTTTCAGGAAGTAGAGTAGTCTACCACACTGTAGTTACCATACTGTGGTTTCCCTGCCTTTTCCAGGGAAACCCGGAGGGTGTCAACAATTTTTTGTCTGTCTTTGCTTTTCAGTAACTTCCCAAATTAAGTAACTGCATAGCTATTTTGTTATTTTTAAATAACACTGCAGGTGAAAGCAGCAGTTTTGGTTGCAAATATAACATTTTAAACCCTGTTCACTCATGGAATATCACTGTGCTTACAACTGAGTGCATAAATAAAACAGTCTAACCAAAATATCACTTAAAGGAAGTGTAGATACTTGTGTTCAGTGGTAGCCACTCTCATCAAAGCCATATTTTGGGGATTATCTGGAAATGTTAGTGTGCTTTGCAGCTTTTGGGATATAAAATAAAACAATGTCGACTCCCAAGGAATGTGAATTAACTGAATTTAAGCTTGTTTAAAAAATTATTTAAATTTTAGGCCTGTTTCATTGAAGAAAACATCTCACTGATTTATTATTTATGTGTTTTAAGCCACTTTCAGTTTGTAAGCTTTGTGAATTGCCAGTGGTGGGCACCGCTAACTAAACGTTATTTGAGCACTAATCATAAACATTAGTTCCACTAACACAGTCTGTACACCAACAAGGTATTTAGTGGAAGCTAATGCTAAAGCCCTTAATTTAGGAGAAGCTAAGTGTGTGAAATCTTTTCAAAGTAAGCAAAAATACTAACGTGCTAAATGAAAAATTAGCTCTGCTATTAGCAGATCAGGGTAAATGTGTTCACCACTGTGAATTACCAATTTTTGCTCTTGAACCTTGAGTTGTAATTGCAACTAGAACTCTGTGGTCTGAGTAAGTAACAATTGTCTGTTTTGTTGAGATCCCTAAAGTGTGTGAGTTTTATGGGGCTGGATTTTACTCTACATATGTTGTAAAATATAAGCACTGTAACAGAATTATTGGTTAGTTTATGTTGCTTAAAAATGCATCTTTAAGTTTATTTACTTGCAACTGAACGTTGTCCTTCATGTTTATTTCAAATGTGCTACGACAGACACTTGACAGTTAAGAAGGTGTTTGCAATCTCATTTCTCTCAGTTGAATTAACTGAGGGATGAATTTGCCTAATCTCTGAAACTGCAGTAGTGATAGTTTGCACATCTTTTTGGAAACAATAACTTTTTTTCTCTGAACATTTGAAATTTAAAAGAATAACAAGCTACAGTGTAATTTGTGGCCCTCTCAGTGGTACCAGACATAATTCACTCAAACAGTAAGGTTTTGTACCTCAAAGAGAAAATGCTGGGCAGAGAAAAATGGGAGGAAAATTTGAGTTCTCAGAGGGAGGAAGCTGCATATAGTCAAAAACTAATTCTCTTTTCATTGCTTTAATTTACTTTTCATAGACTTTATAGTTGACAATTGTCAAACCGTCTACGTAGTTCTTCCTTAAAAGAGTTGGTTTAAATTTTGCAGACGGTGAATCATTTATTCCTCCGTCTGCTACCTCTGCTTTGAGGGAAGCGTTCCCAGCCCCGGGGCTCTGGAGCATCACGTTCTGCCGTGCCCATTAGAAGCACATTTTTGTTGCCTAAATGAGAATTTGTTGGCAACTGTTCCTTCCTGGCCTCTTTAGGTTTGTCCTGCACTCTTTTCAGGATGAATGGGGTATTTCAGGACCTTTATATCTGCCAAGGCTGGCTTTCATGCCGGCTTACGATGACAAAAAAAGTGTGTTTTAGTCTTGGTGTAAGAGGGATGCTGTAGGATCTTTTGGCCTCCCACATGGCATTGTCCAGATGGAAAGCATGCTGCTATAGAAGCCCTCCAGTCATGTAAAATATCTAATAAAGTGGGGCTCTGGTTGCTTTGTTGACTGCATGTAAGATGGATTAACGCAGGGAGATGCACAATATTCGGGCTGGAGGTGTTAAAGTTTTTGTTTTGTTATGAGCAGGATGTAAGGATCTATTAACTGTCCCGCTTGAATGAATCAGTGGAAAAATGTCTGAAATCACGGAGTCAGGAAAAGCTAATTTACTGACAAAGAGATTTAATATGCTGACCAGAACAGTTGTCACCTGAAACTGAAATACTCTTCCGTGTTGAAAACTGCTAATTTTCTTGGCTATTTTTGTTCAACTTTCAGTTGAAGAAAATTCGGCATCTGTTGAAGGATTCATAGCTGTCGATTTTTGCTTATCGACTATTATCTATACTTGCTTATCAAGTATCTAGACGTTTATTTTCAGGCTCTCATTTTGACTGTTTATGCAGCAGCTCACATACTCCACCAGGAAATTACATGTTTTCTGTACCCACAATGCATAGATATGCTATGTTGTCAGACATTTTCTGACATGGGTGGTGTAAATATGATTGAATGTAGCGCTTTAGCATTAGCTTAAACTAAATACCATGATAATATGGTGGTATAGTGTTATTGGGACTAATATTTATGATTAGTGCTTTATGGTTGGCGCCGTTTTAATCAGTGGCGGTTCCTACCACTGATTTGAATAGGTTACATTACTATATCCTTTTGAGCTTCAACTCCTGACATGGAGCATCCTGGATTTGGGAATTTTACAGCTTTTTGCAAGTCTTGGAATAAGGAAAGCAGTGATAGCTGAACTAATTACATTAATTGGCAGGTAAAGATGCTAAATATCAAGTTTAGTCTATTTTTCTTATTTTTTTACTTACTTATTTTTGCGCACACTGTGTGAAATTGCCTCTGCTCTTTATAAAAACCACAATACCTGTTTGTCAGTGGTGTGGTGGTCAGCACTGTTTACTGCCTGTTCCTCTTACTCACAAGCATCTTTCTGATTTTGATTACTACAGAGTGCTGTATGAGGGCAAGGACCGTCTGATCCAGGGCTGCGAGGTCATCCAGGCCACGCCGTACGGACGCTGCGCCAACGTCAACAACAGCTCTGCCAACTCGCAGCGCATCTTCGTCACTTTGCGCCGAGCCCCTCCGGTCCAGCCTCAGAATTCCCTGGCAGTGACAGACATCTGCGTGATCATCACCAGCAAGGGCGAGACACCGCCACACACCTTCTGCAAAGTGGACAGGAACCTGAACTGTGGCATGGTGGGTCACAAACCTTCTCCTGAGTCAACCGTTTCTAATAAAGTCTCAAATGAATTGATGGCGGAAACTCTGTTTTAAATTCTTTCAGTGGGGTTCCAATGTGTTCCTGTGTTACAAGAAATCGGTATCGGCGTCCAACTCTATAAGTTACAAAGCAGGTGAGTAATTGTGATTTCTCAAATTTAGTTTGAGCCAATATGCCTGCAGGAGTTAATGCCTTGTTTATAGTGATTATAAGGTTGCTTTGGAGTTCGGTAAAGTATGAAATTCATAATTATTCAAATCTGGAAAAAATCTTATTAAACTTACTCTCAATAGACGTTCCCACAGAAGGCAAATGCAGCCCATATTCTCCTTTTTTCACAGCAGCAATTCTGATCTTTTCACCTCAAGAAAATGAGATTTGTGCCGCCAAGTGTCTCCAGTCTCAACGGTCTTGTTGCATTTAACCTGACTTTTTCAGCATTGACATGAGACATGCATCAGAATTCAGCACCAGAATAAGCCAGACGCAGTGAATTCGGATGCAAATGATGGCTGAGGATTATAGTCTGTGTCAGTGAAGCTCCTCACATCATAATCCTACCCTCCTGGATTTGACTCAATGCATCCCAAAATGTTGTTGCTATTAGCTGCGATTCTTTTTATTAGCTTTCTTTGTCTTATGATCTTTACAATATTATTGGCACTCACTGCTCTACTTCAGAATTGATCCACAGTCTGCGGCGACTGTTATTACATCTGTAAACTGTGCGCTGCTGTGTGACGTCTACGTTCTTCTTCTGTCCATGCAGGTCACTTTGGGGTGTTAAGCCGTTCACAAAGAAGTCTGATTAAAAGTACCAACTATTGTACAAAAAATAAGCGCATGTCAGCAAACAATTGAAAGCGAGATCTTGCTGTGTGAATGTATCCTTAAACACCTAATTTTGGGGGAATTTAATAAAAAATAAACAAAATAAAGAAAACAATCTCAAAGAAAACAATATATTTTTTCAAAAATAAATTTGTTGTAATACATCCTACTTTTTGCAATGCACATACATTTGGTGATTAAATAAATGTGGTTTAGTGTAAAAGGGAGCAGCTTTTTCTGTTGTATTAAACCGCCCTGATGTTTTTGTGTCAAAGCTCCAGCGAGCAGCACTTTCACTGTTTATCTCTCACAACTCCTCATTACAGCTCGCACTGTTGTTTTCACCCTCGTGACATTTTCACTGACTGAACGCTTCCTGAACAACTTGCCCTTTGGAACGTTATATTGTGCGACACACGTATAAAAGAGCGTTGACACAAAGACACCCGTGCAGCCCGGTTTTATCTTTCTGGGCCGGCTGTCTTCCTGTGAAGGAGCTGTTTATTCTACTCAAGACAACTGCACTTCCCTCCACGCCCTTAATCTCAGTGCCTGCAGGTCTGTCTGCGTGTTTGCATGCTAGCACAGGAAGGTTTGTGTCTTGTCATAATGGCATCTCACCCAGCACTGAAGTTGAAGTCAATAGTCATTTCCTGAAATCAATCCAGAATATTTGTTTTGATGACTCACAGTAAAGACATTTGAGCGTTAAGATGTTATTTTCTCTTTTCTTGAAGTACTTTTGGATCTTGTAAGGGAATCAGGAACCCTGTCCAGCTACTTCATGATGTTATTGCATCATAGGATTACAAGTATTTTTTTCTTTTGCAGGTTTAATCTTTCGTTACCCCGAAGAGGACTATGAATCTTTTCCTCTGTCGGAGTCTGTACCTCTTTTCTGTTTGCCAATGGGT
Organism: Xiphophorus couchianus; assembly: GCF_001444195.1. NCBI lineage: Eukaryota > Metazoa > Chordata > Actinopteri > Cyprinodontiformes > Poeciliidae > Xiphophorus > Xiphophorus couchianus. Next base: position 16,339,518 of record NC_040241.1, on the reverse strand, counting down.
TCCAAGATTGAATGCTGGGCGCCGAACACCCGCGACCCTCTGCCGGTTTTCTCTACGTTTGTCCTAACCATCTCTTCTGGTGAAAAGGTGGGGCAGATTAACACGCAGAAATGAAGAATGCCAAAAGAGAAAATCCCCACATTTTGTTGATAATGTGTCCCTTCTGCTGTGCCAGGTTTACGGATCAGCCATCCAGTTCTACGAACCGTACTCTGTTGATCTTCTGAGCGAGAAGCAGAAGATCCAGCTGGGTCTGCTCACCGCTGTGGAGAAGAAGATGATCCCCAACCGCTCCGTAAACACCAACAAATGCATCTGTCTGCTGTCCCGCTGGCCCTTCTTCGAATCGTTCCGCAAGTTCCTGATGTTTATCTACAAGCTCTCGGTCTCAGGCCCACATCCACTGCCCATTGAAAAGTAGGAGTCCTGTTGGTCATTATTTAGGCGTTGTTAGTCACATCAAAGCAGAGCTATTTTTATTTATTTTTTATCGTCTCCATGTTTTCTTCCATAGGCACATCTCGCACTTCATGCACTATGTGTCATTTCCTTCCCCTCAAAGGCCCAGAATCCTTGTCCAGGTGAGACACTTCCTTGCATTGATTTCAATCATAAACAAGTCATCAAAGAACAACTGAAAAAGAAACAAGGTTGCCCTTTAAAAGCCAAAGTTGTTGACCTTCAGACACGTTTTCTTACCTGGATCACAAAGTTTAAGAATGAAATCCAGAGGAGTATTTTCCCCTTTCCACTTCTACCAGAGGTTATATTTGTGGAGGTCTTCAGCAGAGAGGCACTGGAAATTTAAATCAGACTGATGTGCATATCCTGATTTCCTCTCCTTCAGAACAGATGTTTTACTATTTTCTGAATAAATGGAAAATACAACTGTCCTAAAATGTCATGCTCAAACAAAACTCTTATTTCTCAAGAACAAAGTTACTGACCCATCTCTCTCTATGGACCGGTGAAAGTCTTCCAGCTTATAGGAAAATAAAATAATAAAAAGAATTACAACAGTACATGGATTACAGCTAATCCTTTATTATTATTTTTGCACACCTGAAATCTAATCTGTTAAAATTGTTGTTTTGCTTGCAAGACAACACACATTTAGTCTGTATGTCTACAAACTAAATATGTGATTATGTTCAAGACTAAATCAGCTGTGTTCAACTTAATCTTTGAGAAAATCTCTGATTTACTTTTACTGTGATTCTGTTCAGTGCCCTAGAGCTACTATCTTGCGCCTTTTGGAAGCATGTTCAGCAGTGATGCAGCTAAAAGTTTCAGGATAGTAGCTGAACTGGACAGGGGCAGCCCTGCTTTAGACTGTTAAATCATCCATTCATTACTTTGAGTGATCTTTCTGCTGAAAATGTTCAACAATTATTTATATTAGAACCTGAGGAGATGTCACACTGTGTGAGTGAGAGCAGTGTGTCACACAGCTCTGCAGTAAACATGATTTCAAACCAAAAACATGACTGCAGAAGTGATGCAGCAAAATACATTTAGCTTCTGCAGCAAGATAATTGCATAATGAGTCCATCTCTATTTAGCATGTTGCATGGTAGATTGGTTTGGACTCTTCAAGAGCAGGAAGTGGACCAACTTTACTGTAATTCATTACACTTCCTGTTATCTGAAGCTAAATGTATCAGCTCTTATTAATAGCAGACATACCCCTGCAGCAGCTTCCTGTCTAACTGCTTCAGTAACTTCAGTAATTTAATTTAAACATGTCATTAATGGTAAAAATGGCTGCCTGTTAACGTTCTTCCTCCAGTAACTACGTCCACACTGAAGAGGGTTGTCAGTGTGACCTGATGTATGGAATGTTGACAGATTAGGGAATAAAATCTAATTGTTAGTTTCTGATTGAAGTATTGAAAAAAACATTCAATTCTAGTCACCACACAGTTTCTTTTTCCCCCCACCACTGAATCTTTAGAAAAACTTGTTCTTATCTATTTGATTTAAGCGTTTTTGGCTCACTTATTTTCATTTTCAGCAATGTTATTATTGTAGTGATTTTCTTTTGTTATGTGTTGCAATATGTTGTTTTCAAAGTTGAACAAATCGTATTCCTACAAATGGAATACTTTCTGTTTTCAAATGAAATGTATATCAATAATATTAATTTCTTTGATCCCAAATGCAAAGACGAGTTTTTTTAGTTTTTCTTTTGTGGCACTAGTGGCCTTTGTTGCTTTCAGACAGGAAATGGCCTCCGTATATGGGGTGCCAACTCTACCTCTACACCACCTGTGCTACACAAATGCGATTTTGACTTTATTTCTATACTTTTCTAATACTGACATTTTCTCTTTTGCAGCTCTCGGCACATGACACTTTGATACTGTCTCAGCCCGTGTGTACTCCCTTACCCCTCAGGTACGACACATGTATGCACTCACAGAAAAACAGACAGGAGAAAAGCATAAGACCAGTATTACCAGTGAAGGGACTCTTGCGGTGGACAGCAGAGCAGGATTCTTGGATTGATGAATTTAATTTACAGTAGAGTAAAAATCCAAAATGTTCATTCAGTTGCAGGCTGCATGTCAGACTAAATGTATGATTATTGCCTGCACCTTTTCATATTTTACATCCTTTTCTGTTTGTTTTGTTTTTCTTTTCTCGGCCTCTCTTTTTTTCTCCATTAGTGGGGCAGATTACGGCACTTTGCTGATGAATCTGGGTGCAGAAAACTGCGCCACGCTGCTGCACTTTGTCCTGCTGGAGAGCAAGATTCTGCTTCACTCGCTGAGGCCCGCCGTGCTCACCGGAGTGGCTGAGGCTGTGGTAGCTGTGAGTACTCTGCCATATTGTTTATTTATTTATTTATTTTTTTTTTATAAAGGATCAAGAGAAAAAATTAGAAATTTAGCTCAAGAAAATTTAAGTGTAAAACTAAACTGATGTGTCTGACATGTTGTTGATGCATCAGTTTGCTTGAATTGAACTACATGAGTTATGCTCATCTTGTTTCCACTTTAAGCATCGGCATGACTATTTTATAGTGCTACTGTATATTCGTCATGGTTAAAAGAAATGTGCTCTGTTTTTATAATTAAGAGAAAAAAATATGATTAATTACAATATGACAACATTTTAATCTTCTTAATGTAGGTCAAGATGGTTATAACTCTACAATTAAAAATGCCACGTTTGTGTTTCGCAAAACAGTAGGCAAGGCAACACTTAAAAGTGTTCAATTTAAATTATGTTAGTAACTGTTACATATTGATGGCGTACTAGTAAAAATGTTTTTAACATTAGGGTAAACAGAGTAGTGATGTCAAAGTAAAGGAGTGATTCCTACATTCACAAAAAAGGAAGAACTTAACAAAGAACACATTCTATTGGGTGAAATGGTCACAAGATTAGTATATCATAACTTCAGAGACCAGTTTTTATCAACAGATGTGTTTTCTAGTTTTATTTGGGTAATTTTGAACCTCAATATTGTTTTAAGGAGCATAACAACACATTTTGTTTACAAAAATAAGTGAAAAAACATTTTTTTTAATAGCTGCTGCTCAAATTCAAGAATATTCTGGATCTCTAGTAGGGATTGCTCCTTATAAGAAAAATCTCCTGCTCTGAAGTTATTGCTCAATATTAAAGTTACAATACCAGCTGCAATTAAATCACTTTTAGCTCACTGTCCTCCTGCTTTCCATCATCACCATGGCAGCACCACTTGCTGTTAGCTTTAGCATCCTGCCAGTTACATTTAATGGTTTATACTGAACATACAGTTTTGCTGTTTCCAGCATTTTAAGAGAAAGGAATATGTAATTTGAGCTGATATCCTTTTAAAAAATCACAGCCTTTTGTTGCTTTTTCTTTCAAATAATTCAGATTTTTCACAAGCAAGTTAAACATTAAACATGTTTGTCTGCATTTGTGAAAGTGTTTTAGCTGCCACACAAGTTGACCTCATTGCATGTTTTTCACATTAAAAACAATAGTACTTAGACAGAGATGCTATTTAAACTGTGACTTATTTGAATGTTAGACTGCAATCATTTTTTTAAGCTAATCGATTTAATTATTGTCCATTTTAACAGTAATACAGCTAATTTAACAATAAAATGACATGTTGATGTTCAGGTAGCAGTTTAGCTCTTTGACCTTTATCCTGTTAGTTGTTTTTCCCCCCCATCTAGTTCCAGGACAGGACGGTGTGTCATCACATAAAACACTCACTACCGTCACAATCTCCAAAAACCCACCTGTTGCTTTAAACCAGTTTCATCAAAGCAAACCTAAAAAAATATCGCTGCTAAAAGAAAATGCTGATCCAGTTGTGTTTGGATGTTACAAAACGTGATGTTACAAAATTTACACTCTACCATAGTGTTTAAAAACACATTTCAAAGCTGTCTGTTTTCATAAATCCTGTGTTTTATCTCTTTAGATGATCTTCCCCTTCCAGTGGCAGTGCCCCTACATCCCGCTGTGCCCCCTGTCTCTGGCAGGCGTCCTCAACGCGCCATGTCCTTTCATTGTTGGTGTCGACTCGCGCTACTTTGACCTGTACGACCCCCCGCCAGATGTTGTCTGTGTGGACCTGGACACCAACACCATCTATCTGTATGTGGAGCTCTGATTGTTTTATTTGCAGGAGGCTGCATCAACGAGTTTAGCCACTTTGATTCCTTTGGAACAATTTCAATTTTCTTTAAGATAAAAAAAAAATTTTCTCATGCTACTTGCTCTTGTTTTTAGCTCATATTTAATTGTTTTGTTGCTGTATAAAAATCAAAGGGAGAGCGCCGTTCAGATGTTCGTTGAGCTTTTCTCTTACTTCTAGCTGGCTGACTCTGTGGTATTTAATGTCACAGGTCGGATGAGAAGAAACACAGCAACTGGAAGTACCTCCCAAAGAAGCCCTGCAAGAGTCTGATCAACTCGCTGAGCAACTTGCACCACCAGCTGGTCACAGGTACAAATGACATCCCAGCTCCTATCATTTACCAACTGGTCAAAGACAAAAATAAACTTTTGAAAACTTGATAACTTTTGTTGTATTTTAAGACAACGGTGTCCAAGAAATATAGCAAAAAATAAATTCTGTTGCTCATGGCAGCATGTTAGAGTAGCTCTGTTAGTCTAAATTTGTTCTGTAAACTTTTATATATTTAGGTGATTTTGGACAATTATTTCCTCTGGTTTTGGATTCTTAGCAGCTGGAAAGATTCCTGCTTTCTTTTCTTCCCTCTTTCAAATAGTTATTATAGTTAACAATGTCAACAATGTGTTGTTTTTACATATGGAATCAACTTTACTATGCAATATTATCCCTACCTCTCAGATAACGAGCTGTTGCCATGTCGCGACAATGATGAGACTATCATAAAGCAGTTGTCTTCAGTCAGAGGCCTCTTTATATTTTTTGCTAGAGTGACTGCTACACCTGAACACAGTATCACCATTTCTGTGAAGATACTTGGATAATTAAATTAGAAGAACATTTAATTTCTCCATTGTTGAATTCAATGATTTTCAATTACAGTATTTAATGTCGTGTTAATGTTTTTGTTGTGCTAGATCAGTAAACATTTTTATTTAATCAATGGAAACGGCCACTAAACTTACAAAATAAACAACACGAGAACAGAAGAGGTTGTAGAAGTTGAAAACATGACACAGATGTCAAACTTAACCTGCTTATCCTCTGGAGGTCTGTCAGTTAGTTTAACCTGGATAATAACACGGCCCTTATTGTGCAACTTAACAACATCCGCTTCTAAGTTCATATCAAAGGTTAAAACAGAATAAATTTATGTTCATAGTTCATAATGTTAACATCCCGAGCCAAATTCACAACCCATTGTGAATTCATTCTAATCCATTAATCATATTTACTACACAGAGTTTAATTAACTATGATATAGTACCATGTGTAGCTTATCATATTTATTTATCTGCCACTGCAAAACAACCTGCACTTTACCAACTGGTTTTCATCTCCCCTGATTACGTTTCTCTCATAAATGAGGACATTATTCTCCTCTTCTTGATAAAGCTGTTCATTTACATTTTTCACTGCTTCAGTTGTTGGAAAACAGAATTACAGTGAAATTTTAGTTGTATTCATATATTTTTTTTTATAGCAACCATAAAGAGGCCAAGTAAAGCTATTGAATCAAAGCGAGTAAAAGTGTTGCATCATCTGATTCTTTCTGGGTTTTCAGTGGCAGTTCGCCAAACTCCACACGAGGACTCGGCTTTGGACCTGACCCCCATCGACGCGGACTTCACCTGGCACAAGAAGAAGATGTCCCTGGAGATGGAGATCCAGGAAGCCTTCCTACGGTTCATGGCCTCCATCCTGAAGGGCTACCGCTCCTACCTCAAACCCATCACCCAGGCACCCTCTGAGAAGGCCACGGCCGCGGACTCCCTTTACGACCTGCAAGGTAAGCAGAGGGCCTTCAGCAGCCGGCCCCATCAGGTGTCATAAGAATTTATTAATTGATGTTGCTGGGAAAATGGTTCCCAGTTGGTTCTCTCTTCCCGAACCACTAATCGATCAAAGGACAGAATCCTCTTTTGTCTGCTTCAAGGCTGCAATTAATGATTAATTTAGAAACTGATTATGCGATAACTCTTTATTTGAAGGGTTGTTCATATGACTGATATGACACTGTCATAAATATGACATACAATCTGTCATAAACATGAAGGAGTCTTTATGAATGTTTATGACTGTTGTCAAGAAGTGACATTTGGTAAATAACGAAACTCTTAATGCAAAGCTGTCTTAATAGTCCATTAAAAGTGCCAACTTTGCATTATTTGGTAAATTTATACAGTTTAATGCCAAATTTGTACTTTTAATGGACTTTTAATGCAACTTTTAAACCAACTTTATCTTAAAGGTGCCATTATTTACCGGATGGCACTTGATGACCACAGTCATAAACATTCAGAAAGACTCCTTCATGTTCATTACAGGTGTTATGTCATATTTGTGACAGCGTCATATCAGTCTTATGCTGACTATGATGTTCTTCAAGCAATTTTTTTTGACTCTGTATACTCCACTTAACGATTATTCGGTTACTAAATTAATTGACAGTTATCTCAATAATCAATTAATCATGATTAACCAATTTAATTGTTTCAGTCTCTTCAAATATGCTCCCCTTTAATTGTTTGCTGATGTTTGCTCAACATTTCAGTGAAGATGTTTTGTATTTCAGAACAAAACGCAATCATGAAACCAGCTCCTGTGTCTCCCTGCAGGTTTCCTAAAAAGCAGAGACCGCGCCCATCAGAAGTTTTACTCCCAGCTCACAAAGACCCAGATATTCATCCGTTTTATCGAGGAATGCACCTTCGTCAGCGACAAAGACACCGGCCTGGCCTTTTTCGATGACTGTGTGGAGAAGGTAACAACCAGCTGCTGGTATTTCCCTTTCCTTCCAGGAGGCCTTTGTTTGACGTCGCTTTATTGGCAAAATAACACTGGGACGCTTGGGGAAGGGGCGAGATTGAGCTTCCTCTGATTCATTCTTTTGCCTTTGTTATTTTTCCTCTTCTTGCAGCTTTTTCCCTTTGATAAAATCAACGACAAGAGTACCAAGGTAATGTTTAATCACACTTTCGGCAGCCGGTTTTCTTTTTTGAAGACATAAAAATCAGACATAAAATCAGACAAGCATGCTACATTTTCCTCTTCAGTGAATGTGTACAATAAGGGGCTTGGACTTGACTTTCTCTTCATCCTTTAATCCTCACTACAATCAAAAATGCACATTTTAGTGATTGCAAAAGCCTTTTGTACGACAATACTGCGCAGAAAGGTTTGTTGTGCTAATAATTCGGTATCTTCTATGGAAAAAATGGATTAGAAATTACTTAGATGGCAGCTAAAGTCCAAATGAAGACTTTAGAAAGTTCATGATTACTTCAAACGGATAATATCTGGGTCATTGAAAAGCACTGAAAGCAAAATATAAAAAAAAAGTGTCTGCAGATCTTTCTGATATTTAAGGACTGAACGTTCAGAGTTCTTGGTTCTGATCTGCTTGTTGTTTGGGCTGCAGGTTGAAGGAGATTCATCTGAGGACACCAAACTGCTGGAGCTGGATGAGTCTCAGAAGAGCGAGCACACGGTTTTCGTAATGCCTCCAGAGCCTCTGGCCGACAACGGATCTGAACCCGCCCCTCAATACACGTAAGCTTTACAGTCTAGCATTACTAAAACCAAAGTTTAAGACCAAAATGTTGACATGAACTAATCGATTGATTTCTGTCAAAGTAAAGACTGACTCCATTTTTGCAAAAAGATATTTTCCTCAGCGAGTCTTTTCAGAATTTCCTTTCCTTTCTGACTGACGGTGTGCAGCAGCAGGTGGGGGAGGGGGATCGCTACTCTGTATTGCATACAACAAGAGAACACTTCAGTCACTCTATCACTTGTAAGAACAGCATGACGGAAAATCTTATTCAGTCCCTCCAGCTTTTTGTGGAAAATCAACAGATACCTACATGTTTTTGCGCTAATGCATAAATGTGAGTTTATTGATAAGATAGTCTAAAAGTTTGGGTTTGAGTGACTGACGCCCCCTGCTGGTGGCAGTATTCTTACTTTTACTTCTGCAAGTTGGTTAATATGACGAGAAACACAAAATCAAGCAACTTAAGTTCTTTAGAGAATAAAAATGTTTGTGTGTCCGATCTGTCTGCTGGTTATATTTCCTAATCTCTTTTCTTTTTTTTTTTTCTATCTTTAGATTTTGGACGGGATTTAAATGAGGGAAAAAAATATTGCAAAATTCCACGCAAATATTCCTAAAGTGGCACCACAGAATTATGGATTTGATTGCAAACACAACCACTGAATTCTGCTTAGTGACTTTAAAAAATTTAACTTTTGAAGTTTGAAACCAGCCCACGCCAGACTTTACTTCAAGAGGCTTTTCTCCCCTCCTCCCTTGTGACTTTAATGTTCTTATTTTCCAGATATAAAGGTTTCCCCAGACTGCAGCTGAGTCTGTTTGACCGGCCCAGAGAGTTGCGTCCTGCGCTGAGCACCAGAGCAGCGGGGGCCAGTCTGTCCAGCAGCCCTGCACTGCTGGCTAAGAGAACCAAGCAGGTACATGCACAGCAGACACTAAAGTGCTTTTACCACTTCGAGGCTGCTTAAACTCAGAATGCCTTTTTATCCCTATTTAACAGGAGATTAAGCTGGCCTACAAGCTGGCGAAGCGTTTCTACTCCAACCCGCCGCAGTGGGCGCGCTGCCTGTTCAGCCACTGCTACAGTATGTGGTTCATCTGCCTGCCTGCAGGTGTGCGGCTGGCCAAGTCCAAGAGCCGAGCCATGCAGCAGGCCTACAACGTGCTGCTGAAGATGAGGGCCACTGAGGTGGAGATTCTGGACGAGGTAACTGATCCGTTCTCATGTTTTTTAATAGTAAAAATTAGATAGATATTGAATGGTGCAGCTTGATGTTTGTGTTCGTGTGTTAGGTGTGCTACAGAGTGGTGATGCAGCTCTGCGGTGTGTGGGGTCTCCCTGTTATGGCTGTGCGAGTCCTGGTAGAGATGAAAAAAGCCGGAGTTCATCCGAACGCCATCACATACGGATACTATAACAAGGTTTTATTTCTGAAGAACACTTCATATGTTTCGCAAATCTCTCCTTGTTTTGCTGAACCATTCATACATCAAGACAAATGAAAACATCCTCGTCCCTCCGTCTGCCGTCCGCAGGCCGTCCTGGAAAGCCCCTGGCCGAGTCGAAACCGCAGCGGCCTCTTCATGTGGACCAAGCTGCGTAACGTCGTTCGTGGAGTGGCCCAGTTCAAGCAAATCCAAAATCACACATTGTCCAAGAAGAAGACGCCCACGATAACGACCACAGGTGAGAAACAATCGTCTCTCATCCAGCCTGTCTTCACTCAAAGTTCCCACAGTGTAGAAAAGTATGGCACTCAGTGATGCACCGATTGCAGTATTCTGGCCGATCACCAATCTTTAAGGGCACAATTTTAAATTATTTTTTTCACCTGAACCATTAGGTGTAATCCTAATTTAATCTGCTTCTATCATTTTTCAGAAGCAGGCCTGGGAATACATAGTAAATAAAATTGAATATGGATTACAGTTTGATTTTCCAGATTTTTTTCTTTCCGTTTTTTTCATTGTTCTAAATGTCAAAAGTCTAAACTTTCATGAATGCTATTGTTTGCACTTGGATTTATCAATTTGGAGATGCATTAACTATGATTTGCCAAATCACACCTGGATTAACTATAAACATTTTGTGTTTATGTTTAATTGGTTCTCATGCTTCCTGAGTGAACACTCATTAAAAAAAGTGATAATTTTGCTGCCTGTTTCTCATCTAGAAATTTAAATTGAAGTCTGCCTTTTGCTCTTATGCTAAACAAGCACTACATCTGCTATTTTAGAAGTCTTTGAAGAAATTAAGATGATCTAAGTTAGTTTGGATGCAGTAAAAGCATGTTTTTCATCATTGTGGGACATGCAGATAATAAGATCAGGAAGTAAAGTTCATACTCAAGCAGACACAAATATTCAACAGAATGCTTGGAGGAAGAGGGGAATCTAGAAATTTGAGTCTGGAAAAGTGACATTTTTGGTATCCTATTTTGTGTCCTCCAGCTGCACCAGGAGAAGAGTCCGGAGTCACAGATGCTGATAATCTGAGCCACGGAAGCGCTCACAGCTCCAATGAAGTGAACGGCGAGGAGCACAACGAGGACACAGCAGACGGCTGCAACACAGGTACAGAGTCACCTAAATGAAGGTCTTGAGCTCTGAAACCTGAAGCAAATTAGAAAAATCTGTCCACCCCCTAAATGCATAAAAAACATGAAAATACTAGCCTGGTGTTTTGTAACAGGAAGACAGTCTGACCAAGGATACGGTTCTAAGGATGAGCTGCACCAGGAGCTGGCAGAGCCTTCACCTACAGAAGAGCATTCAGCTGGCCAGAGAAACTCTGATGAAAAGACCCTTAATGGTAAAACAAGCTGCTTTTCTCAGCCTGAATGAACTTTGATGTTCAAGTGTGAATTAAGTATGGAAAGAGAACATGGATTACATATTTATTTTTCCAGAGTCTTTAAACAGGAGTTTGTGCTTCTCCCTGCCTCACCTTTAATACAAAAGATGCACACAGTTTCCCAGTTACTGTTTTGCCACATGTAGCATTGATTTTAGACACACATTCATATGTGTGTCTTGTAAAATTAACATGTTTCCACCAAAACTAACTCCTGTTGATTCGGGGAGTGGCCATATTGAAACGCGGAATCCACCTTACAAGCCGTAACTGGGTGTAGTTGCTTTTGCTCCCAGTTTTCCATTTAGGAATCTAACTTTGGAGTTGATTTTCTCTGACTGGGATACCAGAATTTCTCAGTTCCGACTTCAACTGGAGCGCAGCATTACCCCTCAGTGTTTGTTTTTGCCTCCAGGTGGCGACATTGCAGGCTCAGTGGACAGTGCAGTGGCAGTGGCAGAGCCCCTCAGTCCTGTTGATGTCCCTTCACCCGTCCCCAGCATTGTTAGGCTCTCCACTGGAAGCTTTGATGGTGGCAGGGAAACCAGTAAGTCAGTTTTATGAACTGTTTCAACTTTTGAAGCCATAAAGTTATTTTAATTATCGCAATTTTAAAATGTTTGCCCCCTATAGAACCTGGGAAGCTGTTCCGGAATCTCAGTAAGACAGATAGCGTGTCGCTGCCAGATCCCGACGCCTCGCTGGCGGTGGGGGAAGCCCCGCCACCGTCCCAGCATCAACGGCAGAAAGCCTTCTTGGAGCGTAGCTGCAGCTTCAGCGCCGAAACCCGCGCTGGGATGCTCCTGGAGAAAGGTGTGGACCACATGGCCAGCCAGATGGGCGCAGACGCCCGCATCCTGGCCGCAGCGCTCTCAGGGACTCAGAGTCCGCCGCCACACAGCAAGTCCAAAGCACTTTTCGAAGACCTTGAGGAAGAGTCAGGGGACGATAAAAACCCTTCAAAGGAGGAGGCTAAAGGAGAAGTTAAAAATGAGGAGACAAAGGTGAAGGTCACTGAGATCAAGAAGGAGAAAAGAGAGAGGAAGCAGACGGAGTCGCATGAGGATGAGTCCGGAGCGCGAGGAGCCACACTGGAGAGGGCCGATGTGAAGGCGGGGGCCGACCCGCTCTCCCTCATGGTGTCGGAGAATGAAGAATCAGCGTCCATTAGCAGCCAGGATCCCCCGCGCTCCGTCCCTACCGTTGTATCCCGCAACCTGGCCGAGGAAATCGAAATGTACATGAGTCTGAGGAGCCCACTGGGGTCGAAGTCCTCCAGCATGGAGCTGCAGCAGGGCCAGGGAGACGCCCCCTACGTAAATCAGCCCGAAAAGCCTCTGGAGCGGAGGCCCAGCCTCCCCGTTCATCCGGTCAAAAGCGCCGGCAGCTCGCCGGCCGACACGCCCAAACGCAGCCCGAAAACTGTCACTCGCTCCAAGACTTTTGCTGTGAAGATGAAAACATCTGCGAGCGCTACGGCGAGCCCCGCCCCTAAATCCTCCTCGCTCACGGCGCTGGTTAAGTCCTCGCAGGCGGGATCGCTGGGATCCGTCATCAACACCTTTTCAGGCATTAAAATGGACTCATTGCTGTCAGGAGCCAAAATCGATGTGCTGAAGTCGAGCATGAAGCACGCGGCGAATGTGGGCAGTAAAATGTGGGGGGCCATGGCATCAGCCTTTACTTACTCAGATGACGAGGTGAGTCCCAGAAAACAATCTTTTTCTTTGGTATTTAAGCCTTCGCGTTGCAGCTTGTTTCATTTGGATGCATTTAAATTAGAGTTGCACTGAATACAACGTTGACACTTTTAATAGACTTTTAAAGCAACTTTGCATTAAAAGTGTCATTGATTACTGAATGACACTTCATGACAACAATTATAAACATTAACGAAGACCCCTTCGTGTTCATGACTGGTGTTATGTCATGTCATAATAGTTTCATGTCAGTCTTACCCCTTCAAATAAAGTGTTACCAAATTTAGATTGGGAGCCACTTAATAGTAGCTGCACTAATCTTGCTATTTAAAAAAATTTGATTTTTAAAATGAAAACTTCATACTAATTTCTTCTGGTTTTGACAACAGTTTCATCGTGACTGCTTCCTTCTTATGTAGCAAGTAAATCATCTGACCATTTATGACAAGACAGTCTAAACCTGAGAATAGATTTATCGCTGTTTTATAATGATTGTTGTCAAAGAAAAACTAGATATTGGACACAATTGTAATCCATCAAATGTATCTTTTCTCCCAATTGCAACATGAAGAAGTGTCTTAATTTTGACTTTTGGCGGCAGGATGAGCAGCCTCAGGGCGTGGGCGGTTTCCCTGGCGGTCTGGATGAACACATGTTGTCTTCACATGATTTGGCTGAGAGTCCTGAGAAAAGAACAGTCTCCGGTTTGGTTGCTAATGGCCTTAACCAGAGCAGCACCAGCTTGGGCAGCAGCAGCAGCAGCAGCGATACGGGCCGAGGGACTCAGCAGACGCGTGAGCACGGCTCCGTAGAAACGATAGGAAAATGCAGACCCGTTCGTTCATTTGGAAGGCTTTTATTGACGCCGTGTGTTTGTGGCTGCAGATGCAACTCCAGGTCGCGCGGGCCGGGGCCCCGACTCTGAGCAAAGCTCCTCCCACCACGCCTCCTCCTCCAGCATCTACCAGAACTGCGCTCTGGAGGTCTGGCCCACAGAAAGGCACTGTCGCTTTAAGAACGCTTCGTTGTCTGGAGTAACGGCTAAATGTTCCCACCATCAGGTGCTGATGTCCAGCTGCTCCCAGTGCCACTCCTGCGAGGCTCTGGTGTACGACGAGGAGATCATGGCAGGCTGGACGGCGGACGACTCCAACCTGAACACCAACTGCCCGTTCTGCCGGACAGCCTTCCTTCCGCTGCTGCATGTGGAATTTCACGACCTCCGCATGACCCCCGAGTACGACTCCTGTAGGATAATACTTCTACTTCTGCTTGAACGTAGAGCCGAAGGTTGAACTTGAACTTTTCTTCTTTCAGTTTTTATATGAATCCGAGTGCGTCTGGAGAAAGCATTCACAGCAACACCGCTCAGCCCACAGCCAGCAGCTTGGCCGACATAAAGACACCCGACCTCATCACTTTCTCAGAGGAGACGAAGGAGACGCCGGACAATCGTCCTGCAGCTCATAAGAGGTACAGCGAAATACGAAGGTCATCCATGCAGCCGTGTGTGTTAAACCCTAGTTGTTATGTCCATCTGTCAGTTTGTCCATTCACGTTCATCTGTCCTCTGTCGGTCAACCCATCCCTCAATTTATTCATCCATCCTTCATTTTGTCCATCCAGCCTTCATTTTACATCTGTAAATCTCTCCTTATATTTACCCATCTATCCTTCATTTTACTCATCCATCTATCTATTCATCCTACATTTTCCCCATCCACCCTCCACTTATTCATCCATCCATCTTGTGTTTTGTGCACATAGACTTCAGGAGAAACATCTGTTGTGCATTGACACAGTAATTATGTAATTCAAAACTAGAGGAACTTGGTGGAAGATGGCTGCCGTCCCTCATAGGCCTCCCCCTGACTCCTCTGTTCTTTGTGCCGCGTTCAGTCTGGTTCCGGAGCCGGTCCAGTCGGACCCCCTGGGCCTCCTGGTGCACCCGGCAGCAGGGAAGCAGGAGAAAAGCAGCGGGACGTCGCTGACGCGCAGCAACAGCGTTGGGGGTCCGCTGCAGAGCCTGGACTACACCCTGAGACCCGGACACGGCGTCTCCACCACCAGCCTGCCCTGCAGCCTGCACGAAGTGTCGGTCAGTGATTATTAAAACACACAGCTGAAGGTTGCATCTGTACTGGAACTGATTGGTTGGATTCTTTGTGTTTGTCAGGATGGCATTGGCAAAAAACGTCCAAATCCCAAGCCGGTGTCCGTCCCGTACCTGAGCCCTCTGGTCCTGCGCAAAGAGCTGGAGACCCTGTTGGAGAACGAAGGAGACCAGGTGCAAATAAAATCTCTCAGCACTTTTCATGTGTCATCCATCGTGAAACGACACTTGGTACTAAAACAGGATGTTCTCTGTACAGGTCATCTACACCCACAAGTTCCTCAGTCAGCATCCAATTATTTTCTGGAACCTGGTGTGGTACTTCCGCCGCCTGGACCTCCCGTCTCACCTGCCGGGCCTCATCCTGACTTCTGAACACTGCAACAACGGAGTCCAGGTTCAAAACAAGCTACTGCGAATTTAGTCACAGTTTAACCACACTAAGCCTTAAAGTATTCAAAACCCTTTAACTTCTTCATATTTTAAAAGTTTTAACACGTGTCGATGCAAAGCTAATTAGAAGTGACTTACCCTGGGTTTTTATTGAGGGTTATCAGAGTGAGAAAAGTCCCTATAAAATAATGTTTGTGACTTAAATAATACAATAAAGAGTCATAAGCTGTGGATTTTATGTAACAAGCTGTTGTTACTGCAGCTCCCCCTGACGTCGCTGTCTCAGGATAGTAAGCACGTCTTCGTCCAGCTGCTGTGGGACAACATCAACCTGCATCAGGAACCCGAGGAACCGCTCTACCTCCTCTGGAGGACCTTTTGTGAGTGCATGCAGATATTTACAGCTTCTACTAAAGGGCAGTAAAACACAACCTCTTATTAATGCTTCCTTAAACAAGTTAGGTCTAGGGGCTATACAAAATCATTTTTCGACAATGAGATGTTTATGAGCTGTGTTAGGGCCTCCTGTCACCTTAGATTCAAATAAGCTGCTGCAGGCCACACCCCCAACTCGACATTTACACTCGCACATGAAAATGGCTGAAAATAGATGTGCAATTGTACAAGCGTACATGTTTGAAAAGCATTAGTAGAGCCTCCTGCACAACCAACAACAATGCAGCAAGTGATTTCTTAATGGTAAGTCAACAACAAAACACTTGTCTTTTTCAGCAGCCGGTGAACAGCACGTACAGTAAACCCAGCTGACCAAACCTGCTGGAATTCAGCTTGGGTTGCTAGTTGTCAAGGCAGTGCCTGTGCTTGTGACTCAACAATCGGCAGGTTTTTGAAACAGCTCATTTTCCAGATACCAACAAAACGTTAACTTATTTCCAAAAACAGCTAGGTGTTTGGTTTTTTTTTTTTGGTTTGTGTTGTTTTTAAGCTGAACTGTTTTTAGAAGCATTTAAGATCCAAACGGAAGGCAAAGACGTGCAAAATGTGAATTTTTTATTTTAGGTTCCATTTAAATTCACACTGTCAAGGAAATTCTAACTGGGTATTTGCACCAATATGAAAACCTTACAGAGACGAATAAAAAAACAAAATTCACCTTTTAATTTCCTGCATGAGCCGAAGAGGTCAGAGCTGAGTCGGTTTCCTGATAGATTCTGGTGTTTGTTGCTCCTAGTGGAGAAAAAGGGGACTTTAGCTCCAACAGATCATCAGGAGATCCGAACCCTTCTCAACGCCATCGTTAGAAACATCCAGACCAACGACGTCTACGGTCCCATCAACCTGCTGCTGCGGGAGATCAAACGCCGTCCAGACGGCGTCAAACGGCAAAGGTCAGCCTTGTCGCTTTTCTATTTTAAGGATGTTTGTTTCCTGATGTGTAAACTTTCTCTGAATTTCTCTCAGGAGTATTTACAGAGAAATTCTGTTTCTCTCACTGGTGGCTTTGGGACGAGAGAACATTGACATAGGTGAGTGACAATTACAGACAAATGAGTTTTACTTTCCATTAACTGAATCAGAAACTGAATTAGAAAAACCCAACTTTTGATTTGAGTATATTTAATAAGTGAAAAAAAAGAATCTCATGGTATGATTTATTTAATAATGGCCAAAAACTCAGTGCAAGCGAATAGTCTAATAATTTTTTGCCATTTTGAATGCAATAACGTTGAAGCTTTTCAGTAATGTAAGAAAATGTTTTCGCTAATTACAATAACATAATACTTTTTATATAAATAATTACATTGCTGGTTGATTAACAGGGAGCATGTAGGTCACATGACCATTGCTGCAGTGATTCATTAAATGCAGTTATGAAGTCACATATCTAAACAAATAACATTCAGACAGACTTTTACAAACGCAATCAGCAAGAGTGAATGTTAAATTTAGACTTTTTTTTCTTGTTTCCACTTTTGGGATTATAAATATAAACATACGTGTCTTACTTAAAAAAGCACCTGCATTTGTCTTGTGAGATTTTGGCCTTCATATTATGGTTAGATCCCATGAAAACCTATTCTTAAAGTAAAGAAGAAGTCAAACATTTTTTATGAATACCTTTTGTTTCAAATAATTTTGTAGAATATTTGTTTTTATTTTCCCGTTTAAAAATAAATAAATATTACTTGAATCAAAGGTTGGGTTTTTGAAGAAACTTCACTGATTTTGCTGCTTTGTGTCCTGCAGAGGCCTTCGACAGGGAGTACCGGCAGGCCTACGACCAGCTGAGCCCGGAGCAGCTAAAGTCTCTGCACCGCATGGACCGCCCGCCCAGCACCAGCATCCAGTGGTGTCTGAAATGTTTTGGCGCCCCTTTCATCTGAACAACGGTTGCATCTCGTAGCGTTCTCACTGGTCATCTGCAGCAGAGGGGAACAGTGAACTTTTTAAGCCTATCCCTTTGCTGAACATGGTACTTTAAAGCTGCTTTTTTTTTTCTTGTATGTTTTCTAGCCAGGGCTTTCGGTTGGAAATGTTTTTTGCCTCCCGGGACGACGTGAGCCGCGCTTCTTCACACGTGGTGTTCAGAAATACTCGTTACCTAACAGAACGTTCTGTTTGTCCGCGCCGCAGTCACTTCCTCTGTCCTGTAACTTCTCCCAGATCAGATCAGATGAGACAGATATGTCCCAGAGTGCAGAACCAGAGTGTTCTGTATTTGCACTTTCTAAAGCAGACAATAACACACATACTGAGCTCCACCACCTGTTTGTACATATTTTTCATTCAAATGAGAAATCTGAAACCAGAGTTGCCTTTTTTGTTGTTGTTGTTGTTTTTGTTCTTTCCAAGTCTTAATGAATCCTGGAGATGTTGAAGTGTACATATACAAGCTCGTGTTTGTTTCAGTGACCGAAGCTACAGACAATCACTAAGTATCAATCACTAAAATGGATTCACAACATTCCTGATCGCCCTGCAGCCAGGAGCATGTCTTACACCAGTACTGATCTCTGTAACAACACCCGACTCCTGAACGTAGGAGTGCCACACTACTGATCCAAAAACAACACAACCATGCTAATGCAAGGAAAGCTAAACAGCAGCTCGGTTTGCTTTTAATATCTGCCTTTTTTTAACAGGAACTTGCTGCAGTAGTTGCTCTAAAAGGCCTTATTGTGGTAGAGCTGATATGTAGTTGGGCTATTCTCTCTTTTCTGCATCAAATAAAGCCTTCATGTCTTTCTAAAGTCAAAATGTAATGAATTTCAAAAGTATTCACACCCTTTGTACTTTTCTTTTTTTTTTTTTTTTTACATTTGCATAAAGTAGTCCATAATTGAGAAGTGGAAGGAAAATGGTGCATGGTTTTCAAAATGTTCTTTTTTAAAATTAAATTCTGTAAATTGCTGCATTAGTATTAAATTAAAGCTGAATTAAACCTGTGCATCCTTTTTCTTTTACTTCACATATATGACCTCTTTCTGCTGGTCTATCACTCGACATTTAAATGAAATGATTTTAAGTTTGCCGTTGTGATGAGACAAATTCTCCCACCAGGCGCTCTGCTCACACACAGACTGGACGTCATTTTAGTCGGTCCAACCCCTTTTTGAAAGTAGCTGCGGAAACCAGAACTTGTTGATTACTGCCGACACTCTGCCAGGAGACTCTGAGGTGACATTCCACTAAATGCTGAAGCATGAGGTAAATCAGATTAGTGCTGTGATGACCTGTTGGGAAATGGGCCTTAGATTGAACTATTTTTAGATTTGAGTTGGGAGCTTGACTTGTACAGAAGAAATCATGTAAATTATTCCATTTGCACTGCATAGAGTGAGATCTGAACTTGGCCCATTGTGATGATAAGATTAAGCCACATCATAGAGCAAACAAAAAGGAAAAAAAAAAATCTTGATTATTTATTTTTGTATTATTCACATTTGGATTGCAGACGGTTTGGTAATGTAGAATTTTTATAACTAACAGCATCCTGTTCCCTTTAAATGTATCTGTAAAGGGGGTTCCATCCTGTACTAACTATGTAAATTAGTTTTTCTTGGTTGTACAGAGAAGACTTTTCTTTTTTTAAATAACAAATGAAAGTGATCTCTTACCATCCTGTGGAAAGGAAATGAATGTCTGTCCTTAAAAGCGCTGCAATAAATGAGTTTGTGAACTGATTGGAAACAAAGATGTTGTGTCAATGCTATGGTTCCTACAATTTTTTTTTACTTTTCACATACGTTTTCTGCAAAATTACAGAAATTTCCACAAATATATATTATTGTTATTGATTAAAATATCCCAAAGTGATTCATCTATCTATGTATCAGTCTTTCCACCCATCAATCCCTCTTTAATTTATCCCTCCATCTGTCCAATGTTTCTCTTCAGTGGTGGGCACTATAGACAAAACTTATTGTTTTGAGCACACTTCCACTAATAGTGGCGCTAACTGTTTTAGCAGTTTTGCTAACTTTGAATACATTTAGCGCATGTAGCTTTCCCTTAATTATTTCTTACAGATAAATTAGGAAGCGCTAATTTGCTAGGCTGTTTTGTAGCAAAGTTGGATCTCTTGGAAAAGTCTAGAATTGTCCTCCCCAAAGAAATCATGTTTAAGTCTTTGTATTTAAACATCAATATAAAAAGGCAATAGAAACAAAGAACGAAATAAATCTGCCATCTATCTAAGAAGAAAATGAGAATAAATTTTTAGGTCCCCCCTACCATTGTTAGAACAATGGTTCAGTCCAAAGTGTAGGAGGAGCAACAGCAGCGCTGAACGGCTCAAGCTCCGTTAGAGCCGAGTACACCTCGCTGCAGCAAACAGAAAGGGGCGGGGACGGATCACTGTCAGTCTCATACCTTATTTGGAAATGGGACTATTGCACTCCGGAAGAGAAGGGGGAGCTATTTCCTATATTATTCGGGGTCTCCCGTTTTTATTTTCTTTTAAAATATGTGATATATCTTCGCCTTTAGGAAGGATTTTCACTCTCAGTATGTTTTTGAACTTCACTCTCTGATTTACTTAAGAGAGTAAATCTGCTCCTTAGTCGCATCTTTTTGGCTCTGCTACTGCCTCTAGTGGCGTGGGGGTGGTAGCACAACTAATCTAATTACATTACTAAATCAGAATACCACAACGTCCCTATTATTTACTATTAATTCTGGCATTACTGGAATAGTAAAAGATAAATTCCCTCAGAAAAGAACATACCTTTTAATTTTCTTAAGGAAGTAGAGCTAATTAAATGAGATAAACAAGACCTGAAAGAGATTCCAGATTCACTTGATGGCCAACCTGTGGAAACTGTGGCAAATTTCAAATTCCTTGTGTTATTTCTGGACAGTCAGCTCAACTTTGCTGAAAACACTATATCTTTAAGAACTGTTCTCAGAGACTCTATCTTTTAAGAAGACCTAGTGAACTTGGGGTTACCCAACCTGAGGTTGTGTAGTTAGGTATAGGTTGTTGAGTTAAAATGTTAAAACTTAACATTCTACCTTGAGTTTTAACTCAATTCAAGTTAAAACAACATTTTAACTCAAGTTTTAACTTTTCATCTCCTCAACTGGTTTGGTCACATGAGCTGCAGACTAACAGACAATCTTTTGAGAATACTTTCAATGGCAGGTAAAGTAGCACGTAAATGGTGGTGAAACCAAAAACAACTCTGTCGCAACTGTTTGCTGAAGGAACATGGACGATGCCAGGAATATTATAGCAGAGAGCATCCATCTTGTTTTTTGTCAGTTTGAACCTCTGAGCTCATGAAGGCATTACTGTGTTCCTCTGGCAACTAAGAACATCTATTAGAAGTCATTTATTGACAGTGGAATAATTATTCTTAACCAACTAAATGATACTGCGACAGACTGGCGACCTGTCCAGGGCGAACCCCGCCTCCCGCCTGGAACGTAGCTGGAGATGGGCACCAGCAACCCTCCCGACCCCATTAGGGACAAGGGTGAACAGACAATGGATGGATGGATGGAACTAAATGATAACATTTCCTAATAGCATGCTAAGTGTTTTGCTCTATTCACAAATTGTTCATAATGTGATTCTATGAATATGATTGATCATTTTAGAGTCGAAGGAAAATTTCCACGTTGATAGACTAAATAGTTTCATCTTATTTTTTCCTATATATAAGACTCTACCAATAAAATGCCTCTAAATAATATACATGGCACAGTAAAAACAAAAATGTGAATTTTTGCTTATATCTGTTTAACAACCCTGGTTGTAACTACCCGGGTTGTTATTCTGCTGTGTACAGAATTAATTTGTTTGTTAGTGACTTTTGCTCAATTAAATTTCTGACGTATACATTGCAAATTGTATTTTCATTATAGTTCATCGTGTTGTTTTTCATGTCTCCTTATTTCTTTTGTTCTTCCTATAACTGATGGAGATATGTAGATATTTGTAATGTATAAAAGTATTGTTTATGTCATTGAATTAGCTCCACATCCTTAAAAAAATGAAAAAGTATGGTGTTTTATAAGATCGTTTATCTTTTATGTTGCCAGTAGCGCCGAAATTAACTGTAAATAATAAAGACTTTGTGGTATTCTGATTTAGTAATATATTTATATTAGTTGTGTTATCACCCCCACGCCACTAGAGGCAGTAGCAAGCCTGAAAAGATGCAAATAAGGAGCAGATTTAGAAATACACTGAAAGCAATTTTTTTTCAGTCTTTAATATCATGTATGGGTTAGTTCAGACAGTATCTCAGAATTTATCATTTAACATTAATACCAGGGGAGAGCGCGAACGCAGTCCCCCACTACCATAAATTGTGCAGTTGAGATTCTCCTATGTGGAGAATTCACAGAGGTCAGATCGCCGCAGTGCAATGGCTGATCCTCACCCTGGACGACCCACCTTTTTTTTCTTTCGAAAAGTATTTATTGTTACTGTAAGCATTTAAAAAATTACATTATTTCAGTTATACAGAAATTTTCAATAACTTACAAAATCATCAGTTCAGACTAAAAGAAGCTAAGAACAAGAATATAAAACACAAAATCTCTGTGCGTTAAAAGTTGAGCAGGACCGGGGTGACCCCTTCCCAAGTCCGGAGCCGTCCCGTCCTTCCAAACAGCGCTGGTGCTCAGAGGGGAAACCTGCCCTGAAGCTCCTTCCCTCCTGCCTCACCCGGAGAGCCAGGCCGCCGCTGCTTGGACCTCTGTTCGTGGAGCGCCGGCTCCTTCGTCCACGGAGGCGCAGGCGATTCTTCTTGGTGGCTGTGTCCTTGGCGCGCCACCTGCAGCCCTTGATGTTGTTCTTTTTGCTGCCGCCATCCGGATCACAGCCACGGGGGGCATCTGCCTGCGCCTGCTCACCAGCAAGTTTCTGGAGGTCCAAATGGCGTCTTTGATGGTGGCTAGGGTGAGCCAGATCTCAGCAAAGTCCTTTTTCGTTATTTTCTGCTGGCTCACCCCGTACAGCACTAGCTGCCCATGGAGGACCTCCTTTGCTGGCAAGTGTGGGAATTGCAAGGAGCCGGCTTTTGCCCACAGGTCCACAGCAGCGCTGCACTCCCACAGCAGGTGCCTCACCGACTCCGGCGCGCCACAACCGGGTCGGGGGCAGATGGACGTTGCAGACATGCCGCGGGAGTGCATAACGGCTCTGACTGGCAGGATCCCATGAGCCACCATCCATGACAGGTCCTGGAGTCTGTTTGAAAGGACGGGATGGCTCACGTTGCGCCAAACGGTGGAGGCATCTCCATACAGGAGGCCGCGCACTGGAGTCACTGGTTCCCGGCCCTGCACAACAGAAATAATAAGACGATGATTTGTTAAAATCTTGCTCTCCTCTCCTTCCAATCTAAAATGTTCTAAAAATTTCCGTATAAAAGCATATGCTGGAGGAAGGTTAAAAGCTACTGGAGTTCTAAAATCACTTTTTATCATTTTTAGTTTTCTAAGATAGGACCCACACCAGAATCTGGTCATCGTGTTTGTTTTGTTATTGCTGGAAAGGTTCATTGCTTGTTTCAGGTGCGTGCTCGTATAATGGCTGCCTAAAAACAAGTGAAGGTCTGGGACTCCTTTTCCTCCTTTTTCTTTGGGTTTGTACATGATTTCTCTTTTTATCCTTTCCCATTTAGAGTTCCATATGAAATAAAAAATGGCTCGTTGTAGTTCTAAAACCACTCTCTTAGGAGGGATAAAAACAGCACTGGTGAGTAAAAACACTGTTAAAATCACAGCTTTAACTATTAAAATCTTTCCTTCTATCGTAAGGTTCCTCATCCCCCAGAATCCCAGTCGCTGTTTTACTCTTCTTGTTATTTCAATCGACCCACCTACAGGATCGTGGAGTCACCCCTGCCAGGTAAGTATGCCGGTCATTCCTCTGACTGACGAATAACAATTTCACACATTTGGTTCTGACTCACGGTGGGAAATAAAATATTCCCTGAGTAACCTTAGGATTTAACATTTAACTAAACACATTCAGAAACTCAGAGAAATAATCAAAATATGAAAAACTCAAAATGAGAAATTTAGAAAAACTCAAAAATTTTAAAATTGTATACTTTTCAAACTTTAACTTAAGAAACTTTCTGTAAGCTACAGCTAGCATAGCCTGACAACGATGCTATGGCCGTGGATAAATGCTTTCACTGTGACTAAGTTGTTTTTCTGTTAGCAAATTTACCAGAACAAACATGAGTGATTGACAGCGTTAAGCCCCGCCTCCTGGTTCTGATTGGTTGTTAGTACTGGAAGCACTGGGAGTAGGCGGTGCAGCTGGATTATTTCAGATTGTCTCATTTTTGCAGTAGTGTATTACAGCAAATTGAGGCTGAAATAATAATATAAAAGGAGTAGTAAATTTAAACCCAGATTTTAAGATTAACCTCAGAAAATTTTTTTGAAATTTTTGACTTAAAAAAACAGGAATTTAAATAAAATTCCATAAGAATTTCTGATTTGGATTTCAAAATTTGAGGATTTTGGCATAATTTACTTTTTAATCTCTGATGGCCCTGTTACGCCTCCTACCGATTATACTGACATGACAATGAAATAAGTTTAAAATATGTTACTTAGTGCTGCTTTAATTACTGGTTTGACCAATTAGCTGATTGTCAGAATATAGCGAGTTCAAAGTAACATTTAAAGCAGACAGTTTTCAGTATGAGATTCTGTCTTTATTATCATGTATGGGTTAGTTCAGACAGTATCTCAGAATTTATCATTTAACATTAATATCAGGGGATAGCGCGAACGCAGTCCCCCACTACCATAAATTGTGCAGTTGAGATTCTCCCATGTGGAGAATTCACAGAGGTCAGATCGCCGCAGTGCAATGGCTGATCCTCACCCTGGATGACCCACCTACAGGATCGTGGAGTCACCCCTGCCAGGTAAGTATGCCGATCATTCCTCTGACTGACGAATAACAATTTCACACATTTGGTTCTGACTCACGGTGGGAAATAAAATATTCCCTGAGTAACCTTAGGATTTAACATTTAACTAAACACATTCAGAAACTCAGAGAAATAATGGAAATATGAAAAACTCAAAATGAGAAATTTAGAAAAACTCAAAAATTTTTAAATTGTATACTTTTCAGACTTTAACTTAAGAAACTTTCTTTAAGCTACATAGCCTGACATGAATGATAGGCTAGTTAGCATAGCCACGAATGGCCGTGGATAAATGGTTTCACTGTAACTCTAAGTTGTTTCTCTATTAGCAAATTTCCAAGAACAGACATGAGTGATTGACAGCGTTAAGCCCCGCCTCCTGGTTCTGATTGGTTGTTTGTACTGGAAGCACTGGGAGTAGGCGGTGCAGCTGGATTATTTCAGATTGTCTCATTTTTACAGTAGTGTATTACAGCAAATTGAGGCTGAAATAATAATATAAAAGGAGTAGTAAATTTAAACCCAGATTTTAAGATTAACCTCAGAAATTTTCTAGAAATATTTTTTTGAAATTTGTGAGAATTTCTGAATTGGATTTCAAAATTTGAGGATTTTGTCATAATTTACTTTTTAATCTCTGATGGCCCTGTTACGCCTCCTACCGATTATACTGACATGACAATGAAATAAGTTTAAAATATGTTACTTAGTGCTGCTTTAATTACTGGTTTGACCAATTAGCTGATTGTCAGAATATAGTGAGTTCAAAGTAACATTTAAAGCAGACAGTTTTCAGTATGAGATTCTGTCTTTATTATCATGTATGGGTTAGTTCAGATAGTGTCTCATAATTTATCATTAATATCAGGGGAGAGCGCGAACACAGTCCCCCACTACCATAAATTGTGCAGTTGAGATTCTCCTATGTGGAGAATTCACAGAGGTCAGATCGCCGCAGTGCAATGGCTGATCCTCACCCTGGATGACCCACCTACAGGATCGTGGAGTCACCCCTGCCAGGTAAGTATGCCGGTCATTCCTCTGACTGATGAATAACAACTTCACACATCTGGTTCTGACTCACGGTGGGAAATAAAATATTCCACGAGTAACTTTAGGATTTAACATTTAACTAAACACATTCAGAAACTCAGAGAAATAATCAAAATATGAAAAACTCAAAATGAGAAATTTAGAAAAACTCAAAATTTTAAAATTGTATACTTTTCAAACTTTAACTTAAGAAACTTGCTGTAAGCTACAGCTAGCATAGCCTGACATGAATAATAGGCTAGTTAGCATAGCCACGAATGGCCGTGGATAAACGGTTTCACTGTAACTCTAAGTTGTTTCTCTATTAGTAAATTTAGCAGGACATACCTGAATGAGTGATTGACAGCGTTAAGCCCCGCCTCCTGGTTCTGATTGGCTGTTTCTGCAGTGTACACTACTCCCAGCCACATACTGATATCTTCAGCACTGACCGTCTCATTAAACATCCTGACAATCACCGTTTTCAGGGAGTTGTCAGTCAGTTCCTCAACCTCAAATGCTGAAAACTGGGTCTTAGCGTTTTCGTAACGTGTCCAAAAATCTTTCAGTAGTGCGGCGGAACAAAAACTTACATCGTATCCTCTGTTGAAAGGCAGGGTGAGGATACAATTCAGGTCGTCTGGAAGAAACTTCATTATGGAGCAAGCGACCCCTAAGTTTCCCTCTCTGCTGCCGCTATCCTTCAAGCATCCTGGTACCAGCGACCCCCCAAGTTTCCCTTTTTGCTGCCGCTGTCCCCCAAGCCTCCTGGTGCCAGCGACCCCCAAAGTCTCTCTCTGCTGGCGCTATCCCCCAAGCA
Source organism: Xiphophorus couchianus (assembly GCF_001444195.1). Lineage (NCBI taxonomy): Eukaryota > Metazoa > Chordata > Actinopteri > Cyprinodontiformes > Poeciliidae > Xiphophorus > Xiphophorus couchianus. The sequence goes on along the minus strand of NC_040241.1, from coordinate 16,313,034 downwards.
TTGTGATACCAGCAACCCCCAATGTTTCTGTTCTTTAATTAAAAAAATCGTCATCTCTGCTGTTGTTAAGGCGCTCGAGTTTTCTCTTCTGGCTTTCTACTGTCTTCTGAAGCTGCTCGTTTTCTTTGTGCAGCTTCACGCGGCTCTTCTGCAAAATCTCTATTTTGTTCAACAAGAAATCTTTCTCTGCCATCTTTCCTTTCTTGGTCAAACCTTAAACTGCAAATGAATTTCTCTGTGGAATCTGGGAATATGAAGACAGTCACTAGTGATGCCACAGACAGGATGTGTGACATCACTGCTTCACATCAAAGCCACAAGAAGTCTGTTGGATGGAGGAGGATGTTTTTTTTAAACCTTTATTCACAGACACACTGTATAACGACAGAGTGAAACATTTGTTATGCCTCAAGAAAAAACAAATACAGATAAATACAGATAAACATATTCAAGAAAAAGAAAAAGCTAAGGGGCTTTGGTTCCCAACTGTACATTCAAAGCAGTATAGATTTCAATTGTTTTAATATTAGTTTTTTGTCTTTGATAGTCATCTATTTGATAGACGTCTGCACAACAGCAAATAACCTTTAGCAGAAATTTCACAGCACTCTTCATTGCCTCAGTCTGAAGTATTTGAGAAGGACAGGGAAAAATGTCCAATTTCACAACTCCAGTTGCATTTCTCTCAAGAGCCCAGCAAAAATGCATAAATCGATTTGCCCCATAAATACCTTAACACAGAAGAATGGTGCTAAGTTATTTTCTCAGAGCCACTCACTTTTTTTTTGTAACATCTGGAAAACCATGTTGTGTGTTGCGCCAACAGCGAAGCCTCTTGATGCACTTTGTGTGGGGTTGCTTCTCATCCAAGAGAGTGGGCTTGCTCACAATCCTGCCAGAGAGCACGGTGTTGTCTGGAGGATCAAAATGTGTTCCAAGAAGGACTTCTTCCAACTATCAAAGCTCAAATTGGGAATAATCTGTGTATTTTGCTGCAGGATTCAGAACTGAGCAACAAGGTAAAAGTAACGTTACACCAACAGTGTCATGCTACAGTCGAGACATTTTAACGCATCAAGAAATTAAATTCACAAACTGATAAGGCTTAAGTAAGAGAGGAATAGATTACCGTTATTTGAGATTTGGACTATAGTTAATATGAATGCAAAAACAAACTGTGGAAATTATGAAAAAAATTTTTTTTGTACTGATACAGAAAAATATTTTCTTTTAAAAAGTGTGGAAACATACTTTCCATCTTCAGTATACCATATAAACATTAAAGAAATTGCACAACATTGGTGTCACTGAAATTTCTGAGGAGTTGACATAATATTTCTGGACCTGAGTGTTTATGGGATGTCAAATGAACGCTGCCTAAAAATAACTTATCAGCAGCAGAAAACAAAACATACAGGAGTTTTGCATAGAACAACGAAACATGGTGATAGTATGCTGTCTTTTCCCAGCTAGAGGTTTTTGTTTCATCAAATTATTCAAGCCATTTAAATATTAAAATCTGTCGGTACAAAAAAAATAAGCAAATTCGTGTTGATAGTCTTTAGTCATTTGGGCAAAAAAAGAATAAACTCCTCTAATTATTTAAAAATAATTAAATGATTTGTGATTAAAAAAAACTAAGTAAGATTTCCGGCGGCATTTATTTATTTATTTATTTTGACCAGATTATGTTAAGCATCGTTATAGTTGCTAGCCAACAGGATAAATACTGAGGTGACTTCCGGTTTTCGTGGTTGAAGAAGGATGCGGCGAATCGGCTCTTGAAATTGGGCACAGCCCTTAATTAAATCAGCTATTTGAAGATGTATAGTAAAAAAATAATTTCTGAAGTTACATCTCCGTCCAGTTGATGGCGGTAATGCACAAAGTCTGTAAACTGCCATAAAACGCAACAGAAGAAGAAGAATAAGATTAAATCAGCTGGAAGCACAGGTGGGTTTTCCTGGCGTTGGGTGTTTGTGATTTTTTATTTTTTATTTTTACTTCTAAGCGGAAAAGGAGACAAAATGTCACAACGACGGGCGAAAATTGAAGCAAATACTGAGAACAAGCGGGAAATGCGACGAAAGAAATATGGGCTTTTTATCCAACAGATTGAGAAAGAAGGTAGATGACAACAAAGGTGTTAAACACCAAGCTGGAACATCACTTTTATTATTATTATTATTATTATTATTTTATTTTTAATGCATTTTCAGCACAGGACCGCATGAGGCACTTGGAGTCCAAACTGGAGAGTCTACTAGCAACAGTTGACAACGTGTTTAAAGTGGAGCTGATGAAAATGCCTCCTTCTCTTCAAAATACTCTCGTAGGGGATCTGATCAGCCGTGAGTCTTTAAGTTATGTTTTGCACTTGATCTTATTAAAAATACATACTTGAAATTGATGCAGATGTAGCTGAACAAACCCAAATGTCTGGTGACATAATGGGCGGAACATTTTATCATTTGTTTAACAGGGCCAGTAAAGAATGGAATGGGTGTAATTCCCTCTAAACTGTATCAAGTTTTAAGAAGGATAAAATAAGATGACCAGCTTGTTAAAAAAACACAACAAAACGAAAAACAACGCTAGAATAAAGAGAAAAACGTAGGAGTTGGGTTTATTTAATTGGTTTAAATAAATCGGAACAATTTCACATCCAATATAGAAGGCATTAACAAAATTAGACATCGTGATTGAAAAGTTTCTAATCCAAGCTCATACCCAACACACTGATATTTAATTTTGAATGAGATAATGGACTGACGACAATCTATTTTCACTATTTCTACGACAAAATCAATTAAGTCTTTGAAACTTTCAGTCCAGGTTTTGGAAAAAGACTGCTGCTTGTATGAACTACTTTCTTGGCCTGTCTTTTTTTTTTTGTTTTGTTTTCTTTTTGACAAAATGAAAACGGATTCCTTGGTGGGTAGCATTTTTTGAATAGGGTATGTGGGCAGTTTTTCTCTCCCAAAAAACTGGAAAATAAAATCCTATCTGACGTGAACACGTTTATTTTTACTTTGTATGCATGGAGTAAGTTTCTCTCGCTTCCTGCTGAGTACGGGAAGATGAGTTACCTGCTAACTGCTGGGGGGTGGGGGGGATGATCCTGGAAATTGCTTGGGTTTTCATTGGTTTGGGTGTGGCAGAATGAGCTGGACACATAAACAATTTATACTCCCTGTTGCCAGAGCTTTTTAACTTATTTGTTTCAGTCTTGTCAGTATCTTAAAATTATTTATTATTCCTGTAATTGTTCAAACTTATAAGACAAGTACCGGTACTTTATTTTGATTGTTTTTTTTGTAGCAAAAAGTAGATGCAAAACTGCTGTTTTTTTGGGGGGGGAGGGGATTTTCTCTCATTTTTATTGTCTTCTGTGATAGAGGAGGACCTCTCAGCCAGTGAGGTGTCTATAGCCATTCAGGTGAGTCTATTTTTTCCCTCTATGCTTCATATGAAAGAATTTATTAAATAAATAAATTCCTCCCCTCCCCCAGAGTGAAACCCGTGAAATGGCTCAACCCCTCAAGCGAGTCCTCAGAGGACCATGTAATTGTTTGTACTCTTTATGCATCTGATAATTATTATTATAATCATAATACACTAGCTGCTGTATTATGATTATGATTTTGCACTTTTCATTTTCAAAGTAAAATCAACTGATTCTGCGTCAGTGTTGTCCACCCCAGTCCAGAGGTCTTCTGTCAGGAATCTAAAGGTGACGCGTGAATCGTTTGATGTAAAACAATGATTCAAACAAGTTTTTCACCGTTTTTTTTTGTTGTTGTTTTTTTAGAGCGGCAAAACAACAGGCACAAAAAGAAATAGAACTATAACTGTCAGCAACAGCGCTGGAAACCTCAGGTAAGACCCGTTGTCCAAACCAGATTGGGACTGAAGGTTAAGGAGTTGCATGTACTTCTTTTTCCTACAGGACTTCCTCAGCGACGGTCAAACGAACCCAGAGCCATGTGGCGAGTCGCAAAACTGCCAGTCAGCCATTACAGAACCAGAAAACGCCTAAACTCAGGTCTGTCTTTATTGTCTGTACTGCAGAAAAAGAAACCTACCACTGATGAGCCAGAGCTTTATTTGGGTTCTCCTGGTTACAGTGCTCCATAGACAGTAAATTATGGTCTGTAAGACAGGGAAGCCTATGTATAATAAAGCAGTAAGATGTGAATGTTTTTACAACAAAATAACAGTCAAAATGAGATTATTGGCAACTTGAGGATTATTTATCCATTTGTATCCACAGGTCGGTTCTCTCTGCTGGTGAGCTGTCTTGTTCAGGATCTGCAGCCCACTTCACCGTGACGACGGCGCAGGGACAGGTAAAAGTGCATACTTGTTACTTGCAGCTGTAGAGCAGCGTTTCTCAATCCTGGGACTCGGGACTCGCCTACTTCATGTTTTCTGTGTTTCTCTGACTTCACACACTTGACTTAAATAAATGGGTGATTAATGGGCCTCTTTGTGGAGGAGATGATGTAATCATTTGCCTCAGATATACTGGAGCAGCGAAACATCTAGGACAGTGGGCCCTTGAAGTCAAGGATTGGAAACCAATGCTGTAGAGCACATGCGTCAAACTCAAGGCCCAGGGGCCAAATCTGGCCCACCATAAGTTTTTGTGTGTCCCTTTAGACTCTAAACAGGCACAAAAAGAGTCTTCAGTTGTGTGCCTAAATTATTTTATCAATCTAACTAAAGCAGCTTTTATCTTTATCCTGCCAAATTACATTAATGTGAAAAGAAGTTATTTAACTTTAAGGACTCGTCGAATGCAGAGTCGCTTATTATTTTAACAGCTTAAGAGGATGTTTTATCAGTAAATTTTGCCCTTTGAGTATGTTCATGATTTCTATGTGGCCAGAAATAAAAATGACTTTGACGCTCCTGCTGTAGAGGAAGAAAAAGTGTAACTTAACATCTTGTTGCACCTGAATCCAGGCTACTTGTTGCTTTTAGAGTCTTTCTATTAATGGAAGGGCTGATAAAACTTGTGCAAAACAAATCAGAACTAATGTGGCAGAGCTACTTCAACATGCTGCCACCATGAGCAATGCAATTCCAACATTAATTAAAAATTTATTAGTAATTAACCCAATGACTGTCACATCCATTTGAAATCCTAAAAAAATCTTAAACATATTTGAGCTTGAAGATTTAGAAAACTATTTTTTTTTCAGTCTTATTTAATGCTCTCAAAAATCAACAATCCTTGTGTACAAGTGTATAGCAGCAATTAGAAATATTTTCACCCTAATGTCAGAATTTAACTTTTTTCTTTGTAAATGAAAGTAAGCAGCATATATTGTTCTGCCTTAAGGCGGAAGATTTTCAGTAGCTGTTTTTAAACGATGAGAAAATCACATTTTACAGTAACGATTACTGCAAGTCCTGACATTTATGCTAGCCACTTAAATTGCTATCATCAAAGATTAGTTTTTTTTTTGTGATCTTTGGGTTGCAGTCTTTTCATAGATTTCAGTATTAAGAGGGACATAAAGCTCCCCAGTAGTTTTGGCTTTTAAATGTTTACATTTATTTTTAACCTGCATATTGTCAGAGGTTTAATGCTGTTTCAGATTAAGTAGTTTAAATTGCAATTCTTTTGAAATTTGAATTGAAATATATATATATATTTGAACATGCAAAGTTTTTCTTCTTTCTAGATGTTACAGTTCTCTGAAGAGACAAAGGAGGAAATCAACTTGGAGTTGCTTGATGATGTAGCTTGGTGCCAGATTCAGAAGCTTACAGTGAGCTCTTTATGATTTACAGGATTTCCACATTGAGTGCATTGAAATCTTGTGCATTAGTAGTAATCATTTATTCTTCCTGGATTTGGGAATTTCAGAGTCTGATGGAGTATTTATCGCAGCGCAGTCGCATTCAGTGATATTTGACCTCGACCAGCCATTTGGGCTTGACTTCGTTTTTATGTCTGTCATCTGTGCACAACCACAGTCATGGTTTGCTTTTGTTTAAAAATCTAATAAAGTTTACTGGTGATACCGTATGATTGTGAAATCTTTCTTTCTCCTAAATGTCCTGCAAGGTCTTTTCAAAATGAATAGCTAATAATTATGAAAGTCTTTGTTTTCAAATGGGCTGACTGGGGGAATTGTGGGCAGAAATAGGCTGCATAAAAGCTGTGCTGCATTTTTGAATGTGAAATGAACTAAATGGCAGATTTTTTTTTTTTTCCGTATATTTGTGTAATAATGCAAGGTAGTGGTAATGTCATGCTGCGGGAATGATGAGCTGCATCTAAACCTGCAGGCTCTCTTGTATCGATGAAATGTGAGTGACATCCCCTTAAAAGTGACATAAAACCTATTGGTCAGATATGACTCCCATTTGTTTAAATGTTCAATTTCATTTGCATAGGATTAAAAGTTTTAAAATTACGTTGAATGGAAAAACACAGAAGTTCATAGTTCCAGTTTATTTTCTGAAGGCTTAAACAGATTAGCATTAGTCAAGTTAAATCCAGAGGCTTGAAAATAAAGACATTCATGTGAGTAAAATGATCACAGGGAAACTTCTGCAAGAATAAAAAAGCAACAGTGCAGTTTGCTTAACCTCCATACTCGGAAATCAAGCATTTAGTGCTAATTAGGGACTTTGTAGTAAAATTACTTCAGCTGTCTGAATCTGGAGTGCATTGTTGTTGGGAATGTAGTGACTCCATCTCCACCTCCATAGGCTCCTCGGTTTGCGGCTGAGTGAACGGGGCGTTTCTATTCTCTGGTTGTTTGCTGCTGGCTGCGGACGACTCGGTGTGAATGCTCATCCTCGGGTAGAACGGACCGACCAGCCAGTTGAGCGGCGTGTTGTTGACCAGGTAATCCATGACATTGTCCAGGGACTCCTTCATCTTGCCCAGCTGGACCCTGCAGCTGGTTAACACGCTGTCCGGCAGGTCTCCCAGAGCCTTGGCTCGGCTGAAACTGTTGTACACCTGTGCTGCCGAATGGCTGAGGGACAGCGCCTCCTGCTGGATGTGGTTGGGGAGTCCCTTCAGGCCAGAGACCAGAACGAGGCAGGTGGTCTGTAGCTGCTGGGTGAGGGAACGAGCGAGGGCCAAGGTGCGAGACTCGATCACCTGCAGCAAGAGGATAATAATTTAAAATTAACATTTTTGGTTGGTCTTTTATCAGTTTTATAATAATAATTGCCTTGCAGTAAAACCTACAACAAATATTTGCAAATGTATAACTAGCATATGAGAACCAGTCATAAAACGGATATTAAACTGGTATGAAGAAAAAAACTGCTTCAGCTGTGGAAGCAGTTAATATCTGAAGCAGAAATGTGTATTAGCCCTAAAATACTTTTAACTGCAAAAACCCAATGTTCTACTGAAAATGTAAAAACATCTAAAATTTGAATGCATTTTGTTTTAAAGAAAATACACTTTTAATATCGTCTTTACTCAATCCCACAAAAAATAATGCCATCAGTTAACTAAAACATTTTTCTACTTTTATTTTTTGGTAATCTCAAATAAATGTTATGTTGTTTTCACAGTTAGATCATGTTTCTCCAATAAAAGGTTAGTTTATATTTTCACATATCTTTACAAGGGTGTGGCAATAAATTTTAGTGGCTTTAATTAAACGTAAGCCTTTTCAAACATGGTAGATTTAAAGGCTGTGAGGGAGTTGGCTCTCCCTCCCGTTCTGGACCTAAATCCTCTTGGAACGACTAGTAAACCTTCATGATGCAACCAAAGGTCTTGTGCAGCATAATAAATGGTTTCATGTAAGACGTGGCCAGGACTTTGAGAGTTTCATTAATTATCCGTACAGTTTTTACATGAAGTCCTAATGTGGTGAGAAGCCAAAAAGGATAAATGTGTTTTTCCTCAAGGCTCCGACTGTTAGCCACCTGGCTGGATTTGGTTAAACTGAAAGAAATTTGTTCAAATCAAAACATGGCTTCCTGTGCGAATTACCTCTGCATGGTGACCATTCTCCTGGCTCTGACTATCAGATTTCCACGGGACCATTGAGTTCAGCTTGTTGTTCACCATCTGGTTAGCATTGTTGATGTTCTTTCTGCCGTATTCAATCTAGAAAGAATAAAGATTAAATCTTAGAATCAGCATTTTTTTCACACTTTAAGGGAATAATTTAAATCGATTCTCGTAGTATCTAAGAGTAGCAGCTGTGTTAAAGTCGCACCAGGTCAACAGTGGAGTTGAGCTCAGAGATGAACCCCGTGCTGCGCTCCTTGCCCTCCTGTATCCTGGCCACGGCCCTGGTGTACGCTCTCTTTCTCAGCTTGGTGGACAGGCAGCCCAGCCGGACGTAGTAGCTCTCTTTATTATCGAAGCCTTTCACGGCTTTAGCCTCCAGCTCTGTCACAAGGCGAGGGGAAACAAAAACACACTATATTTAGGTGCCACAAGCCACTGCATATGTGATGTTTTCAGTCAATAAAGTAATAAATCAGTGTTAGAAAGCCTGAGCTTTAAATCCTTGAGAAGAACTCTGACCACAGTGTACCAGAGTGTCAGTCTGAACAACTCTTGATTGTGTTGCTGGTGGGAAAAAAGCAGCTAATGCACATTAGCGTTTATCTGATAAGCTCGGTTTTCTGGGAACCAAAGTTAGCTGCCAGTTAATATCTGACCCATGATGCAGCTTCATGTAACTGCAAGATATTCTTTTAGTTCTTTACAATGTCGGAATTGCATTGCTCATGGTGGCAGCATGTTGAAGTGGCTCTGTTACATTAGTACTGATTTGTTCTTTTTATAAGACTTTAGTTCTTATGATTTTTATTTTTTTTTGGTTGAGGCGTCACATGTTTGGACATTTATTCCCTCTGGTTTTGGATGCTGTGCAGCTGGAAGGATTTTTGGTCTCAGTTTTTTTACTTTTGAACAGTTATGATACATAACTATGGCAACAAGGTTTTGACAATACAACATCTGATTTGCTTCTCAATCACATTGCATTTTTCTTTCCCTTTCATAACTACTGTACATGCTGGTCCACCACATAAAATCCCAATAAGATGGAGGTTTTTGGTTGCAATGTGACAAAACATAAAACAATAGAGGTGACTGAATATTGTTTTCCAAGCATTTACCCAATAACTTCCACTCACCAAGCTCTTCCTCTGACAGAGGCAGATACTGCTCCACCAGGCTCTCGGATGTAGTGAGGGCCGTGTCCACTCCGCTGCTGACCAGCTGCACCACTCTGCTGTCCAGCATTGTGCTCACACTCCCACTGACGGCAGCCCTGGTCCTCTCCATCCCATCCTGGACCGCGCCCCGGGTCTTTTCCACCACGGTGCTCAGAGTGTCAGAGACTGTGCCCTTGGCGCCAGAGACTTTTCCCGTCATAACATCCTTAGCGGTGGTTACGACATCCTTGGCGCTGGAAACAATCTGGGGGAAAAGAGAGATGGGGAATTTTTATTTTTTTAAATGATTGAAGCCAAAAGTGGAGGGTTATGGAAGAAAAGGCATGGGTCAACATGATCAATGCTTTTTGAGGACATTAGCTCACATCAGTGTTGTGCAACTGGGCTTGTTGCCATACCTGGTCAGAGGGCTGATGGAGGATTGGCAGAGTTTTCTCAATCTTGTCCAAACCTTTGCAGGCCAGGTCATTGGCAATGGCAACTGTAGATGGAGCAAAAGAGAAAATTTATCGTGAGACTTTCTGAAGCAAAAAAGTCAAGATAACTTGAGCATCCCTTAAACTTTTCACATTTTCTTTTTTATAACCAGCGATATGAATGTGTTTTCGTGGGATTTCACTATAGACCAACACAAAACAGTTCATAACAGAAAAATGGAGGCAAAAAGTTACATGGCTTCCATTTGGATTTTAGTCCAGTTTACTTTGATATGCCAAAAATAAAACCCAGGGCCACTACTTGTTATCTAAGTAGTTAACACATCCAAAATCCAAAAGGTTTTATGCGGAGAATAAATAACACTGCACCAATCCCCAATAATGTTAAATATGGTTGTGGCTGCATCATGCTGTGGGCATGCTTTATTTCTTCTGTTGAGAAATAGATGGGTGTAGCTAAATCATGTCCAATCCTGGAAAAACACTTGTAAAGAGATTGTGGTGCAGATCAAGCTTATTTGTTAAATATTTCAAAAACCACCCACTTTGTCTTGTTTCATCAAAAAAAAATCCAAATTGAATACGAAATTTGAAGAATTCTAGAGTTGTGAATACTTATGTAACACTGACTCATAATGAGGTGAAAGATCAACTGGATTAAGAGTCAAGAGTCTGGGTTAACCATCCTGTTTCATATTCTAGTGATGTGACTCAGCTGAACAGCACATAATGGCCCTCTAGGTTTTAGTATGTGTTGCTTGTCCTTTAATCTTACTTTGAGGTTCGAGCTTGCCGATGATGGGCGAGGCCGTGGTGAGGGCCACAGAGGTGATGGTGCGGACCCCTTGCTCTGCAGCCTCACACACACTCCTGATGTAAGGATGGTTGTCTTTGGTGTTTGAATACACACTGAACACCAGGCTGTAGGTGGAGCTCACCAGAGGGAGGCTGGTTACCCTCTCCACCACACTCTGTGAGCAAATATAGAGAAACACAATTTAAACCAATTTCTTAACACTGAATGAGTGAGATTCTTACAGCAACAGCATCACTACTGTCTTTACTAAACTCACCTGATTTGGCATAACTTCAGCTGCTGCCATTTCTGCTCTCAGAAATCTGTAAAAACATATTTAGACTTACTGTAACAACTTTTCTTCTGGAATAAGCAGTTACTTCCGCAGTACAGCGTTTTTTAAAAGTAGTTCCGGTATCTGTTGTAAATACCGCAGCTAAAAGCAGGCAGTTTCTCAATAAAGTGTTCAAAACACTTACCGAATTAAAGGCGAGAGATAACCCACAAAACGTCACTTTCTTCACCGGATGATGTGAACGAAGCAACGGCTGCTGTATTTATTCGCGCTGGAAAAACAAAATATCGCGAGATGAGGCGTGGCGCTGTGACGCAATGATTCTAGAACAAAGGTGACGACGAGAAGGTGGAATGAGAGGGTAGTTGGGGATTTCTAATGAGGCAACAATGGCGATTCAGCAGGTTGATTTCACGAACTTTCACCTGTCGGCTAAAGTTCAAAGCGGTGACAAGTGAAATATTTTGACATTAAAAAATGTGAATTTTCAACCATGACGTCAGGTGTTATCCATTTAGAAACTTGTTTTTTTGTTGTTGAATTTTTCCTGTATTTAAAAAGTTGAAAGTCAAAGTCACTGGTGTTACTACATTTTTACACACACCTGTCGAAATAGGTTTTAATGATGCGATACATTTTTAGAATATGATTTTAATCAAATTAATCTGTTATATGTAATAAATAAAACAGACAAATAAAAATACCCTCGTTGCATATTCAGTCCCCGATACTATCCATGGGCAAGCAGGCATACCACATTTCATCCATGGATGAAAATGTACAGATGTCTTAACATCTTTGTTTCACTTTGGAGGATTGGTTCCTCTCTCCAGCAGTCACTGTGTGAAAAGTGGGGTCCACCACTGGAAAAGTTCCCAGTCCGTCATCAGGGAACACCGGACAAACGACCATCCACCCACACACTACCTCGCCCACTGTCACCTCTGACATTAAAATGAAGCATCACAAATCACAGACCCTATTTAGTTGACCCACATATTAGAAATCTATCAAATATTTCTAATCTTCTTCAAATGAAACATCTTACAACTACATTATTAAATCTATTGCTCCTAGACCTCTAATAGACCCAAACACTTGAACATTTTCTTTTTCAAGGCTGTGCTCGGCTCATTCCCTTCCTGACTGAGTTTTAATTGTAACAAATGATTTTATTCTGGGATTCTGTTACATAAGTAAAGTTTCTGGAAACTAGTCCCCTGGGGATTTTCTTCTCATGGTTTGAGCTCACAAGCTTCCTAATACCCCAAGTTTGAGACGAAAATCTCCAGATACAGAGCATTAAGACAGAATACTCTGTGAATAATTGTTTAGTTTCTAAGTGTTTCTACTTATGACTAACAGTAATAGCATAGCAATGACCAGTGATCACATTTGTTGCTGGTTTGAATCATACAAATACAGCTAATAACCTGACTAAGTATGATGCATGTTTCCCTTTCACCAAAACACTTCTGAAAAGTGTGGTGTACATTTGAGGTTTGCAACATGAGGCTCCAGAGCCACAAGAGGCTCTTTGGACCTTCAGAATAAAAGATGTTATTTTAGCCAGTTTTCTTCTGTCTTGCACAACCTAGTCAGCAAAGACTTTGTTAGGGGTGGAGATGATTCTGCTTGAACAAATCCACATATTTTTCTCTCATTTGTCTTCTGTATACTTTTGATGCTAGTGATGCTAGTTGTTCACTAATGTTCTTTAGCAAACATCCGTGGCCTTCACAGAGCACCTGCAGTCACAATGAGCTTAAATTACACACAGGTGGACCCTGTCAACTAAAAAGTTGCTGTCTATATCAGATTTAATTTAGGAGTGTAAGTAACAAAAAGTGTCCACATTCCACAGTCAGGCATAATAAGACACATTTATCATCCCGTTTGCCTCTCAGTAATCATCAGCAATTAAAGGGACCATGACTGCAAAGTTTATAACAGATGACCTTTTTCTGTCCGTGTGGCCCAGTAAGCTGCGTGCCAGGATGACAGCAGGTTAGCTGCTGCAATACAAACACATAAAAGCATGATTCATGCTCCAGTTCCAAGTCTGATCCCCGTCTTTTATTACCCTTTGTAACATCCGGTACAGAATGAAATCTGGTTTATTTCAGGTTATAATCAGTTGCTTAGAATGGAGGGATTTCAGTGTAGCTTACAGAGAAGTGTACAAACTGTGGTGCACATTCACTTTTTTGATTTGTGTAACAAGCTGAAAACTATCTCTTTCTTCTTTCTGGTGCATATTTCTGTTTTCATACACATTAATAAAAGTTGAATCAGTCATATGTGCAGAATCTCTGTTGCTTTGCATTTGGAGGCCAGATGGTGAAACACATGTTCACATTTTCGCTTCTTCAGCTGGCAAACGCACTGGGACCATTGGGCTCAATTTATTAGCCTGTAAGTAGATCAAATCAAGCCCATATGAAAATGTTGGCTTCAGAAAACCACAGAGAGTCTGTCGGGATCAAAAATTTAAAGTTGGTTCTGATTTGCTGCAGGATCTAAAACAGAACCCCTGTCTCATTAATGAACACGTAGCAGGTTGTGACTCCACGTTGTACTGGACATTGATCGGATCGTGTTTTATGGTACACGTCATGTTCCCTTTATGGCCCGGGCCGGCTTCAATGCGCATCAAAGAGCGCTTGATTGTGACTCATTCGCATGACGACGTGAGATCTCAAAAACTTCTGTTTAGCGGTCAGAGGTCTAATATTTTTTTCTACTTTTTTTTAACTTCCACTTTGACACTGAAGCAATTAAAATATCACAGATGAAATGAACTGCATTAGACTGGCAGCAGAGATATTAGACAATAATAATATTGTAAGTTTTCTTTTTCTATTTTCACGTCATTACTTTGCTCTTCCCAAGTTTCTGAAGATGAATAAATTTTTTTTTAGGATAACAGTAAATCCAAACGTACATCCACAGTCAGAAATAAATGACTTAAACTGGGAAGATTTAATGTTTTGGATGACCGAGTCAAAAATCTGAGGTTTGTCTTGAAAGAAACACAAATACAAAAATTTAATTTGAAGGTATTTCAACAAAGTTTACTAATGCAACCAGAATAAATTCTTCTTTTTATTGTTATCCTTCAAATATATTTGCTTGTTTTTTAGTTGAATTGTGTGGGAAAAAAACTTGCTTTGAATTTATTCATTATGATCTAATTCTTTATATCACAAACTCAGCTTTTTGACGGGGCTGCATGGAACTGTTCAGGTTAAATAGTTGAACACTGGATGAATTCTCACTGGCAAACAAATAACAAATCAGACCTGTGTCTTCAAACATCTATTTCCAAGCAAATTTTCTCACACAATTTATAAAAGTTAGTTTGCAGTTGTGTCATATTTCAGCTTTATAAAATGTGTGAATGTTTAGTATCTCCTAATCCTTGTTTGTACAACATTTTTATGCAGACTGAAGGCACAGTCCTTTGACTTTCTACCTTAGGCAAATAAAACCCTCAGTGACATTATCTGGGGTAACTTGAGTTCACTGTCCCCACTCGACTTCCTTCAAATCACACCGACACTGCCACAGTCCAGCCGAAGAAAGACATTCATTTTGTCTCAGTTCTCGTTTCACGTCAGATTTACAGGGTGCAGATTCCTGTGGTAAACACTACGACGTGCCAGAAAATGTGCTGCTTATTTGATCTCACAGTTCATTTCGCAATCAACAAGTGGCCCAGAAAAAGGTTTTTAATGAATTTAGCAGTCAAATAAAGTAAAACGGCAGTGTTAAGCTTAGTACTTCCAGATTTAATCCAGTAGATGGCGCCAATGTTGACGGTTTCTGCGAACACCTACATACGTTGTTCATGTTTTAAACCTTTTGCACATAAATGTTGGTTTTGCAGTGAGCTGTACTTTTTATTTTTGTTACTACCACCTATTAGATAGAGGACAGTAATACTTTGTAGATTAATTTTAATATGAGCTGCACGTTGCCGCAGTTGCTCTGTCTTGCCACAGGAAGCCGCTGGGTGCCGCTGGGTTCAAATCCTGGCTTGGCGTCTTTCTGCATGGAGTTTGCATGTTCTCCCTGTGCCTGCGTGGGTTATCTCTGGGTACTCCGCCTTCCTCTCGTAGTCCAGAAACATGAAGTTTAGATTTTTAGAGAATGACCGCCTAGATCTCTGGAGGTTTAAATCAGCAGAATCATATTTTAGGAGAAACGCATTGAGGACCATTGAACGATGAAAGGAAATTCAGTCAGACCTGTGTCTGTTTCCTGCGGGTTCTGCTGGTGTGCAGCTGGCATGGCGGGTACAAGAGAGTCTGTACCCCCAGGGACTGGAGATCAATCAGCTCCATTGTGCCCTCTGAGACAGGCAGATGATCTGGGCAGTGAGCCAGCCCTCCTGGCTGGGTAACAGATACCTGTGGGCTACTGGGAAAGTGTCACACCTCAGGATCACACACAGCGAGAGACGCTGCTGGAAGACAGGGAGCAGACAGGAGGAGAGCGGCTGTCCTTTCAGGCTTTGAAGATCACAGGGGAATGAGGCTGAGATCTGGCTTTAAACCTGACTAGGAATATGACTCACTGATGATCAGCTCTAAGTTTAAATGTTACAACCTCAAACACGATCTCTGTTGTAGATGTATTTTATCCACCCTTAAAGTGACATACGCAGCAGAAGCTAACTAAAAAACAAATCTGATCTGGGGAAAACAATTGTAAACTAATGCTTTGATTGTAGAATCACGACTGTATCAATATGAGACAGGAAGAGGATTTAGGTGACTTTGAAAGTGGCACCAACGCTTTGGTTAACAGAGAATGAGCAAAGAGAGAGGAAATATCCACCAACCTATAGAAGTGTGGATGAAACATAGAAGGCCTGGTTAGAGATGATGGATGCCATCTATCTACTTCATCGTACAACATGTCATGGTTCAGAGAATGTAATATATGAGCAGCTTGATTGTAACAGTTGAGCTACTGTTGGCTCTTGACCTTTCTCATTCTGAATTGTGCATTAAGTTGCTACCCTGGTCGGTTGAGCCTTTGTTGACAAGCAGTTGAACAAGTGCACCAAACAACATAGCAGCTTAAAGTGAGAGGTGGCGTTCATTAAGATCGCCCTTTGTCACAGATTTTGTTTATAGCCTTTGTGGACAGACTTTCAAGGCACAGGAAAGGTGTTGAGGGATCCGTTTTGGTGGTCTTAGGATTGGGTCTCTGCTTTTTGCAGATGATGTGGTCTTATTGGCTTCATCAGACCGGGATCTCATGATGAAGGTTCCATCAGAAAAACTGTCAGAAGGTTTTTTGCGAGTCAGAACTTTCTAGTTTGTTGGCAGGAAGAGGGTGAAGTGCTTTCCTTGTGGTCCTGCCCCAAATAAAGGAAATATGAAAAAATAATGGATATTTTTTGCACAGTATTCTGTGGTGTTGCAACCACTCCTTTTTATGTATATATGCAGCTTGCTAAAATACATTTTCAAAAATGGTGACTAAAGAGGAGAATTTCAGCTATATTTACACAATTTCAGCTCATGAAAACAGGCAGCCAGGATCTCTTGTCTTAGTCTATTAAAATAATTTTAAAGTACGTTGTAAAAACATCAGAAACATTCATCAGGACTCAGATGTTGGCTGAGTTTTGACATCCTTGTCATATTTTGGGATCTAAATTTGATAAAGCTTCTGCCTCAGCCTGACATTTCCATGTAGAAATGCTCTGATGCTCACCATTTTGAAATCATCATGACTTCAGCCCTTAATAAAAGAAGGATCTGTGCAGACAATAGATGCTTAGTGGGGTATCCAGCACACATTTATAGACAAAAGTCTTGTTAATCCAGGCTCTGGGCACCTGTTAGATGTAATCCTGAAATAATGAGTTTGGCTCATTAGCAAAGACAACCATCCACGTCTCCCGCTGTGGGTATCGAGTTAAAAAAAAAAAAATCAACAACCCATCATAGTTCAAATTGTGAAGATTGAGATCTTTGTCATTCCTGTGGCATCGTGCCTCGACCCCAGTTCAGCCTTAATGATGAGTTCCAGTAACGATTTTTCATTTTGAGAGAACAAAACAAACCCAAAGCTGCAGAATCAGAGGTGTTTGCGCTGGTTGTTGAACACTTAGGGGCAGATGTGAAACAGGAAGATTAGACCCATGCGGTTCCAACACATGACCCTGCGGTGCTTCCACTGGATCCCATCGCAGGGCTTTTTCACGGAACCTGGATTAGCAGGCCGGCTGTTGGAGCTGGTAATGAGGGCATCCATTCACTGTTATATTTTCTGTTTGCTGACAACCTCAGCAGGTTCTGGTGATTAAGCCATAATTTAGAGAGATCTGAAACCAAATGTCTAAGTTGAAGCTGTGTTTACTGAAAACAGCTGCTTTAACAGGCACTTAGATGCAATTGAAATAAGGTTTTTCAGCATGTGAGTGTGGCTCTGTCTTTGTGCAAGCGTGGGCCGGCTTTTTGGGCACCTACACAGACAATCTCTTTGTTTTGGAAGTGTTCGCTTAAGTCTTCGGGGGCAGACGGCAGCCAAGAACAACGTGGGAAAAGAGCAGTACTTCATTTCTGCTTTCCATCCGGACTTTTTTTTTTTTTCTTCGTTTTTTAATTTTCTGGACTCTTTCTGTCAGCTGGTCTCCAAAACATCACCTGGGGGATTGCAGAACGTTGTAGAAACCAGAAGAAACCCCTCTTGGACTTGAGAGAAGCTGTAATAAGTACAGAGTGGCAGCTGACAGATGGGCCAAACCGGTCTGTCGTCTTTCTGGGCCTTTTTTCCAGCTTCCAGACACTTACTGTGCGGGCACCCGAACGGACCTCTGCTCAGGTGGTCTCTGCAGCCCAGCAACGACTCTCTGTTCTTTTTATTACCACCAACTTTTTTTTTTTGCAATCCTTTTAAACAAAGGAGACAAATCATGAGGATTGTGAAGGAAGTCATGCAGATAAAAATTAGGAATGCCTGGTTTAAAATGAAAGCGTTGGTGTAACACAAAGTAATCCTCATTTATTAACCAGGATTCTACATTCATCTTAATTTTAAAGTGCTTCAAACTTTTATAAATACTAGTCTAGGCTCTTTAGCTGTAGAGCCTAGACAGAAAAATAATCCCATACATCTTTCCCCCCCAAACAAACAAATAAACAAGCAAAAAAACAACAATCAATCCATAAAATATTAAAATTTTAATTTTGTCCTAATGAGGACACAATTGTGTTTTGGATCTACAATATTATACAGTTCTTTTTTGTTTGTTTTTACATCAATTTTGCATGTTTAGTTCATTTTTGGGCAGATGCATTTTTGAAAATTTTCACTCAGAAACAAATAATTTTGGTGGCCCCAAAAGCTTTTCACTTATGGCAAAGAGTTAGACACCACAGGTTTAATTTATGATGCTCCAACTGAGAAAGTTCTGCCTGTACAAGATTTAAAAGTTTAAAAAAAAAGTCCTAAGTATTGCATTTCCTTTTTAAAATGCAGCTCCGATTTTATTTTCACAGCACAAAACTGTGTTATCTGGAAAATCTGGCAGACATGTCTCAGATACTCTATCATTATGAGCAAGGTTATTTTGTGTAATCTGAAGCGATAATTTGAAAGATTTTGATACAAAGTTATTCACCTAACTGGTCAAAGCAATTGTATGAATATTGATCTTAGCTGTGAGCCAGGATTTGTCTGTAATTCCACACTTCTCTAAAGCAGAAAGATTAAACATAAAACCCCAGAGTTCACTGACAAGTTGACTGATCGTTGGCAACATTGCGAGAGAGGGTCCTCTCTGCCGTCTGCATTCGACTCTTTTGTTGCTGGGAGCCTCCAGACGCAGAGCGGTGGCTCGGATATACCCCACGGAAAAGTAATGCCCTCAGCTGAAACGAATCTGAGCTGACAGACAGTCGGGTTACTGTACCCTCAGTGAGCTTGGCATCCAGCGCCACGGAGGCCCGGCAGTGGCCGAGGGCTTTGGTTTCCCCCTGGAGTCTCAGGCATGAGCGGACACACGCAGAAACGCACACATCCAGCCCGCGTGCCAAATTCCACAGGGCTGTGAAGGCGATCAGGACAGATGAGGAAAGGCAAGCGAGTGGCACTGAGCTGCGCTGAGAGGAATGGACATGTTTAACCCCTAATTTGTCCTTTCTTTTTTTTTTTAAAAAAGAAATTCTGCAGCTGCTTTGATTCATTCGATAAAAACAAGTTACTCTGTATCCCATGAGGGTTGTTTTTCCTTCCTGGTAACATATTTGGGAAATTCCTGCCCTCTTTTTGAATACATTCGACAAGCGGCTCTTTGAGGCCCGATGTCACTGATCAAACAGCAGTGTTTGGAGTCAGCTAAGGCTGGACAACCAGGTTACACATGCGTGGGGCGCAGGCCTGCTCCAATGTGTTTAGCCAGAGGAAACCAACACATGTACTGTACATACCACGGCCCCAGGCTTGCCTGTTTGTGTGTTCCTACACGTGAGCCGAAGAGCAGGAAGTGGCACCGGTGTGCTGAAGTTTGCTTTTGCATTTCTGTTTTTGTAAAATTTGCAGACATCTTCAAAAGCACAAAATAAAACCAAACTCTTTTACAGGGGAAAAAAATAATATTTAGGGTATCAGATGTTAGAAAATATCCAATGAGTGATGTCAGTGTACATCCCTTTGAGTGCCAGAAGTGAGAGAATAGAAAGTTAATAGCAACTCAGACAACCCAGAATTACGATTCGTTTTCTGGACACATGTGTGAACCTTAAAGAAGAAACAGAAGTTCTCACCAGGTGCCACTTTTAATGGGAAATTCAAGAATACCTTCTGTTTATTGAATATTCACTTGACTTCCAAATGGTACAACAGGCTCAGCAGACAGACAATAACTTCAGAATAAAAAACTAATATTTGTCCAGAGGTGATTAGAATACCAATCGTATTGAGTAAGACTGGTACTCATGTAAAATATTTTTTTCATATTCATATTTTTACTCATGTAAAAGTAAAAAGCAGCCATCCAAGAGTAGAAAAAGTATTTGGTAAGGACATTACTGAAATAAGGAGTGACTGTGATCATAACATTAATTTAGTGTTTTAAAATGATGTCTTTATGCACTTCTGGCATCATGACTAATAAAAATGTAGGCAGAAGAGAGACTTTTGCAAATATATTTTATTCAGCATGAAAATGAAAACTTACAGTAATATCTATCCATGTTACAGCATAAAGTATATCCAGTGATGATATCTACTGTTTATTGGATATTCTCTTGACCTCCAACCAGTATGGAGAGCCATTTCAGCCAAAATTAATGGCTCTTCATAAACCAGGCTCAGCAATAACGTTAGGACGACAAAGCTTGTGAAGAAAACAAGAGGTCTCACTTCAACACAAACTCCATTCAGGAAAGTTACTGACAGTGGATGTAGTAGTACGTAAGAGTAGTGATACGTAATAATAATAGTACTCAAGAAAAAGTAAAAAGAAACTACTCCTAAAACCACATATTTACTCCACAATTTACTAATTTACCTGTAACTGGTTACTACCCACAGGAGTTTTAAATTTTGACTTTTTTTTTTGTGCAAATTATGTAGTTTATACTTCTACTTGAGTGAAAATATATTAGAGTTTTGCAACTCTTATTTCAATAAAAATGTTTTTATAGATGAACTTTACATCTATCACATTTGGTGAAGGTTAGAAATGTTTACATTTTCTCAAATGTAAATGTGAACGTTGATCAAGTAACACTCGTAGCACCAGAACCATGGGGTTTTGTAAAAAATTTGATGCAGAAAATAAACTGGAGTAGAAATAAAACACAATCTGAAATAACTACAGATAAAAAAAATATTTTAGGAAAGATTTGAAAGATTCTTAGCTGATAGAAATCTTTGTTGAACAAAGAAATGTCATAGATTCAGAACATATAGCTTTGGTTTCTGACACTTGTGTGTCGACATTTGAAAAAATTGTGAATTTGTTCATGTTCTACTTCTTCTCACAGTAACAGAAATCTAAACCCTTTTTGTTATATTCCTAAAGTGTTCTGCTTCTAAAAAAGGACTGGGACATGTAAAGAAAAGAGAGCCAAAGACCCTTCAGCCCATCAAAGCAGTCAAACAAAAGATCTCAGCTTAATCACTGTCATTACCCGATGCTTCAACCTCTTATTTGTCGTGCTGGAACACAGAAATCCTGTAATATGTCTTGAGTAAAGACATGACAGATGCTTTTTAGGCTTGTAAAGTCTAAAAATACATCTTGGGGGGTAGAGAGGGTTGATTTTGCAAGTCTGCAGGTGGGATCTTTGAACAAGTGATCCTACAGAGTACATCCATCACTAAGAGTAACATTTGTAACATGAGGGCATAGCTTAGCTATGCACTGCTAGTCGCACTGAATGTAAACTATTCATGTCTTGAGGGATTACACGCTGCATGCTGTGACTTTGAGGGGTGTCGCTGCTGTTCTCAGGGTGCTGCAGGGGGGTCAAAGTTCACCGGGGGACGTCCAGCGGTCTTTCATTTCACCCGATGGCAAATGTAAGCAGGGAAGCTTTGAAGGCTGGCTGTTATGTAAAATCAACTTTTTGAGCTTTATATCATGTTTTCATGTTATTTCTTCATCAAAAACATACCTGGTGTGTTGCTTTTGATTTTTTTTAACGCACATTGTGAGTGTCCACCACCTCATCTTCACCACTCAGCTCCCCCAGACTAGTGGCAGCAGCAATTAGCAAGCACCTGGAGAAACTGCCTGTCTTATCACACAAACTACTTCTTAGTCCAACGCTCCTAAGAATCTTGTAAATGGCATAACAGAGGAACATACTTGTGGTGATGTGCTGAAGATGGAGTTTCAGGAACGTCTTAAAGTCACAGAGGCCAATTTCAATTTCTCTTAGGTCATGTGTGATATATACAACATTTTAACAATGACTGATGATCAGATAGTTACTTGACTGTGGTATAAAATTTGTCTTGAAAATAAATAATACAGCCCCCATTTAAGAATCCAGACTTGTGTCTGGATATTAGACCTCCATTCTTCTGATCAGAAACAGTAGGGCTGACTCAGATTGATTGTTAATGGTACGATTCTGAGTTGTTTTGAGGTTTATTCTGTATTCTATAATTTCTTTTTTATTAGATCAATCTTGTTTCTCTTTAATTCAGTCCCTCCTTAGTGATTCTAGTTTATTATGTTTTTTTCTTGTGTCTAGTTATATTTTGTTGCTCTAGTTTAATTATGTCTCTTAGGTCTAGTGATTCTTCAGTGTTAGATTTATTCCCTCGCCCCTGTCTCTTTCTTTCTCTCTTCTCAATCTGCCTTCTGCTCTCTCCCCTCACACCTGCAGCCTGTTAGCTCATCAGTCCATGTCTTTTGTTCCATTATTCACCCTCATATATGAATATTTAAATGCTTCTCTTGCTCACACTTCTTATTGGTCCTTTCTGTTATACCCTGTTATTCTTCCTCGTGTCCCTTGATGACTTATTCTTTGGATTTCTGTTTTTTGTTCTGCTCTGGCTCCTTGTGCTCCCTCTGTTTTTTATTTTTATTTTTCATTAAAACTTTCTACACGATCCATTCTCCCAGCTCCTGTCTGCATTTTGGCCCATCCATCCTGTCTCCATTTTGGTCCAATTGTGACAGTTTTAGCTGCTTTTAAACATTTTCAGGGCTTTTTCAGAAGCTTAACATTAGCTTTATTTGATGTACGTTTAGAATCCACTGTTCTACAGTTTGAAAGTCTCTGTGTTTTTGTCACTGTAACCAGACAGATCAATCCTTGTCTCATGGACACTTTGCTTGTCCATGAGAAGAACTAAAAATTCAAGTCAAGCACAAAGTAAGTTTTGGGATAAGCACTACTTTCATGTGTGCATTAATTTGAGTCTTTACTTATAATTTTGAAGTAGTATGTTGCATAATCATCCACAGTAAACAAATAACAGCACAAATAAATCTTTAATACACCAAATTAATCTCCTTCCTACACATGAGATACATTTTTGTGCTTTCGTATAAGAGCAGCAGAATCAAAGCCCCATGTCAGCAGCGGTTCAGGTAGCTCATGCCATACATACCTTTTTATGTCTCTTAGTAGGCAGTAAGGCAGAGAGCATTTTTAGATACATTGTTATTACAGTGGCCCTGGATAATTTCAGTGCTGACAGGCCAATCTTGATGCATTACCACTCTGGGCGAAGCTTCAAAGAAAGAACATCACGTCATTTAGCTGAACAGAGGATCAAGGGTAGAGATGCCGCCTTCAGCCGTTACTTATGAAATAATATGAAAAAAAAAGAAAAAAATCCCTGAAAGAGGAAGTAGACCATCTTGAGGTCACTTTACAATGATTTAAAAATGACGCAAAGTAAGTTCATTTACTGTACTAAAATCTATTTGGGCCTCTATTCAAACCTAATTTGATGCTACATCCAAATCACGTGTAGAGAAATTAAAACTTTGCCTTTTGGGCACCGCAAGGGTCGAGAGCAGGAATGCTTCATTCCTTTCAGTTGATCTCAGTTCACAAGCAGCTCGATTCAGATAATACTCTTCCTGAGCTTAAATGGCCGGCAATGCCAGCGGCAGAACTACAAAGACCAGAGCAACTCATGCTTAAGACCAAATCTAAAGCCCCGAAAAGACGGCGAAACAGTCAGTTTGGTTCCAACTGAAAAACTTGAAACTTTTTGTTTGTGTGTTGCAGCAGCAGGTGCAGGACAATGACCTTTTGTTGTTTCATATTTATGAGACAATATTTAAGAAGTTACCTCTTTGGGTGCCTCAGCAAAAGGAAATAATCATGATGGGCTCAGAAGTGTAGCAGAAGTAGCCTCATCTTTTCCTAACGTGCTTAGATAAATGTAGTTATATGAAAAGTGCAAAATTGTTGACCCTTCCAAGTTTTCAAAGACCCATACTTTATAAAAACCTTCTAAACAACTCTTGAGCAGCTCTTTAAGAAATCTACCAAAGTTTATCTTTGAGTTTGTCTTTGCAACGAGCTGCCTAAACACAACCGGGCCACTGTGGCTCAGTGGGCCGAACAGCTGACTTGCAACTTGAAAGTTGCGGGTTTAATTCCTGCTGCCTCCTGCCTGGGGTTGGTGATGAACCTCACATTGTCTTATGATTTGTGTATTGGTATATGAGTATTTGTGAGCGTGAGTGGGTAAAAAGAGCTTTGAGTGTTCAGTATGACTAGAAAAGTTTCATGAAAATGCAGTCCATGTAAAGACAAACTTTAAGCATTTTCTGAATGCACTGCTTGAACTGCTAAAAAGATTAAAAGAACATAGTAATGATTTATGAGGGTTTTAAAACTTTTGTCCATTGTTTCACTTTCCAATAAGCATAAATTGTCCTAATTTAGCAAATGTTGTGAAAACTAGATGTTTATACAGACAGTGCTTTGGAAAGCTGGTCTCTTTTTCACATTTTATGACTTTGGTGTATTTTAGTGGGAGTCTCTTTGTTATGCCAACACAAAGCAGTGCATAACTTTGAAGTGAAATGCGAATGATGCATGGTTTATAAAAACTACAAAAAAACAAAAAGAAAAATGTGATGGTTCTGGTGTACATTTTGCATTCACACCCCCTCTCCTCCCAGCTCCATTACAAACACCTTTAGACGTTTTGTGTAGTTTATTCTCTGTTTGAATCCTGCTGTTTAAAGCTGGGTTTGGTTATAAAATGATGCTTGAAGATCCCTTCAGTCTATCATCTGAATGTGGAATATGGCACAACTGCAAACCTACAAAAGCACAGATCAGAGAAACAGAGTTACGATGAGCTTATCGTAACTCTAGAGGAGCTGCAGAGATTCACAGCTCTTAATTTGTTATTAAATTCAAAGATGAACAAAAAAATTCTGACAGATCCTGTCAAAAAATAACTTTTAATCACATCCTCCATAAGTGTGGCAGGTAGAACACCCCCCAAAAAACTACTGCTGAAAGAAAGCCACAAGCCGTGTTGGGGACAGAGCAAACATATAGAAGAGGTTGCTCTTGTTAGATAAGACCAACATTGATCTTGAAAAGCTGAAATGCAGAGAACATTGTCCGGAACATACAATTTTCATATCAAAACATGGATGGACTTAAATACAAGACAATTATGGAAGAAAATCTGCTAGATGCTGCAAAAGAGTTAAGACCGGAAGGTTAGGCTATTCTAACACAGGCATTCGCCTGTGTTAGAATAGCCTAGTCAAAGCCCAAATCTATATCCAACAGAGAATTTGTGATGACGTTCACAGACTGAGAATATCTGGTTAACTTTCAGTATCTACGTATACAAAGCTTGCAGAGATAGACCTCAAAGACTTTGATGTGCAGTTTGACAGAAAGATCTTTCTACAAAGTATTCTGAATGCAAATGAACAGCCCTCTCTTTTATGACTTTTATTTGTAAGAAAAAAAAAATCAAAACCACACATCCCTTTCCTTCCTCTTTGCAATAATGCACTTTGTGTTTGTCCATCATAAAATCCGTTGAAGTTCGTGGATGAAATGTGTCAAAAAGTGGAAAAGTTTCAAAGGGTTTTTGCTCAGCACTGTGTATGTCTACTATTCGTATGTTTGGATCTCCTCTGGATGCCTTCGCTGCTTCCTTTGAGCTGTTGTGACTGGTCTGGCCTTTCTGAGCTCCAACAAAAACAAACAGTCCTGGGCACAGACAGACAAGTGGTAGAAAAGAGTCCTTTGTGATACCAGCCATCGAGGACATCCATTAAGATGACTGGCAGCTTAAACACATTAGCGGAAAAGAAAAAGCATCCCTTCAAGTTCGGGCAGCACGTCAGGCGCGTAACGGAGCATGTTTCTTTAAGAATGTAAGGTGGGTGAGCCCCTCTTCCTGACGCACGCCTGGCATGCAAACATAAATTTAGCAGCAACGTGTTTGCTGTTGAGGGGAACCAAATATCTGGAAGCGTCCGCGGAGTGTCATGTCGTCTCCGTCCTGTCTTGGCTGACTTTCACCTTTTCCTCCTCCGCTTGGGAACCGGAGCCGGAGCGCACCGCAGCAGAGCGGAGCGGAGAGCAGAGCAGAGCGGACCGCTTTCTGGTTCTGAACAGAGAGCCGGGACATTCAGAGGCGTCACACAACAGCTTGAAATTACTTTGAGTTTGTTTGCGTCCGAGATGATGAATTGGAGCGGCCCGTGGACGGCTGGACTGCTTCTCCTGGCGGTGTGCGCGAAGGTAAAACCCGCAGCGTTTCCCCCCCCACGTTTATGCCCCAGGCACGGGAGAAAGAGGCGCGTCATTTCAGTTTGACAGGATTTATTGAAATCGTGGAGAAACGAAGCAAGGGGCACCTGCTGCTTTAACATCCCCAAAATAGAATCAGGTGCTTTTTGTCATAGTTAAAAAAACAGAAGAAAAACATTATCTAATACTTGTATAAAGATTAAGGATTGGACAGTAGTTAGTGGTGAACTTTTCGCCCGTTTGAGTCAATGTTAGTGTTTCACATTTCCATCCTAAAATACATTTTCCACAACATCCCCAGATGAGGCTTAAAGTCTGAGACTGCTGGTGTGGATAAATAAGAATAAGGGTAATCTGGAAAGATAAGTCAGATGCGGCTACATTTTCAGCAAATGCACAGAAAACATGGGAAAATCATCAGAAACCAACATATAAAAGTTTAAATTCATTACAACAATAAAACAGATGGATACAAAAAAACTAATATCAACAACATTAAATAAAAACCACTCTCCTCAAGCCAATTTTAACAGTGGCTTATAGGCTTTGATCTGCTAAATCATTTAGAAACCTTTGAAGAAATAAAATGAGAGCAGCTCTTTCAAGTGAAGTTCATCCTGAAGCAGATTCCAAGCTGATGATCTGTGAAACAAAAATCTTTTTTTTCTTTTCTTCTTTTTTTTTGTTTTTTTTAACCAAAGTCAGTGCGGACTCTAGGAATAGTCAAAAAAAAAAAAAAAATCAGCAATAAAGAACTTACATAAATGAGATCTTTGCGTGTGAATGCTGGTTTAGTCGACTGATTAGGCTGGTCCCGATGCCGATATTTAGAAATCAAGTCTTTGGACAGACATGGATCTAATTTGTTTGCTTGTTTTGAAAGCAGTGCCACCATAATTATTGATAACGATTCTGTCTTACTTTGTACAGCCCTTTTTTGGCAATAGGACAACACTTGGCCTTCTACAACATTTCACACGATCGGAGCATAAACAGAGCGGTATCTTTGACTGTTGCTCTTATGATCTCCCTAGTGGTGGGTCTGTTCTTGTCTCTCTTTCTCAAACTCAGTCTGACCAAAGCACTTTGTTCCTCATCCAGCTTTGTTTGCCACATTTCCACTTGTTTTTAACCCTACATACAAGTTTGACAAGAAGCTACTGTCCTGCTGACATTTTATGACCTAAAGCGATCAACAAATTCTCTGCTTGAATGACATCTTTGCCATTTTGAAGACTGGCTGAGAGAAATGCGGTTCTGTATCATGACATGCTGGTGTCCTGATGATATACACTAAAGGTGTCAAACTCAATCAGAGTTCTGTGAATAATTTACATATTTAATACTCTATCAGGCGTATTATCTATTGATATTGATCACGTCATATTGAGACAGTGCATGAATTTTTTCCGATGAGGATTTTAAAAATTTAACTCTGATGAATATACCTTCTAAAATATTATGACGTATTAATTTCAGAGCTCACAATCTCTGAGAAAAGGCTGCTCTCGCACTGATGTCTTCACAACATATTGTTGTGATTGACGAAAATATTCTGAATATTTTTCGTCTCACAACAGAACCTAGAAAATGACTCGGTAGCTTTTAACCTCAAGTGGTCAACAGATGACTGTTGCTCCCATCTGCTCAAGGCGTGAGCGTGCAGCATGAGTCGGCACACAGCAGTGCGCTGCCTCGGGATGGGGTGGGATATGGAGGTCAAGGGGTCAACAAGTGAACATCTCTGCTCTTCAGTGGCCTTCTCCTTTCATCTGTCTGCAGTTGCTGCATTACAGAATGGCAAGAAGAATGAGATTGCATCCAAGTGTGGCTCCTGGAAGTTGTATTTGTTGGTATGGGGGCCAAATTGCCTCTGCCTTCATCCCTATATGGAGCAGACTTTCTTTTGTTGTTGCCATAATAATGTGCCTCAAGCTGTTTTTGAAGCAGCTTTTTTCCTCTTGCTTATGTAAAGGGACAGGAACCTTTATTTAAAATGTAGATGTAGCAGAAAAATTGAGTCCATGATTTTTTTATTAGCTCTGTCCTCAGTTTAATTCAGATTCAGGGGCCATTTCCAGCCACTGGACTGATTATTTGCCGTCCCCTACAACAATTCAAGAATAAATTAGAACAAAACTACAACATTTAAATCAAAATCTACTTACCAAAATGTTAGACGCAAAACAAAGTGATCATCTTTCTTTTCCAAGCTTTCTGGTTTCCTTTTATTTTCTTAGTCTGCTCATTGACTTGGACTCTAGTACACCGTAGTTCATCCAAATCTTCTTCTAAGTGCTGCATTAAAATTTGGTTAAGTACAGCACGTGTTTGCAAATGAAGACTAACCTTGTTCCGGTTTTTGTTGCTGAGAACAGACAAAATATTTTTTCAGTTTTCTTCAATTGAGCCCAAAATAATAAGCAAACTGGATATCTCTTATTTAACCAGAAAAATGTGTTAAAACATTAGAAGTTTTGGATCCCATTCCTACCAAAAAAAACAACTGATTTGTTTAATTAAAGTAATTCATGCTTAGTTTATTTTTCAAATTAGTAAAAAAAAAAATTCATAATATTTTTGCTAATTTTAGTTTTTAAAAACAATGTTTTTTGGGCCCAGGAGTACTTTTGAGCTGATCATTTTGACTAAAAGATGGGATGTGCCTCCTGTATGCTTCAATGACCGTCATTGAAGCATCAAATTACAATTTGTAATCACAAATGATTACAATTGTGATCTTCTCTTTGGTTGTATCATATCTTAGTTTATTCCTTTGTATTTAGTTTCTCTTCTGAGTTTATTCTCTATTCTCTGTTAAGCTCCCTTTGTGTTTTATGTGATAATTAGCCTCCTTGGCTCAGTTTCCTCTCACAGCTGTTCCACATTCCTCAGATTAACTCACCTGGATCCAGTGTCATTCTCCTCCCTTCTCTCAGTGTATAAGCACTGATCTTCACCGGATCTTTCAGATACGCTGAAAGATCCTGTTCTTCTTCTGCTCTTTTTGTAGTTTTTTCAATAATTATTTTTACTTTTATTCTTTGTCTGCATTTTGGTCCTACTCCTAATTGACAAAACATGACAGAGCTTTTAAGATGCTTCTTCTAAATGCAAGTAATATTTAATAATCTGGAATGGCCCCATCAGGATTCTGACTTGAATCTGATTGAGAATTTGTGGAGGAAGCTAAAGATTAGGGTGATGGGAAGAATATCTTCCAAATGCAAAGGCTTGAAAATAATCTCCAAGGACAATCATAGTACCAGTGGAAACATGGGAAACGCTGGTCAGCAGTTGTAAGAGTGGATTAATCACTGTAACCAGATTGAAGATTAAGAAAAAAGGATGTAAATAATTGCAACATGCTATTTCTTCTACGGTAATGTAAGTAAATTAGTTTCTCCTCCCTTAAGCAGCCCCATTGTTTTACTATCTTGTGAGAAATGCCTGGAAGAAACTATTTGGTTAAATGTAAAATCTAATTCTAATAATTTGGGGCTTAACAGCACATCCAGCCTGGTTGTAATGTGACAAAATGTGAAGAGTTAAACAGTCGGAATGCTTTCGCAAAATGATGTACGTTAACATTCATTTTTCAGATGAAACGTGCTTCAAATTATACGGCTTTGCAGAAAACTGGTGAATTACATCGTGAATGGCTTTCCACATGTGATGGACATAATTCAGCCTTGATTGCAGCATATGGCTGCCACACTCACTTCACCACATGCTTCTTCACTAATAACTCCAGTGGAATTCGAAAGGAAATTAGCCACAAAAGCAACAGATTTTGATGTTTATTCAAGGATACAACTCCTCTCTGCGTCCTAATGCAGCTGAGCGCGGTGAAGTCTGCAGGATTGGGAAGCTTTGAGATCTAATGGCAGGATTAAGTGGGGTCACGACGCTGAAATGGTCCCAAGAGAGAGAGTCCGTCAGCACTAACATCTCTTGTTCTCTGTGGCTCGATCGCCCCATCATAAAGACCGCAAACTATCCAATTAGTTTTTATGAGTGGCTTTGTTGTGAAGGCAAGTGGAGTGGGAAGTGAATTAATTTTGAGAGGGATTGGTCCCTCTTGAGGAGTAAAGGAAAAAGGCTCTATGGAACATCTGGCCTGTGATGGATGAAGCAAGGTTTTGGAGTGTGTTAACAAGCCTGAGTGTTTTCAGTTACACAGCAAAAGCCTTCAAACTCATCTCATTGTTCCCATCTGGGCTTAATCTGTAGAGTGAGACTGAGGATTTGTTGAATGTGGAAGTCTGTGTGCATCTGTGCGCTCGCAATCCTATTTCCCGACCAAGCACAAAATTAGCCACACTTAAGTTGCAAAAGTAACCCGAGAATTATTTTTTTATTTTCATGGACGACTCTCGTGGTATTTGGCGTGGTGGCATTTCTTCCTCTGTGTGCCACGCAGGTGTGCCAGCATGCTGCTCTTTCCATCTGTAAATGCAGAGAGCAGACATGCGTCTCTGTAAAGCAAAGCCAAGTAGCTTCACTCAGCTCTCAGTGGGCCGATGAAGGAAAAGTCCTGCAGAACAGAACAACTGACTCCACTGTCTTCGGAAAGTCTTTCCAAAATTGCATTGTGTAACATTTTTTATTTCTCTTAATCCCTGTTCCAGCTGAAGTCATATGAAACCCAGTGTTTTTTGTCTTTCAGTTCCAGAAGCCGATTTCCCCTCCGCCCACCACTTGCATCAAAATCGTCTGCCATTTGGTGAAAGTTTTCTTTAATTTTTCTTTCTTGTGGAAATCCGAAAATTGATGCGATTCACATTTCTTGATGCTCTGTATGATGGTGGAGTCAATTGATTGCTCGCATAAAGTCCAGTAATCTAAAGACAAGATGACAGTACAAGGAATAGAATATTTATAGTAGTACTTCCTCAAATACTATTTAGTTTTGTAATGGCCCCCAAAGAAAACCGTTTCACTTCCTTCTTTATGAAATGTAAACAAAAATGGAGTGGCGTCAGATTTTAGCGGTTGCAGATTTTCTCTTGTCTTTAGTAAAAGACCACAAGTAATTTCTCCCACTATGTCTAGATTTGTGTGTTTGCTTTGACTGTATTTACCCAGAATGCCCTGCGCTATAGTTCGCTTCCTGCTTTGGGTCTGCTTAGCATACGCATATGCATTTGAACTGCACCAGAGTTCACTACAACAACAAAAATCCTGAGTTTGATTTTTTTGATTTGTTTCAGAGTTCGTTGGCACATTCACACTTCCCCAAACAAACTGGACATTTAGGTAAACAAACCAAATAAAGCAGACTAAACAGGGCTGGCATGAATGCACTCTAATTTTGCAATATGGATTTGGATCTATCGTCACAAACTGTAATATGTCTTTGTTGAAGAAATGACTTCTTCCTCTCTGAGTTTCCTTTCAGCCCATGTCAAAAGACTTCTTTCACAGTGGATAGAGACGCTCTTAACAGCTTCAGCAGCATCTTCACATGATTTTTTTGCTTTTGTTCTGGGGTTGATTCACACATCTTGCATTGTCTCTGGGACAAATGTGTCTGTTTAGCAAATGAAGACAATCATTGTTTTACAAGCTGACGTAAAATAAGGAAAGGTTTTCTTCGATTTTTTTGTTTTGTTTTTTAAGTGCAGCAAAAAAGATTGTATATCTAGTTTTGCAGCAATTGTAAATATCTAGCTTCAATTGTACCGGACCTGTCAATAGGAAGGTTGTTGCTTCACCAGGGTTGATGTCTTCTGTTCTGGATCCAGTATTAGTCGACCAGAACAACCTATATCCACATCAAGTACATTTTTCTAACAGACATATTGCATTGGGCATTATAAAATGCTTTCATATGTTCTTCTAAATAGAAATAGTGATTGCACTGATATAGTTGAGCAAGAAAATGAAAAGACATTTGGAAAATATGGACGTGTTGCTTTAGCCCTGAGAGCTGGTGAACAAAGTGTTCCTTATGAGATTTTATGCAATGTGGAAACAACTTTTGGATATTGCTGCCTCCGTTCTGAAGTCCTGCAGAAGTAATATTGTTGTTTATCTTTCCATCACTTGGTGCTGAACACTAATAACACGCTGCAACTGAGTGCCCACAGTGGCTTGTGCCAGTAAATGGCATAACCTACTGGAATCAGGTTACAGTTCTCTGCCAGACAGTAAACAGGATGCCCTGGTACCCAAACTTCAGTGTGAAAATGCAACTAGAGTTTTTGTGGTCTAAATAGATCAGCAAGGAAATCTGCTTTACTTTAGTAGGCCACACGTTTGAATTCATTTAACTGTCATTTATAAATAGTTGCCAGCAGATGGCAACGTCACAGCAAAGGCGTCTTTTGTCTCCAGCTCTGCTGCTCGCATGTCCATCACAGGGTTGGGTTCATTGTCGTTTTGCAGGTGGTTGCCCCTTGTCCATGCTCAACTCCCTCTGAAGCCCATCGCCAAAGTATTTGCTCCTTCATCGTGAGGCTTATTTGTTGTTGCCAGACTTGAAAGCTGAGCCTCTGGCGTCCTCTTCCTCTGATGAAACATCCTGGGCTCCATCTGCATCGAGCCGCTGTCCCTTCCATCATTGTGACTGAGAGCGGTTGTTTTTATCCCGTTGTGTATTCTGGGGCTTCAGTTTAAACTTCATCTGCAGGGGCCTAATGAAACCCTGCGTGTTTCATGTGGACTGCACATTTCTCATGCTAATCTGGAAAGAGCCCTGCAGCTGAGCAGCTCTGCCTCGACGTGATCACATTCATCTGTTTGCTCCGTTC
Organism: Xiphophorus couchianus; assembly: GCF_001444195.1. NCBI lineage: Eukaryota > Metazoa > Chordata > Actinopteri > Cyprinodontiformes > Poeciliidae > Xiphophorus > Xiphophorus couchianus. The sequence goes on along the minus strand of NC_040241.1, from coordinate 16,280,332 downwards.
TGTCCCGGCCTTGACCTCAGACACGATCCTGTGGTGGTATTAGGAGCAGGTTGGGCTTGAAACGCTAACAAGAGGGGAGATGCAACGTTGGATTCTCCTGAGGCTCCTAATTAGAGGGGAGTTGCAGGTGGGAGGTTTTTGGCATTTAATGTGGAGAGATGAAGGTCAAACTGACACTACAAAGGTAAAGCCAGAAAAACATGATGATAGAGGCAATATAATGTCTATGTTGAAGTCAGTCCGACCAAATAGAATTGTGCAAAGGTCTAAAATTCACTTTACCTTTGGTGATTCCATAATTTCCTTTTAAAAGTTTCTTTCCGGTGTGCCTTTTCCAGTATAATCTAGCCAATTTTAAAAGGGATTCTTTAGGCTCTTTGTTACCGATTGTCTGTTACAAGGATGCAGTTTGTTCTAGTTTCTTAAAATGGCACAGATAAACCATCTTGAGATGCATAAAATTGTGTATTAGCACCAAGGTGACTCCCAATGAGCTGCTAGTTGAAAACTTTGGTTAAAGTAATTGATCATCTGCCCAAACAGAGGATACATATACATACAATATATTTAATGTCATTTATTTTCATAATCTTCCAAATATTTAAAAACAAAAATGGATAAAAATGACAAGTTATAGTTTAGTTTAGGTTGGTTTAAGGTGTTTCTGACTTTGGAAACTAAGCATGAGGAAATTAATACTTTGTTTTTGTAGTTTGATGTTTACCTTGCAAATAGCCACTGAAATGGGGATTTTAGCGGCTATGTTTTCTCAAACTGAGAAATTAATGTTTTTGTGCTGTATTTACATAGCTTTTAAATATGGTTCACCTGCTTCATTTATCCAACTTATTCAGTTTAAGGTCAGTATGTTATGTTTGAGTTCAATAACGGTGCAGAAAATGAGCAAAAAGGCTACCAAAGACCAGAGAGGAGCTTGAAAATCCTAAAAAAACTATTGTTTAACACATCTTTAAACAATGTACAATGAAGTCAGGTTCTTTGGAAGTGAAATTAACTGCACTAAAGGATACAATAAAGCAAGAAAGTTGCTTGTTTTTGTAAATGAGGTCGTTCAATTTAAGCCATTTCGATTTATTTTTGTAGCAGCAATCACAACAAACATCCATTTAGGTAGGAAGTAGTTTGATTCAAATTAAATTCAAAACAATCCGACCCCATGGTTAGATTTAGATCCAATATATTCTAGGGCTGAAACAAATAATCAAATTAATCAGTTATTGGAGAAAATTGCCAACTAAATTTGTAAATGATTAATAGCTAACTAGAGTAGACAGACTCAACTAAAGCATTTGAGTTGAATGACCTTTATCTGTAAATATGACATAAACAAATATGTAAATAAAGGCTAATAGTGAAGAAATTATTTCACGTAATGACGTGAAATGGAAAGAAACAAGAAGAATCACAGTTAGAAAGATGGTCAGTGTGGCATCCATTAGTTCTAGTCTGTAAGAGTTCAAAAACGCAATAAAAATCTGTCATAGATGTAGAAGTGTAAATTAGGAGTTGAGTTCCACTTTAGCAAGTACAAACAAGTGTGTTATTAATGGAGTGATAATAATTTGTGTTTAAGTTACAGCAATAAAAGGAATGAATGCTAAAGACAAACAAATGTCTGGATGCCTAAAAAAATGAACACTATTAATGGAGTGAGAGGGGAAGTTCGCAGTCCAAGCAGGGACCATTGGCATAAAATAGAGAAGTGGAACTGAAATATTCAAGCGCTTCTTCCTGGACAAAGCAGAAATGCAGTAATTCCAGATCCACTCACTGGTCGACAGGCATGACAAACAAATAAAAAGACAGTTATCTCATTCCCTGATCTCATCCCTTTGGGAGAAGGAGATTGCACATGAGTGTGAGAACAGTTAGCTGTAAAAGAAATAAATAACGGATGGACTCCTGAATCCAGTGGAAACATGGCGGAGGGAGGGCCGTGCAGCAGCGCGGCGCTCTGAGAGGCTGTCCGCGAGCAAATCGGCTCGGCTCAGTGTTTGCAGAGCTAATGATGCTTCCTGGGGTTCCCACATCTGTTTCCCTCCACGGCCACATGTGCTTTGAGTAAACGCTGGGCGGCTACGGCCAAACAACAGGGCCCTGGTTACAAATGAGGTGCTGTTAGGATTACAGCGCATACGTCCACAGAAGCAGAGCGATGAGCATGTAACCATGCAAAGTAGGTGAGCCTCTCTCTTCTTTGGAAATGTTCATGCGTTCGAGTTCCATATTATTCGTTAATGTGCTCAAATATTTGATTCAGGACAAATGTATACTAGAAAGTTGCTATTACAGAAAAGCTATGCATTTGTTTGTAGTATTGAAATCAACATGCGTCATTGTCAGGCTTTTCACATTTACAGATTTTTAATTTACGGGAAATTTGAATAGAAGGGGATTATATGAAATACCACTTTTATGTGTAAGAAAAATCTTAGGCAACTATAAATTCTTTTTAGTACTTGGACCAAATTTACCTTGACTTAGATTGCCTAAAAACAACAAAAAAGCTTTTGATTTTCTATTAAATTATATTTGCCAAGATTAAGGCAAGAAGATTAATAACTGTCTCATCTTAAATATGAGTAATCTGCTAATTAGTGCAGCTCAAAGTGTGTTATTTCTGTGTCTTTGTGAATATTAATCAAACAAGCTGCAATTATTAGATTAGTGGGCTTTAGGGGAAGCTTTATCAAACTTTGTTATGTTTGGCAAGAGTCAAACCTGCTGATATTGTGCTGTCTCCATTATCAAAGCTAAGTAACTTGTGGAGATGAGGTATGAAGCATCTGATCTAACTTTTTTTCCTCTGAGGGAAAAGTAGTGTTGCAAAAGATGTAAAATAAATTCATCTTTTTTCGCTGAAAAATGTTGAAAAAATCCCACCTATAATTTGAGTAAATTTATTCAGCGGGGAAGTAATTTCCATATTAAGTCATATTAATGGCATCTTGTTCATTTCCATTATTTTCAAAATTATTTTATTCATACTTTAATCTAGTCTGAGAACTATGAACTAGTAAACTATTGTTTCTTGTGTCCTTGGGTTACAAATATGAAATATAGGCCCATTAATCTTAGACACTCTTTAAAATGTGAAATACAAGAAAACATACCATTCACTTCAGTTTATTTATATCGTGCCAATTCACAACAAATGTCTCGAGGCATTTTACAAAAAATTATCTCCAGTTAATCACACAGGTTTTCCAATTTATCCTAATTATCAAACAGTAGAGTAAGCTTAGTTAATTATTTAATGTAGTTTAAAATGTTTTGATCTAAAGCAGTGTTTCTAAAACTTGTTCAGGCTGAGAACCAGTTAACCCAGTTAACAAACAGTCACAGACCACCTAACCTCAAACTTGAGTGACTCAGTTTTCAGCCAGTTTTCCATTATTATTTTCAAGACTATCCTTTGGCAAGCTAGCTGTAGCGTCGCACTTTGAGCTCACATCACGCAAATAAATGGCCCTTTACATGCAGTACCCCACAGACCACTAGGGGCGCCCGTGGACCACCAGTGGTCTGGGGACTATAGTTTGAAAAAGACTGAAACCCAGGAGATTGCATCAAGTCATTGACTTGCAGGATTCACTTCTCCTGGAAGTAGAGACATAAGAAAATTGCTTGCGTTGATTTGTTGACTTTACAGCAATCCCTCATACCAAGTATGCATGTAGCGACAGTGGAGAGGAAAAAATCTTTTTATAACTTTGGTGACTTCGTCAGAAACTTGACAGCATTGCTTTGTACAACCTGCAGATAGTCCAAGGATGGCTTGTTAAAGCAGGCGAATGATTTTTTACTCATTAATCAAGCTGGAACAAATAAAAGCATGGAATATATTTTTCAACAACACGACTTACCCTGACAGTACCCCTTAAGTTTTGAGTTGTGGCATCGACTCAAAACTCTGAACTAAGAGTGAACTTGACCGCCAACTCTAAGCGACCCTGGTTCAGATCTCGACGTCTTCACACCGCCCATACAGTCCCGCTGTCGTTGTGTGTTGTAGGGCGATTGATGTTTGAACCCTAGGAGAAATTTCTGCTATGACAAAAATGCACCCCCAGGTCACAGTTGTTTTCAGTACCTCCACTCGCCTTAGTGTTGCATTCAAAGTGTCACTGGGGAATTCCACCCCGGCATACCTCTGGAGCGATTACATCATCCTGAGTGAGGGTAGCGGGGGCACATTAGGACGAAACACGTTAACGTCCTAATCCCGCTGCTCTTCCTGGCTGCCTGATGACAGAGAAGCAGACAGAAAAATTATTCAGCTGATATAAGAGTGAGCTACATCATTGCTGGAGCTGTTGGGACTGAGTTGACCAGCTGGCATGTTGATATGAAAGATATCAGAACCAGCATGCTGTAGAATAATCAAACAAAAATTACAATTTCAGGTGAAAACCGAGAAGAAGAAAAAGAGACATTACTTGGAGAAGGAATGTCTTTCGTTGTTGCTAGCAGATGTTGCTCTGGTCTCCAACCTCCTTGGAAATGTAAGGACATTATGCACTAAAGGATTTGTTTAAATGTATGTATCAGTAATTTGTCTCATAAAAGAAGGAAAATGGATTGGTCTGCAAAACTGAACAGTCATTGTCTTACTATCTCTTTAAAATAATATAACTTCAGAATCCTAAATTTGTAACTAACCAAGATACACAAAACTAATTTAAGTAAGGATAGAATATTTTTATTTGACAAATGAAGCCACTTTATCTGTGGAAACCAAATATTTGACTCTAAATTCTTAATCTTGTGTTAATCAGTCACTACAGTAACAAGTTGAATGGAACTACTAAAAGTCACTTTTCAAAACTGCGCTAACTCTGATAGCCTCAGTGGAAGGGCTTTGGGCCTGCTTTGACCCAAACACAACAAGACAAACCACAATGAAACAAAAAATATTTAAATTTATCCCTGGCCTAAAACCTTTTCGTACCAGGCAAGAGCACAATCAACATATGTCCTTAAGATTTAAGGTCTGATACTAAGCTAGCATTAGCACTGCAGCATATTAGCTAGCTTGTACATAAACAAGAACAACAAATTTGGATTCTGTTTTGGTGTCTTCTTTTCTTATTGCGTAACAACTAAAAACATTTTGCTGTAATATTTGCTAATAAAGAAGTTTAATCTTAATAACTGCACAGCCACAACAAGAAAGAGTTGTTGTGGCTCTCATTTTACTGCTTCATTTAAACCAGGAAATAAATTATCCTCTCTTTTAACGCCAAGGAATTACATTCCTATCAAGCTGACGGTTCCGCTACAGGCATGATTAAACCTTTCAGAAAATACTGATCCAACACCTGAGATGAACTTGATTGAGCTTCTTGTTAAATCTGTGGCATAATGGAATGTGGGAGTGAGCTGCCTAATTATGATTGACACGGAGAGCAAACAGTGATGTTTTAAAGCTGAAGGACTTAAGTAGGGTTTTTATGCGTTGTGTGTTTCCTACTGTCAACACCCAATTACTGATGAAAGGTGTGTGTGCGTGTGAGTGAGTATAAAATGACCTGAGCTGTCACTAATTGGCTGGAGGTCACAGCAGGAATGTGGATGACTGTGAATCTCTCCTGCACAAGTTGCTCCATCAACACACGAGAAAGCAGTTAGTACAGGCAAATCATTACATGAACAGGAGGAACTTCAATCTGCGCCAAATATATGTAGCAGTTAAGGCCGTTGTGAAGGTGAAAGTCATTGTGATGGAATGACGAGAGGAAAAGAACAACACGTTAAAGCAGGCTAATTATTTCCACTTTACACAAGTTGAAACAATTTTCTGAAGACATGTTATGTCAGTAAAACGTTACGCTCATCAATTAGGATCACACTCCCAGTCATATCTCATTCGGCATGTCTCTTTTAGGTGCAGCTGATTTTGTTCTCTTTACAAAGAGATGGTCAACAAAACTTAATTAGGACTGGAGTGCATACAATTATCAACACAAGGTGGATCTGAGAAAGAGTGGATGAATAGTAAAAGTATAAATATAGAGACGGGTGAATATGGGACAAGGATTCTGTGACTATTAAACTCTGAAGGAGTTATAATACAGGCTGGGTCATATGTTTCCATACATAGAAATAATAAACATTTTATATTGGACAATCGTTTTTATTTTTGTGGGACTCTGTGCAATCGCTGCCCGTCTTGGACCACTTTGTGGTTGATCTGCAACATTTCTAGTTTTCTGAAACTTGCAAATAAGTTTTGCCACAGTGTCGTGTGTGATGCTCGTTCCATGTTTTCTGTTAAAGTTTCATACAACCATGCGAGTGCTTCCCGATCCAGCCATCAGTATAATTAAAATTCTTTGCTCTTTTGTCAAATGCATCTTCTTGCTTATCTGAGTTATAAAAGAAATATCCATTTTACATTCTCCTATGTATGGAAACGTATGGCCCACCCTGTAGAATCAGAATCAGTGCCAGAGTTGCAGACAGAAGAATGTTTCATATTTTAAAACATTTTATTTGTCATGACCTGTATCAATATCACAATAAATGCCACAGAATATATAGAATTATACTTGAAATCCTCCAAACCATATTTAGTGAAATGCATAGTGAAGGAATGGACTATATAAAGACAGATAATTTAATTTACAAAAACTAAAGAGAGTGTTGTCTTTAATTCAGAAATTAAATTAATCTCATTATTTTTCTTTAAGCTAAAATGCCTATTAATATTTCTAAAAGGGCAAATATTACAATAAAAAAATGCTAAAAATATTATAAAGCAGATTAATGTTTTTTGGTGGGGGATTTAAATGTTAGAAGATAACTGTTGTGGATTTAATGAGATTTTTTTACCATTTCAGTGGTAGCAGACTTGAGACTTTACTTTGACTTGGAAATGATGAGTTGTTTACATGTCTGTGAAATATTGGAAAATCTGTTTTTCTGCTATTTATAGAAGACAGCAAAACTAAAAAATCTCACTTTTTTTCACTCTTCGTTCCCAGTCGTTTTGAGTTTATTAAAGCTCTAAGCTTTGGGAAGTGCTTTGATGCAAAATGGAAAATAACTTTAATTTCTTAATTTTCTGTTTGATTTCAAACTATTACTTTCCTGTGGCCCATATCTTTTCTTATGGCCAATAGTTGTTACATTTGATCATTCTCGCAAAGTTTGCAGATAATAAAGTTAACAAAAAGAAAATCAGAAGTGGCCAATCTCAGAATCAGCAGGTCAGATCTCAAAATGAAATGAAAATTGATGTCGGCAAATGAAAACCGGTGCCTGTCTGTTTTATTGTTTGCTTAACCTCATTCCTCTTAGGGACAGCGAATGCAACGTGGCGTGAAAGAAAAGTTGAAAGGAGATAAAAAATGTGGCTGGACTTCCTCTGGTGTGAAATAGGGAATTGACTTACTTTTTCCTGCAAAATGTGAGCCTGTCATTGAGTCATTTTCTGCCATAGCAAAACAACAAAAAAGCTATTATCAGAATGTTATGTATATATGTACTGTATATATTGTCTAAAGAGATGCACCAATCAATTTGCTAGTCATTCTTCCTTCATATTTGTACATTACTTTGTTTTGGTTTATTTATAAGTCCTATAAAATACATGCAAGTTTGTGGTTGTAACACGACAAAATGTGAATAAGTCAGGCTATTTATTATTTCCTGCGTGTCTATCAACTTTAATGTCAAACATTCTGTTTGCAAAAACATGCTCACAATCTAGATGATTGGTTAAATTATTAGCTGTGAAAATGCGAAGAACATTTTTCAAGTCAGAAGGCACAGCAGGTTGTATTACTATTGGGTTAAATATTTCACTATTAACATTTTCAGCGTTTCAATCAGACCGTGCACTTTGCTTCAGTCTGCAAAAACACATTATTTTCCTTCTTTACAGAAGGTTTTGATAAAAAATAAATTGTGCAGCTGGTTGACCACATAACCAGATGCACAATTTATCTGAATATATTACAGCTTCTCAACCTACCTGACCCCCAGCTTTATTTTTTTAACCCCAACTTTGAGTTTAATAACTTTGGAGTTGATTAAATTTACCCAGCGCTAGCAAAAAAGGCCAGTTTCTTCCCTCATATTCAATGCCACGTTCTCACAGTTAATGTTACAGTACAGAAAGCAGTTGTTATAGTGGCCTAATCCATGCTGACAACAAATATTTTTGCAGGGGAATATTTTCCTTAAAACCTGACCGAGCTTGCCAGCCGCTAATTTATGCAACAGATGTGGAATTGGGCAATGCTAAGAAAACATTTAGGTTTACAGATCTCTGTAATGACTGAAGACAGCCAAGTGAATGTTGCAATATCCTGCAGCGACGCTCCTCGACTGAAAAGCACTTTAGTTGTTGGTTTTATGCATATCTGTAGCTGCGGCGGCGGCAGCGTCGTTGTGGCTGCATGCAGATGTGTAAAGCAGTCAGAATGAGGTTTCAAACTTAACGACGGGCATCAAATCTGTCTTGCTTGTCGCTTTAAACTTTTTTTTTTTTATCTGTGCAATGATGTGAGCCTGCAGTGCAACCAGAGGTTATTCCTGCTCCAAAAACGCTGATATCATTTGAGAGACTCTGAACTTGTGTTCATCCTTTTCTCAGATTTTTTTTTCTTTAAAGTGATTTGTAAAACAGAATTCGGTGCTTTTTCTGTTCTTGTAAAACCCAAACACTCTAAGGATTCACTTACATCACGAATCTCACTTTCATTGCCTCCCGTTGCTCCCTCTGCAGAACTCGCCATTGCCGTTCGGCCTTTGCTCCTTCCCTTTCCTGACTCCAAACCGCCTAAGCTTTCATGCAACCTCCTCCTCACATGTCAAAAGACGGAGTGTTGGTGTGGCGGTGGGAAAAGGTGGAAACAGATGACCAGCCTGTTCCTCTGCAAAGTGACAGTGAACGTGGTTCCTGTTTCATAGAAAAGGACAGAATTATTGCTGCAAGCACGGAAAAGCTTGCTTTCTAATCACAGAGTTGAATTTAAGAATTGCTAAAAATGTGATAAATTCCATTATTGTACGCTTTTTGCAACTTGCATCTGTAACATGCATTGAAGGGCAGATGGTAACTTTTAAAAAAATACTTATTTGAGCATTTTCAGCTGTAGAAACAAGAAGCGAAGTACATTGTTTTGGCGTTTTTGACCATGATGGAAAACTTAAAATCCTAAGAGTTATTTTTCTTTCCACTGTAATAAGCTTGCTGCAGAGTCCGGACAAAACAAATACATTTATTACTGAGCTCTCATTCAGTGTAGAATATGGAATTTAAAATGTTCCTCTGTATTTATCAGTATGTATGTAAAATATCTCGTTTTTAGATTATTCTCTGTGGCTCATTGTTCTAATGTTCAGCCCGTCCATCTGTCCAATTGTCCACCAACATGTGTACTTTTTCCATACATTTGTCCATCCATCAACCTGTCTGTACGTCCATCCATCCTTCTATTTATCCATACACTTTTTCTGATATTTATTCCAAGCCGGGGCTCAGTAAAAATATCTGACGTTTTTATTCAGATTTTGTCCGTTTTCTCCTCTATCATCATCTTTTAACCTTGTACATTAGACATTGAAACCGCCTTACAGCTGTGACTCTGTGGCCTCAGTTTGTCCATCGGTCTTACTTGGGTAAATCAGGAAGTTTGCTCTTCCAGAAATAGCTGAGGAGCGCCGCTGATCATCAGCAGCCAGCTAGCTTGACTCACAGACCCTGAGTGAACTTGTTAGCCTCGGTTATCTGAGTGACGCAAGTGAGTCGGGGCAGATCCGTGATCTTACTGAAACTTGGGTTTCAGTAATGCCAGGCACACCCGGCTGTTGTCATAAGGCTGAGATGAACACGAGACGTTCATCGTTCTTTACCTGTCATATTCAGCCAACTGCTTAATGGTTGCAGTGTTGTCCTTCTCCTGGCCCTGTTGCTTACGTCTCAAAAGGAAGTTTGGAAAAAAGAAGCGTAGAAATTTCTCAAATAACATTGTATCAAATTTTCTGATAGCTGCACTATAAGTATTACAGTTCAATGAACAATCTGTTAATACTTGAATATATATGCTTAATATGAACTGGAATGTTAGTGCTGTATTTTAAAAAATATATATTGGTCATTTCAGGTATCTGTTTATAGAAATTGATCAGAGGCATGAAAAAGCAATATATAAATATAAATCTTAAATAACATATTTAAGATTTATGTCTTTCCTGTCTATTTGAAATGTTGTATTGAGATCCATACAATGAAGGGCAATTGATTGTTTTGGTTTGTACTTACTTGCACCATAACAATTTGCATGTTCCTCTAGTTTTCTTACATGCAGCTGCAGTTTAACATCCACACCCCTGGTTTCCAATTTCACAGGCAAATCAAATATAACGTCAGGCCAGACACTCCTTTGCTTCTCATTGTAGTCACATTTTGAAATAAACTTTGTCCTGATCAGCTTTAAGGACAGGATTTGTTGAAAATATTATAGAAAACCTTAGTGAGAAAGCCTGAATAAATATTGATCAAGACAATTTTAAGGGAATTAAGTGTGGCTTTATATATACTGAAAAACAAACCGTGATGAGAAGTTTCATCGTGTTTTCTTCAGTCGAAGCTCTCCTGATGCATGTTACCTCTCTGTCCTTTCTGCGACCCATAATTCCCTCTCTTCCTGCTCACCTAACTCTTAAAGATTAACAGAGTGCTCACTACCTGTCCACCTGGTGGAGGCATCACATTTACGGGCACTGGGGGTAATCCCAAAGGTCCAGTTAGTTTTCTAATCCTTGGAAACAGAAACAGACAGCTCAGCCAAGGTCAGACTGTTTAATTTCCAGGAGATCTGCAATCGAGATATCCATTGTTCACGTTGGGAGGTCACCTGTAACAATATCACTATTTATTGAGCCAAACGCAACTTGTTCGGGTATCACGTTCTCTTGGCAGGGCTCGGATGAAACATTGTTGTACCTTAATTACGACTTCAGCTCGCTTCCAAACGAACAGACAGAGAAACAAGCCAACAGACGCTGGCTTGTGCACTGATTTGTGGCAGCGTTTGGCTCCTCATTCCAAAATACACTGGAGGGTTCAGTTGGAGATTAACCCAAAGCCGTACCTGACGTTTTCATTGGCTGCCTGAGTCTAGATAAGCCGCCCTAAAATCTCTCGGTGTCACTGGGATATCTGTAGCCAACCTGACACCAGAAGCGTACGAGGCCATCTCTTTTACGCATGGCGACGACAAAAGGAGGGCTGCTAGGAGCACATATTGTAGAATTTGGTTGCAGACACAGTTTAGGAGCTATCAGATCGAAACCCAAGATGCCAGAGTAAGTCAGGAATTTCTAACGGGGGTGTATTTTGAAAGCCTCTTTCGAAATGTCAGAAGAAAGAAAAAGTACTGTTTCATGGCCACAACGGGATTATAAAGTCTTGGATGTCTCCAGTTTGAAGAACCACGTCTTTATATTTAAGCTTGTCCAAAACAAAGATGCTCAAGTATTCAGGAAACCTGAGTATTTATGCGACAATTTATTACATTTCATACAGTACCTTACAAAAGTATTTGAAGTTTTTCGCATTTAATGACGTTGCGTCTACAAGCTTTCGTAGTTTATTATTTTTACGTGACAAACCAAGAAAATGTGGAGCAGAATTGTGAAGAGCAAGGAAATTTTTTTATCTTTTACTAATAAACAACCTGACGCTGTAGCTGTGTTCCCCAGATGAACATTCCCATTTTGTTTTCCGAATGCATGTCAGAAACGTATTAATGCGAAGCCTCCATGTGTTTGCACTGCATTCCAAGCGCCGCAAATCAATTTCCCTGCACGATTAAGAGTGCAAAGCGTGAAGAAGCGCTTCACACTCATTTTATACCGGCTCCTCCTGGCAGGTAAACCTTTTATTTGTTGGCTAACAAAGAGCATCACACTTCTTGATTTCATGCCACCAGGGGTTGTTCATCACTTTGAAAAGCGAAAATGTTTCACGCAAACTGATCCAAAGCAGCGAGTTTGAAGAAACCGAATAAATGTGTTTGGACGAAAGCGATGTCTCCCATCAAAGATTGTAAATGAGTGCCGTGAGACAACTTAATAACCCAGCATGATATGATAAAGACCAAAAATTTGTTTTATGCTTTCCTCTGAATCGAGCCAAGAGCCAGGTCAGTCCGCCCCAGTACTCCGACGGGTGAAAATAAAAATGTCATTTGTATCTACTTTGTAGATACACTCCTCTGGGTTTAGGCAAACATTTTTCTGCTGAAGCTTGTGTTCTCTGTCAGATTAGCGCCTTGTAGCCGTGCCCAGCAGTGCCAAAACCCCGCTCCCTGCTGAGACGACCCTGGCCACACTCGCCAGCTGTACAAACACAGCCACAGCACTTAACACACACATGCACTTTGTTCTTTGGCTTGAGCCAAATCCAATTATTTTCCTCGCCTTGAACCTTTTCCTTGTTTCAACAGCACACCTTCAACCCCTCCTTTCTGTGCAGCCGGGCTGAACGAGGTTGATAAATGTGCTTTCAAGGTTATTCCTGCAAACCTTCACTGTAGTTTTAATCAGATGACATATGCAATGCATCATTTAAGGCCCAGCTATTGCTTGACAGACACCAGTATGGGTAGAAAAGTGCAAAAATGCGGAATCAGGGTACAGGAAAGAGATTCTTCTGCATCTCCACTATGAAAAGTGAAATATTAGTGTTTTTCCAAGTTGCAAAAATAACAAACAAAAGAAAAGACAAGGCTTGTTGTTATCATGTTGAGTCTGGTTTTGTGCTGCAGGCTTGGGGTGACATTTTTCTCTTTATGGCTTCAGCCTTGACACTCAGCCAAACTTTTTTTTTGTTTCACATGTGTTCACACTTCTTTAATTATCTGCACATCTTAAATATACCTTGCGGTTACTCTAATGTAACAATCTGAAAAGAATCAGATGCAACACCATTAAGGCTTTGTAACAAATCATTTAGTAACAGATTTTTGGTTTATTTATTTTAGCGACCAATTTTCCTCCAAAAAAGGATCATCTTTTTCTATTTGAGTTTTTTTTCTCCACAATAGATTTTCACATTTACATGTAGAATTGAGACATTCATATACTTTATTGTATACCATGTTTTCTTGATATTGTGCAGCCCTAATTCAGAATGTAAATTTATGGTGACATTGAAATGAACAAAAATAGCACTCAGTTTAGTTATGTGTGCAACTGCAAATTAAAAATGAAGAAAAAAATCCTGACTGCTTCTGTTAATCCCTTTACTCAGCATCATTTCAATGTAGCTTAAAAATGTCTTACAGTTCGTCATTTGATCTACAATATATGGCGTTTAAATGGGAATTAGTAAAATGTATAAAGTCGGTCGCACAAAGTCTGTATTAATTATTTTCTTAAACACCAGTTGAGTTTAAAATGTACCAGATGGGCAGTGCGTGCCCTTCTGGGTGGGTGTTGTCTCATCTGATGTTCATGCATGGCGCTTCTGTTGCTATGGTTTGCAACAAAACGCTACAGAACATTATAACTGCATCCTCCATTTTTCGTCACCTAACTTGAAACATTCACCATATTTTGAAAACTTACAAACCAGTTCTTTTTATTGCAAAGCAGACATTTTTTTCTTTGAATACAATGGCAGCTCTAAAAACAACACACCTTGTTTGTTTTTAAAACAGAGGACTGACGTACTATAAGAAACTCACCAGTGTTGCAGGATGTTCATGGAGTGAATCTTTTTTTTCTTGCTCTAAAAACAAAATCAAAACTTTATCTTTTCTTCAAACTAAACAATGTGCTTGATAAATGAGGCCACTCTTTGCTCTCCCTTCAAAGCCAGCTGATTTTCACGAGACACCCACAGAGCCGAAGACATACTGTACGTTTGCTGCAGGTTTTTTTTTGCTGTTACTGCAGCTAAAATGTGGTGATACGCCTTGTTGTTTGTCCATGTTCAATGAACTTAGCCATGAATATCAGATGTTACCAAGAAAGAAGATGGCAGACTTGCATAAGCAGCATAAACAGTGGCTGGTTTTGAAATGAGCAGGAAAGAAAATGTGCCCCCATTTTAAACTCATGCGTGTCATTAGATATTTCTCAAGCACCATGTTTAAGACTTCAAATGGTGCATCTGATCTGACTCTTAAACACTAAAAGAATGTGGGCCACATAATGTGCAGTCATCCCATCACCTGCATATCTCTGCTAAACACCCTCTTTCCTTAAATACAGGATTTGGGATGCATCCCAGGTGTCATTCATCAATCCAACTCCATCCCGTCAGCAGTTACGCTGGTATGATGGGGATGTTTGAGTAATTTTCTCGCCGCTCCATTGTTGTCGCGAGTTTTCCATCCACTTGTGTAAGCATCAGCTGTCTAGCCTCAACAGTCATTTTCCCGTTTTCTTGAAACTGTCATTTATCGGAGGAATGCATGATCTCTTGCATTTCTTTGCTCCATTGTCTGTCACTCATCAGAGATAATTGCACCCCATGGAATCTGTCCAGTCTGACAAGACAATGTATGGACAACATTAAGCTGTCACATCAGGCTGATTGCTTGATCATAGACCACTTTGATGTTTCTGATTCTTGCTGTGACTGACATGTACCAGAAAACCCCCCATTTCAGAGCAGTTTTACTGCACCATACTTTTTACTTTTACTTGAGTAATTGTATTATAAAGTAGTGCTGCTCTTACTTACGTAATTAAAATTTCAGAATACTCTACCCACCCTGAGTAACTTTAGTGAATGAAGAACAAACATATTTTAAACCAAAAATGCACCAGATACAAACAGCTGCAGTTTATGTTGAAGTGAGACTTCCCGTTTGTGCACAAGCTTTGTGGTTCTAGTGTTATTTTCTATATGCTGAGCATATTGAAGCATTTATATACATAACATAACAGCAGATGGTGTCACTGGAGGTATTGCTAAATTTCTGTTATACGTTTTATGTTGTCAAAATTTGATTTGGTAAGTGTTTGCTTTCATTATTTTGTAATTGTTAATTACTTGCATTAATTTCTTCAATTTAGTCTTTAAAATACCAAAATTTGCACGACTAGATTTTTGTCTGACATTGTTTTTGAATATTAAATCAGATATTCTGATTAGTTATTCAATTCTTATGTAGCTTTTCTGTCAATATTTTTTTTAAATCAAGTGATTTCCTAAATGTCTACTTTTTACATTTACTTGAGCAAAAATAACTCCTTTAAGTAGTGCTACTTTTATTTGAATACATTTTTGGGAACTTTTCCTACACCTGGTTATTAGCACAAAAGTAAATATTGGCAATTATTGAATCTTTCAACAGGATAATGATTCAAAGCAGAACCAAAAATGTAAAATCAACACAGACATTATTATCTGGAGACAATGTGCGAAGAGTAATAGTCAAAGATCCTCTCTGAATGCTCCAAGTCCATTGGATGTTAAAGGAGAAGACTGGAAAAAGTGCTATTCTGTTGACAGCAGGTTTTCCAATATTTGTGGCAATAGTGACTTCATAAAAACCTGTGATTTTTTTTCCACTTACATAGATGAAATATTACTCTTTTCTAAATGATTCAGTGTGAAATCATGCATTTCAATAGAAGGCTTTTCAACCATTTTTACCAGGGATGTAAACAGACATGGAGGGCGCTGTGGTTTACTTGGCATAAACATTAATGATTGGAAAAGTTTCTACAAACAGTTCTGCAACAATATCTAACATATAATAAATCCAACTTCTCAGTATTTGCTCTGCTTATGGTTCTTCAGTGGACTTCCAGATCCAAATGTTTACCTAATGCACATTTCATTCTTATGGCTTGAGGTAATTCAGGGTCTGCCCTATACTGACATGAATTCCAACGAGGTTTTCCTAATAATTACGATATAATCTCCAAAGTTTAAAATTCTTTCTGTTCAGCCAGAGATGAGGATGAAGGAAGCTGATGAAACATTTTTCTGACTCCCTGCCAGATGCACACAGGCATCTGTCAAAGAGCATAAGTGGGATTAAGTAGATTTGTATTTAACTCTCTGTCTCTTCATACATACACCATGTGTCTAGTGGGAGGAATTTATATTATGTTCATAAACCAAACAGTTTCATAATCTATCAGTTATGTCAATCTCATGATCCCAAATCAGTCTTAGGAATGTATTTTTACTATTCAACAAAGCAATCCTTTTCCCAAATAGATAAGTGTAAGGAGATTTCTATATGTTTCCCAAGATTGATATTCATTTTGATTCCGTATATTACGGTAATTCCACCTTCCCACTGTAGAGGAAGGGGAAGTTTTATCACTGGATGGCGAACGTACTAAGGATCAAAAACAGAACAATTCAACATGCTATCAACCTGTCGCACCATAAACAGGCTGCAAGAAAGTGTTTCATCAGAAACTCAATTTGCAGTAAATGGATGAAATCGTATATTCAGATTCACAGAGCTGCAGTGATTCATTGGTTGAAGCAACAGGCCGTAGTTCTTATCTTTGTTTGAAGCATGGTGGCGTAAGTATGGGGATGCTTTTCAGCATGGACAGACCTCCTAGAATAGAGGAAATGATAATTGCATGTTAGTGCAAATAGTCCCTAAACAGGGATCAGGACTGCAGAGACTGGATTTGATTTTAATGGTCTCACCTCACCCAAGAATGTCTGAGTTTAAGAACAGGATGTAGTGCAGAATGTGTCATGGTAAATGTACCATGCACCAAACACTGTTTGAATTCAGGGAAAAGGCGTTTATATGTCAAATTAATTAAAAAGTAAGGAAATTCCCCAGTGTTTCATTCAAGAGCCAATCTCAATGCTATAAATTCAGTTTACCAACCAAGATATAAACCTTCTTGGTTTATAAATTAAGATATAAACCAAGAAGTTTTATATCTTAATTTAAAGAATGTGGGTTCTATAGTCTGACCTCATCCCTGAAGGGATGAAGGATGCAGCCACCATTGTGCACACACTAAAGAAGAAGCAGTTGTAAATACATTTAGAAAATATGTAGCTGATAAAAAAAGCACTGGCTAACATCCCAAATTCTTTCCATATTGCCGCCAGTGTGAAGCTCGCCTCCTGCAATGTGGAAGAATATTAAGGAATGGACTGTGGATCATGAAGCTGAGCGCTTAGAAACACCATGCTACATGCAGGGCAGCAAGTCTTTTCTTTTTTTCTTTTTGACTGCCAGACAGATGAGATCAGGCCCTGAGAATGCCACAGACTGTGGAAATTAAAGCTGTCGATGGCCGGGCATCTCCTCAAATGAGGGGCTTAATTTGGGAACAGGAATGCACCAGTAATTCGATGGTGACCGCAAACAGCACTTTGGAGAAGACTGAGGCTTTCATAGTAGAATCTGATGTCAGGAAAAACAGGTTTGGAAACACTGCGAGAGAAATCTCTGTATTTTGAGAAGAGGGTCTTTACTTATTGAAAGTCCTCCCTTGGGTTTCATTTTGCCTGCGGATCTCCTGGCTGAACACCCTGAAGGATTAATTTGTTTGGCCTTAGTGATGTGTGGTCAGGCTAACAGCTTGCTGGTTTTGTTTTTGCTCTGTTACAAGGGAAACGGCATTTACTGCATTGGCCCTCTGGGACGTCGGACAAAAATTGCTTATAGGTATTTCATAGAAAGAAAAATGTTGTGGGATTCATCATTGCTACCCTAAATATTATAAAGTTATAATCTAAAGTAAGAAGCAATATGTTTTCATGTCATGTTCTCCTTTATGACAGCTCTAAATGTGAGTTTTATGTGAGTAAAAGGAAGAACTAAAGGAAAATATCAAATGCTGTCACTGGAAAAAAGAAAAGTTTTGATGTCAACAGATTTTTCTTGCTAGATATATAGCAGCATTTAACTGCCAGAGCCAGGAAATAAATACAGGAGCAGTATCGCATTAAAACGAGAAGCTTTCTCATTAGAAATAAATACAAAACACATTAAAACGAGAAACCTTCTCATTATAAGAAGATATAAAAATAGTTCCTCTGTTTGATTACGAGGTAAAAGGCGGAAATCTGACTGTGAACAAACTCTGTTTGCAGTAGACGACTCTCAAACATCCTGCGAGGTGTTGCCGTTTCGCTGTTACGACCTTTCTCATTTAAACGAGAACATATTCTGGTTTTAATGGAATATAAATGTTGTTATAATGAGCGTTTCTCGTTTTAGTCAGATACTGCTCCTGTATTTATTTCCTACCTCTGGTAGTTAAACGCTTCAGCCAGTGACTGTAGTGATTAGAAGATCGTTAAATTCTGCTTTTATTGATGCTGTTATCTTTGTTGTTAATTTTACAAGGACAGAAAAAGCCATGTGCTAAAATATTAGCAAAGTACATACTTTATTACGGGCACTGATGAACCAAAATTGTATTTCTAATAATAATGCCTGTATAAACTCATTTATTAATAAATAAAAAAGGAACATTCATGCATCCATGAGTCCTACTATTCAAGAAGTACTTGGGAGAGGTAGACTCTCCAAACCTTTATTTAGTCAGTTTAATAAAGCTTGCCTCCCTTTGGAGGAGTCTGTGCTGTTTCCTCTGGGAGACCCCAGATGGGTTGTTTATTATCTGGCTACATACTCTTGTTTTTTTTATTTTATCTTATTTTTTTGCTTTTGATGCTGACGGTTTTACAGCGAAAAAGATTGGGTACTAGTTTGCTAACGAGTCAGACAACATCGACAGAGTGGAGTGGAGACTTGGACTTTTTCCTCAACGACTTGAAACTTGACTTGGACTAAGAAAAAGGACTTGAGAACGTATTGTTGGATTGCAGTGGTAACGAGGTATATTAAGGCATCCCAGTGACACTTTACAGTTTCTCATGGTGGAGGCTAAGGCATCCGGGAGGCATGATAAATATATAGTCTCTCCAGTGGTTAAGGAGCTGCACCAGATTCTCCTACAAGTTGGAGACAAAAAAAAACTCCTTGGTTGTCGGCCTAAAAACAAGACTCCTGAACAAACTCTAAATTAAACAAACAATAAAGGTCGTTTTGACAACAAGATATGACCCCCAATAACTGATTAATAGTATCTTGCCACTGCAAGGCTATAAACAGGATGTTTTTAGATGGAAGTGGTCACTGAGTTTTGAGCGTCATCAGCAGGTTGCAACTGCAGGTTCCACTTCCACACAGAAAATGGAAGAGGATTTTCTTTGGCCACATATCACACTGATGTAGGGGCCAGTGGACATCAGTGCTGTTCCCTGATAAAAGTCCAATTATTCTGACCAGAAATGTTGGGGATGTCAAGGAAAGTGAGTGCTGTAAAACAGTCTGTTTTCGCCAGTTGGGCTTTTAAGCAGGTGTGTCTAATCAACACAAATCTACCCTACATGTTGTGAATTTTACAGTGAGAAGCCCATACTACCTGGACATCACCAATCCAGACATTGTGCCAAATTTCTTCTTAATGGGCGACAATGCTTTAGCCCATTGAGGTCACATCATTGGGGAACGGTAGCCGGTAGACTACGGTATGTCAAATGGAGTGGCCTGCAGTTTCCCCATAGTAAGTGGCCTGTACTGCATCTCATAGTTGACCTATGGGATCAGCTGAGTTGATATGTAGAGGCTAGTAACTCTGCACCAAAGACGCTCAATGACCTTAGAGCGGTGCTTCAAGAGGAATGGGATGCCACGCCTCAGCAGACAATAAGTTGACTTGTGAACAGCATGAGACGTCGTCGTCGAGCTGTAATTGATGCTCAAGGGCACATGACGCGTTATTGAAAATTTTTTTGTTGTGGCACACCCACCACTCTTGTTGAATTTTGATTCAAGCTCACAATAGGATGCGTCTACTTAAATGTCCAGCTTTTATGATGTTATATGATTGTAGCTCGAACCTTTTCAATAAATTTCCCCTAGAAGCCAAACATCCCTAACTTTTCGTGAGTGGCGTTAATCAGGACCTTCTAAGATTTTGATGAAGGAAGAGCACAAGTTATAGATTGTCTCACCTGCAACATGTAACCTCCCCTTAGCATTTAAGCTAACATGTAGCTGGTGCTACAGTGGTGTAGCAGGTTTTTGACTGGGTTTAGCTTGAAAAAGCTACTGGAAGGCACCTGCGTCTATATAAAGGTGCTGGTTCCTTGCAAATTAAACTTGCTTTCTCTCTGCTACCTTGATTTCCACTAACTTTTGAGTGAAAGTTAAGAGTAAAGAGACTTTCTGCTTGTGCCCACACAACAGGCCATTGAGACGGTCACCATCAATCATCTGGTGACAGTCACCTTTATGTGTGAAATCACCCTGCTGTGCTAAATCAGTCCTGCAGCAGCACACATGTCCTGCAGTGTGAACTTGTTGGCCTGCTATGTGTGGATGGGTGTAATTGTGCCACCCAGCTGTCTGTTGTAATCCTTCTGCGAGCTGAAATGACGGAGGACGACAGATGGCTGTGTGCGCAGAGCTCTGGTTCTCCAAAACACACTTAGAGTGCCGTTCATCCCTCCGGATGACACGCATGTCCGTTACTGATAAAAGTCAGCAATCGTAGCTATTTAAAAACACTGAGCGGATCAGCAGATGGGCCTTCGGATCGGACTAATAAAAGGCTGCCTGTGGTTTCAAGATGGTTTCCAGTGATAAATCTGTGACACTAGAAAATGTCTTGCATCAACTACATTCATCTAACAAGATGAAGTGCAAATCGGCCACAAGTCTGAAGTCTTTACTACGACCCTGGTCCATTTATTTCACTTAGACTCAATTTAGATGTAGTTGTAATTACATATATCTGAACTCCCCTCTTGAAAAAATGTGGAAATTCATAACTTTTAGATGAATTTCTCAATGTGAAACCGCATGATGGATTTGATCCATTTGTTTTTGAGCCCAGTAAGAGACGAGGTCCAGGATGTGCCTGGTTTTAGTTTGTCATCCTGTGGAACCGTGACTGGACCAGGAGTTCACACACTTTAATGAGCTTCCTGCCATCAATCATCTTTAGGCACAAATATTTGTCTTTTTTTTTTTTTTTGTTAACTTTGACAGAAGACAAAACTACATCAGTTGAAGAACTGAAGCAGATACACTCACTGGCCACTTTATTAGGTACACCCTGCTAGCACCAGGTTGACCCCTTTACACCTTAATGTCTTCCTTAAAACTTTGTGGCATAGATTCGACAGAGTGAGTGAACCATTCCTAAGCTTCTGACATCAATCAATCAATCAATCAACCAATCAATGTTTATAGTGCACCTTACTCACCCAAAGTTTCCAAGGTGGTGAACAGGTCCATAAAATAAAACTTTATTTATTTTTTAATAAATTATATATCACTTATAGTTATGTTGTACTAACTAATATTTGACACTTTAAATGGAGTAGGATGTCAATAAAGAAGCAATTTTTCCTTGGAAATCAAAAAATTATATTATATTCTATGGTCAATGAGAGACAAACACCTACAAACGAGTCTACATTGAACTACTGCACTGACTTGTTTATCAAACTTTTTAAACACTGAAAACGAGTCAGTTTTTCCAAAAACAATCACCTCTTTTTGTTCCACTGATATTTTATCAACATCCAAGTTTTAACGTAATCTAGACAGTTTACAAGATTGTGTACCGAACGATTTCCACTTTCTCTCAGTAGGAGTTAAACTTGCAGATGATCTGTAAAACTGATGGAAATACATGTCATATTTTACATGTAACAAAAAAAGTTCTGATCCTAAGATGGAGCCATGGGATGCCAGAGCCTCAGAGGAAGAAAACCTATCCAACTGGATGCAAAAAAAAAACTTCTGCAAGACAAATAGGAGTGAAACCAACTAATAGCTGCTCCCTTATTACCACATTTGGATCAGTCTGTTGGTGTTAAAACATCTTAGACCAACAGAAAATCAAGGCAAAATCTTCTGAGTCTTCAGCTAAAAGCAGTCATGACAGATTACTGATTGATTAATGGAAAGGAAGAAATCAGGAGGACAGAAAAGAAAAACACAGTGATGATAATGAGGGAACAAAAACAAAGAAAAGTTGGACACAAGAAAGGATAAAAGAGGGAAAATAATGAGTTAGGAAGGTTCTGTAAGAGGCTGCTCAGACCGGCCATTACTTCCCGCTGGTGGCTGCAGCAAAACAAACCGGGCCAGAGAGGACTTTTTGTCATGTTTCTGATGTTTTGTTTGTCCTCACATGCAGAAATTATTGCTGTTACACAATCCACATTCTTGATTTAAAGCTCCAATAAGTCTGTCCTGAAATAAACCATAATGAACAAATCATAAATGCTAAACCTAAAAAACAAGAAAAGATCATTCTAATTATTTGTCAAGCTGAAACAGATCATCGAAGTGATCTATATATTGTTTATTCATATGGAGACGTTGTTTGGTCAAACAAATAAATAACAGTGGAAAAGCAATTTTTTTAAATGTGTGAGTGTATTTTGAAAAACCTGCTAGTTTCCATCAAAATGAGGACCAAATTCTTGTAGAAACAAAAAACCCGATGCTGGATATCTACGAAAATTATTAGTTGATCTATTATGTTCATTCTGGCTGCTTCAGCAGTTTATTTAATGTTTTCCTTCTGCTTCATTTGCTGAGCTTTCAGTTCAGACACAGATTCTGCTCGCCAGCTGCCTGATGTTTTCAAAAACACTAAGTCATAAATGCATTTTTGTCTGCAGCTCCTGTTCTTTGTTTCACCACCTTCGAGAGCATATTTATGCTCTGCTGAGTGCCTGTGTTAAACCAACACAAAATGATCCTAAATTGAATTGAATTGAATGATTTGAAGCCTACATATGATTTCTTGCTTTCTGTCTAAGAAGTTTCAAACAAATGAGAAACTAATCTTTACTTTATCATCTATGTAAATCTCATTTAACCTAAAATACGCCTTGAGGTAGTCTTACATAAAACATATTTTTTCCTTTTCCAGGTAAAACTATTCTAAAAAAAAATCTCGCAATCTCAAACCTTTGTCAAATAACCTAACATATATTTCATGAATACAGTAGAAAAGTAGTTTACATATATACAGAATTTTTTTTTCTTTTTGCAGTTTCTTTTTTAAAAACGTTCTTTTGTTTCCACTCTGAGAAGACGATGAGTTCGGTTGCCTTTGGAGGGTTTAATGTTTCGTTCTTCTGACGGGTTAGTGAAGCCTCCTAAACTGCTCTCAGGTGAGACGTTTCCATTCAACTGGAATGAGATCTGGACCAAAATCCGTTACAGCAGTAGAAGATGGCTGGACTGAGCGATGGAAACAGTCTGTCAGTTGTCTGCTTCATTGCATCTTACCAGAAACCGATCCACGCACCTGAAAAACATGAAACAGTGGTCAGCATGTTCCATTACTTTGGGGGAAAATATGACCAGCCGTGAGTCACCGTACGTCACTCAGGCACCTTCGCCTACATCTGTGCAGGACTTGCTTTCGTCTGCACTGATAAGTCGTCATGCAATATTATTTTTATTGCCCTGATTCCAATGGAAAAACGTAACCTTTAACATAAGATTGTATCTTTAGCAACATTTGCTCCTTCTTGGTAGTTTATCTTTTGCCCTCAATTGTGTCATTCATACGTCTTTTTAAGCAAAATCGAAAAATCTCTGGCTTTTGTGCAATTTTGTGCAAATGCAAATTCTAAAAACGCTTCATAGAATTTGATTTCTATTTGCGTCTTTTTCTTTGCTGGTGTTTAAATTCATTCGGAAGCTAATGTTTGTTTTTCACTATGTCCTGATATTCTCTCCTGTAATGCGATCCCATCAATTTGAATACGTGAGAAGGGGAAAAGAAATCGACTTTTTGACAAATAAGAAATAAAAAATGTTTGCACATTTTTTCAACCTCCTCAGAAAAAAAATTTCATATGTGTATGATAAAAAAATTTGCTTGATAAGATTTTTTTAATCATAAGAAATAGCATTCAATGGATAAAAATGTCAGAAAATCATACATTTCTGTCATGGTATGAAGCATGATATTCATGAGAAAAGATTGAAAAAACATGTTGACAAAATGAAAAGACATCTATGGTTAAGCATGTATGTGAATTAAAAAGAAATGCTGAGGTATTTAAAAATATTAACTTTTTTAAATCCTTGTGTGCAAGTATTGGCCTCACCTCCTTCCAGGTCATCTGACAGGAGTATCTCCACTTCCAAAACGCTGAGGTTTTGTTTCCACAACATGCAGCCTGCTCATTATGAAGCCCATCAGTGGAGTGGAAAAGTCTTTGGAGCTCCTCTTGCTCCGAGTCTGATTTTGTTGAGCTTCTTTTTGCTGCACAGACCTTATCTGCCTGTTACGTTCAGGAGGAATGGTCAGTTTCACAGCCATGGCTTTGACAGAGCAGGAATGAATCCTTCACATCAGAGCTTCTTGAAGTTTCGGCCTTTGAATGAAGTCTGTGACACGGTCAGCTAAGTGAAAGAACGGTGTTGGAACAGCCCGGATCAAAGTCTTGCGTAGATTGGATCGACTAAAGGGTCAGGTTTAAAGGACCTGTTGCTGGAAGGGGCGAATCACATTCTTTGCTTATCTTTTTGACATCCAATCAGTTCTTTGCATTTTGATAGGAGCAATACATGGAAATATGTTTCTCTTTCCACCCTCACAGATGTTTACAGAATTTAGGTGAATTGGATGACCTTTTTTAGTTTTGTTTGTGAGCGACTGGGAAAACGTTCTAAAAATCTGCAGAGTGCTTCCACATACAGAATGTGTAAAGTCTGCAAAACTTAGTAATGAAAATAAAGAGTTATGGTGGATTTGTTTTTGTCCCCAAATAGATGTTATGCTTTTTTTTTACCCCTCCAGGGGCTCTTTTTGTGGGCTCTTGTGTCCCTTATATGACAGTGGGCTGACAGGAAACGGGGAAGGAGAGGGGGGAAGACATGCGGCAAATATCGTCGGGTCCAGGAATCGAACCTGCAACGGCCGCGTCGAAGACTCAAGGCCTCCAAATATGGGTCGCGCTAACCACTACGCCACCACGGCGTAGTGGTTTATGCAATAAACCACTACGCTAAAAGTGGTTTAATGCATAAAAATGCACAAAAATTTAATGCATTTAAATTTTTTAAATGCATTAAAAAAAATTTTAATGCATTTTTTTATGCATTAAAAATTTAATATGCATTAATATTTTTAATGCATATTAAAAATTATGCATTTTTAATACATTCCTGCAGAGACAGACAGCTGCAAACAAACAGCAAATGACAAAATACACTGTAAACATACAAATGATGTAAAGTCCAAAACACAAAAAAAGGGATTTTGGAAAAAAAATCACTCTGCAAAAAACCCCCAAAGACTTAGGCCATTATTTTAGGAAGTGATATAGTGCTCTTACAAAATAAAAAAATGTTGCAATCACAGGAAGTGGTAGCAAAAACCTCCAATCAACAGAACAAAAGTGCTGTTCTAAAAACATAAATAAATGCATCATTCTGCTTTAACTGTAAAATATGTGTTGCAAATCCTTTTGGCTCATAAAGGCCAAGGGATCAACGGTCACAGTCTTGTGTTTATTGACTATGTTGACGCAATCATTACTCTCCAAGTTCGTCACACAAGCACCAATAAAATTCTTTGTTGTTCTGCTTGTGTTGGTGTGACTGAACATGAATGTATCCAGGGTTTATAATCCAGTACAGCCAGCATACGAACAGATTCATTAACCCTTGCAGAAACATTCTCCAGACAGCAGAATAGTTTTCTGAGGCCATTATCATCCCCAATTCTCCCACTTCATGTACCAGGGTACAAACAACTTACAAGGGTAGATAGTTACCCTCAGAGAAGCCCTGGTATGGAGGTAGTTTTTAATTGGAGTTATAGGCGAACACTGCCAGGCATTTTAAATTGAAAGTATTTTTCAGAATTAAAACACTACCACAGCAGACATATGTTACTAACTTTGGTTTAAACTCTGCAATAGATTTTAAATTAATGGCATATTTTTACAGCCATCTGGGAGAAAAGAGGGAAAACGTCCTAAGAAAGTGATATTTTAGGGTTGTTTTTCAGGCACCAAAGAAAAACAATCACAATTTTTGGATTATTAACGGATTCTTCAGAAGCAATTCACAGCTTTGTTTAGTAAATATGTGCGAATGTTACAAATTTCTTTCACTCAAGTAATTATCATTCAGTTTCACAGTGTAGGCACCTTGTGGGAACACTTTGGTCGACAATGCCAACATGGGAGCGCATCGCAGCGAGTTACCATTCAGCTTCAATGATTGCATTGCTCTTCACTCCAGTGGAAACATTTACCAACACTCAGCACGTTATTTTCAAATCAAGTTCACCAAATGTTCTCCAAAGAGGAAAAGGCGTTCAAAGACAGACGCATGCGTCAATGAAGAAGGTGCCGGGTATCATTATGAGACGTTAAAACATGAGAGAAACAGAGCATGAATGCAAAAGGATGTGATGACAGTGCCAGGAAAGCTTTTCATCCATCAAAAAACTAGCCTTTTTTTTGTTTTGTTTTACTCCCAAACTCCCTCAGGGCTTCTCGCTCCTGTTTCAGATGAGAAGTGGTGGGAGTCGAAGGATTTGCCCACTCTCGTCTCCATGTTCGCAAGGCCGACTGCACCCAGGAGTGGGAGCAGTAAATCAAGTTGAGGGAAAGCTGGCAGCCAAAGCAGGAGAAGATATCTGGTTATATCTTCAAAGGGTGCCAGAGGAAGAACATTAGATAACTAAATAGTCCACCAGGAACGAGAGAACGTGGTGAAAGTGGAGTTTCAGTTTTATTTTTCTCATTGAGCTGCTGAAAGGGATTCTCTCTGAGTTTTGGATCCGGTAGAGTTCTGCAAAAACGCAAAATCTTCCCAAGTATTTTTGGTCTAGTTGCTTGTGCAAATACCTTGGTTCATTTGAAATAAGACAAAACTAACTTGTAAGTAACTGTTCAGCAAGATAGAGGTGACTTTTTTAAAGAGAATAATTACTTAATAATGGTTAAAAAAATGCTACTTTCACTGGCAGATTCTTTCACTTATCACAAGACATTTTCCCACGTTATAAATGAAATAATCTGCCAGTGGAACTTGTGCTTTTTGATCTATGTGAAGGAACCATTGACTTAAGACAAGCTCCTATATCTTTGTTAAAAGTTGGTTTTGTTTTATTTCAAGTTTACTAAGATGTTTGCACAAGAGACTACAGCAGAAACACTTGGCAGAATTTTGCTTTTGCTTTTGCAAAAACAAAATGCTTTGCTTTAGTTCTTAGTTGTCGCCTCCGATTTGACCGTCCAAAATGAACATTTCCGATAAATCTTACTTTTATTAATCTTAGAATTCTAAAATTGCTGCAATCTGTGACAGAAGTCTTCAAAATCATGCTGTTTTTTTTCATTTTACAAAAGAAATCCTAATTTTTAGTGGGTTATTACAAGATTCCTAAAATATTAAAACAATAAAGTATTTTCTCTTCAGGTTATATTCAGACACCAACTAAC
The DNA here is from genome assembly GCF_001444195.1 of Xiphophorus couchianus. NCBI lineage: Eukaryota > Metazoa > Chordata > Actinopteri > Cyprinodontiformes > Poeciliidae > Xiphophorus > Xiphophorus couchianus. The sequence continues at coordinate 16,252,833 of NC_040241.1, read as the reverse complement.
ATGAACAAATTATGTGTTTTTATCCTATTATCATTTAGCAGCTGGGAATATGAGCCTTTGCACTCGTGTTGCAGAGTAAATGTTGCTAATTTTTTCCCAGTTGGTACCCAGACTGCGGAAACTGGCACAGCGCAGGCTCAATTATAATATCAGGTTAGATGTTATTTCTGTTGATTATCTGCTTTTGAAGAACCAACCTTCCCCTCCAAGTTCACTTCCTCTCCTCCTCCCGGATGAAAAGTTTCTCTTTGATATCCGACTCGCCTCTGAGGTTAATGAATGAGCAGCCTGGTGCCCTGTTTAACGTTTACCCTGGCTCTTTGGGGCACTGACGCACACACGTACACTCGGGGTGGCTGTAAGAGAAAGTTCCTAGTATTTTTTTTTTCTGGCATTTTTCATTTCAATTACTGAAAACCAAATACCAATAAGCAGAAATCAAAATGTGGAATTTTTGTTCCTACGGATTATTAAGTGTGTGGTTTCTTTTTAAACGACTCGCTGACCTCCAAGCTAACTAATCTAAAATCATTCACTTAAAAAAAATAGTTACTTAATTTTAATTGGAATCAAGGCAGAAATGTACTTGTCTCCATGTTTGAATGGTTCAATGGTAGCTTTGTTGCTTTACTGTGCGATTTTCTTGAGTCGTCTTTTTGTTCTGACCACATTCACACACTGTGCTTTCGGGGTCAGATAGACGACTGAAAATGTGTGAAAAAGCAGTCAAATTTAAGGAGGAATTGTGAACGATTGTCATAAAACCTCAACAACTGTTGATCGAAACCACTTTAAAAGATCTGAAAAAGTCTGGCTCATTGGAAGCAAAATATAAAGAAATTATGGGTAGTTTAAAACGTAAAGCAACCCTTTCTTGTTGTGCTGAAGCCTGGAGTCAATAAGTTTATTGGCTGCTGTTTATTCTCCTGCTCTCTGAGAAATAGCCACAGCCTTTCAGTGTAGGTTTTTTGGTCACAAATCAAATAGTACGAGTCATTTTGTTGCCACTTTGGCTTTGTGCATTGACGTTCTGTCATGCAGAGGAAAACATGACCACGGACAAATTGCGTCTGGATTTTTGGGACAAGTTGTTCCTTTTGATTTTCCTCTTTATTCATGGTGGAGTTCTCGAACAAAATTGTGAATAAGCCCACTTTTTTAGATGAGCAGGAACCTCGGGGGACGGATTGGACGTGGATGCTTTACAGCTGACGCCCGCCTTTTTTTCTCCAGACGCGATGATATGATTTTCCTTGCTCTTCCTGCAGATTTGAGTCGATCCTTGAAGGTTTCCTTCGTCGTCGGGTGACTTCTTACTGAACTTCCTGTCACCAAGAAGCCGAAACTCTGCATTAACATATTCTGGTGCTTTCTGGACTTCCTGTCATTCTCACTCTCTCCTTTTTAATAATCCATAAAACCTTTTTTACAGCACTTTTTTTTTTTTTTTTTTACATTTTAATGCAAACTGTTGATGGCTGGATTGCTAACACAAGTGCATCTGTTCCTCTCAGGCAATCAATCTGATAATTGGATCGATGAACTGTTTCCAGCTGGACTCATTCATGTGCACTGACTCTGCTGAAGTGAAGTTACCTTTTAATTTTTGGCAAAGCTGCATAATGCATGCGATCACCTGACACTTCACCTCAAAAACTGAAGTTGCAAAGACATTTAGATTTAATGTTTGTGCTTCTGCCAAATCCTTTGGCTACGACTGTAGATCTGAAACTTCTGCTCAGATTTGCATGAGCAAATAATTTCTGATTCAGTGGGTTTGGCACCAAACAGCCCACTTGTTTCCTTAACAAAATGTATTTCATTTTTCTGTTTGGTTTTTAAATCCCATTAATATCCCTTGCGTATTGTTTTAAGGAATATAAATGTGATCTCAAGAAACTAAAAAGCAGATTTTTTTTCTCTCTGCTCATCAGTAAAAGGGTTATGAGAACTTTTCAAAGTTGGGTTATGTTCACCTCACCCAGACCTCAAGTAAGCCTTGAGCAAAGACATCTGGTCAGCCAGGCTGGTTTCAGAACGGCTCCGCTGACAAACATAAGCTGGATTTCTCCTAATGTTTGCACGCTTGACTTAAATTTGCTCTATCTGGCTTCTGGTTGTGCAACATTTTTCCTTTCAGCATCCGTAGCAGAGAAGACAAACATTGCTGCTATGTTGCTGATGTCTTCAGGGGTATTCATTACTTATTCAGAAATTCAGTAGTAGTTTTGAGTTTGATTTGATAAAACAACAACAAACGTTTCTCTTCATTGTTGTTTTGTTTCCCTTGGAGCATAGTTTTGAGATTGTCGAGTCCCATTTGGGGAAAACTTGTATTTCGCTTCTGTCTGTGTGTTTTACTGCTTTCTCACAAGTATAGGGTGAATTTTCCCATCATTCCTCACTGATTTGGAGACCCCACATTCAGCCTTGTTGACTGTGATTTGTTATATGCAGTCTGGTGTAAAACATTTTCTTTATTAATCACCAGAAACACTTTAAATAAAACGTTACATGTGGTCCCACAGCATTTGGTCACCCTAATGCACCAACACATTACAATTCGTCAGCTGAGGCTTTTGCCCAAATTCTGCTCGATTACATGTTGTTGGAGAAACCTCAGCAGTTTAATTCACTGAAGTTAGGAAGGAATGATTGTAATTTTTAGGCCAGATTTAAAGTCTTATTTAAAGTTTTGTGAAGCTCTGGTCGGGTTTTGCAGCAGTTGCCAAACAACACTTTTTTCTTTTGCTTTGTGATAAATCTACCATGTGAAGAGCAGAAAGTCTCTGTTTTATGCTGCCTTGGAGGCACACAGTCGACCCGCTTCGTTGCAGGTTGTTTATGAGCGGCGGAGAGCAGCTCAGCGCTCCTGCACCGTCAGTTTGTGCAGTTTTGAGAATGCGGGGCCTGCTGCGCCGCAAATGGGCCCTATCCAAGATCCGACCCACCACCCATCCCTGAAGATGGGGATTTCTGTGATATTCCTTGCCAAGTGGGGGCGATGAAGAGAATCCACCAAATACTCAGGACATTTTAATTAACTGATTTATTTAAATTTACACTCAAAAGAAAAGAGTTTCATTGGTGTGGTGCATAAAAAATAAAAGATTTTCACATGAAAAATGTTCCCACTTCCACTAACCAGAAGGAGTGTCGTGACATAACTCTTTTTAAATTTCCAAATACGATTCTGATATTGCAGCTTTGAGCATTTGCTGATACCGATATTAACCCAATGCGATATCACCATGAATCAAAAACACTTTTATTGCTTATTTTGTAGTGTGGATTGTTAGAAAAGGCTTAATCAAGTGATCAGAGAACAATAGTTAACAACAATATAGAACAATTGAGCCGTTTATTATTAACCAATAATAATAAATGGGTGGGATAAAAGCACTGCTGGATAGAAAAGCTGGGGCGGACTAAATGCTGGAGTGGAGCCCTTCTATCTGAGATTTTAGATGAACCTGACATAATCTGATACTTGTTTTGTGACTTATATGTCTGATATAAATATCGGATAAGCTCTATCTGTAAATTGGTGCAACATGAGGAAGATAGTCACTTACTTGTGGTCATTTATAGGAATCAACACACATCTATTTTATTTGGATCTCCTTTTCTCCTTATTTTAAAGTGTTTCTAGTAAATTGTTTAGGGTTTTTTTGTCATTCCATATTTATACAGAGGGGGCTATTTCAGTGTTTATCCAACATATTACTTTTTCTGTAATTAATAGAAATGAATAAGATGCCAGTATTTCCGCATTGTGTGTTGATATAAATGATTTATGTGACTGTCTTTGTGTTTCAGGTTGCCGTGTGGGCGGGTGACGGGGACGCCGTCTTCATCAGGGAATACACTCTGATCCGAAGAGATCACCTTTCAGAAGAGCCTCTCCCCGTTGGTGGCCAGAAACCAGAGGACCCAGTAAGTTCACCACTAACTTTTAATTTTCTGCAAATAATCAGTTAATTAATCAGACACTATCATGAGTTTTGAAATGATTACTTTATGGCTAAAGTAATCATTTTAGTCAGCTCATAAATCTGTTGCAATGTGCTTATGTAACTCTCCACACCAAAAGAGTGAGGGGGAAAAAAAACAATATTTATGTAACACCTCAGTAATGAGCGCCAGTGAACGATGATTGTGAGGCTCTGACTTGATGCAACGCCTGGGTAGTTACAGGCGTTACTCCCTTGTCATGTTTGCATTGATGACATGCGAATCGTTTTCTTAAGCCATGATGTTTCATTTAATCATTTGCTGTAACTACACATGTGAACCTCTGTGGAGCCAAGCCAGCTTGCTGCTTCAACATGCTGTCCATTTGTGACATCTGCAGAGGAGACTGGAAAGTCCTGTCTGAGCGTCTTTCACCCTCTCTAGTTTTCTTTTATTAAATTATATTTCACTTCTTTTTCCAAGTCTTTTTTTTATGAGTTTTCCAAATGAAACACTACAGAGTTCCTTTATTGGCTTGAATGGATCATTGACCAGATGTAAAAGCATGTAAACAGCACACAAAAGTGTGGAAAAATATTTTTATTTCTTGTTTATCCTGTCCAGTTTTTGTATCCTCCTTGTGTACTTCTTGTTTGTTTCTATCCTTTCTTCCTTGTACACTTTGTTCCTTTCCCTCCTTTCTTTGCTGTGTCCTACATCCCTCCCTTTGTTTTGTTCTTTCTTGTTTCCTTCTTCTCCTTTCTTGTTGTTGTGTAGTATTTATATTCCTTCATTCCCTGAATACTTTGTGTGATTCTGTTTGATTTTTTTGTTTTTTATTGTTTCTTCCTTGCTTCCTTGCTCATCTCCTTTCTTCCTTGAGTTATTACTGCTTGTGCAGGTATTTCTGCTTCCAAAACTCCATTTCCTTACCAACGTTTTTGATATGCTCAACAAAAATAATCAGTGAATAAGTGAACACTGGACCGCAAACTGCTGTGGGCCCGCTGTACTCTGCAAAGTTTAGAGTGAAAAAGTTTGGAATTTGGAAATTAACACAGAGGACTACAGTTCTTTCTACCATTAGCCCAACATCTTTAACAGTCAGTTCTCTTTGTTCAAATCTAAATGCATTTTGATCCGGTTCTCAGTGTATTCAGCTCAGTACTTTGTGTTGTATACATGTGAACAGGTCCGAGAACATCTCTCTGTAAAAGTTCAACTGTTTTCCTCAGTTGTGTGAGTCACTTTAATGGTTGAAATCACCAAGAAGAGCCAGGATATTACGGGTTTTTGCAGTTAAGTGGCTGCTAATGACAGCTATTAGAGTCACTCTGTACTAATGAGTAGCGGCCCAGGGTGAGGACACGTTTTTGGTCGGCCTGCCTCTGCATGTTTCATAGACTGGAGGTTGCATCATCTTGCAGAGCGATTTTGTTTTGACACATTTTCTCCCTCTTATCTTTTCATAAGATTCTGGATGATTTGTTCATGCAGAATCCACCACCCGTCTGAAAGTCAAGAAACCCAGTTTCACTGTCTTTACACGCCTAATTGCACATCAAGCAGTAACTGTCAGGGTGTGTTTTTCTTTTCTTTTTTATTTTTATTTTGGTAGGATTCAGGATGAACAAAAGCTGGGGGGTTTCTGCTGCTGGAATAGAGTCAGGGCTGGGATTAATAGAGGTCATGGTGGTGAGAAGAGGGAGCACTTAGTGGCCATGGCAGCAGCAGCAGGAGGGTCTGAGTTGCTCAGCTGCAAACTGACTTGGCAGCTGTGTTTTGCAACAACAGGTGGAAAGGGCATTGACTTCACACAATTAAGCACATAATTTATCATTTTTAAAATGCCATGTACATTAGCCGCTGCAAAGATGGGATTATTTGAGTTGCAGCGGGTTTTTCAACACATACTTTTGTAATCTAAAGGCATTTAGATTTCTGGGCATTTTATTTCATAATACTGAACAAGTGTGCAGTACTTTTGCAAGATTAACAAATCTACCTCTGGAATATGACCATGATGTTGCACATTTCTTCCAAAAAGCATGCATAAGCATATGCACCTGTGAAGTAATTGTTTAGAAAAATAGAAATATGGACTCCCCCCCCCTAGTTTGGTGGAGAACAACCAGATTCATAATTAAAAACAGGGAACTCCCATCAGAAAATGTTAATTGCAAAGAATGAAATGGTATGTGAATTCTGTTAGATCAATATGGAGAGGTTTAGAAAGACAGTACGATATGATTTCTAGTGTTTTATGTGCAGTGCTGATCAGGAATGCATAGATGCTCATAGATGTGAATGTCACATGGACTTTTACAACACTTTTTCATTTTTACGTGGTGAGCTGATAAGGCAGCCAACAGCTTCAGTGAACAGTAAAAAATGATCTGGATGCACATATTTTGGAATTAGTATTTTTTTTCTAATGCACACGATAACTAGGTAAGCAGAGTTTTGTTAAGTGGGGCCGTTCATACACAGGAAAACGTCAAACTGTTTTACAGGGAAGAAATGAAAAGAAACACCAAAAATGCAAAATGAACATCCAAAACAATAAGCATGATAATGTAAGCAATTAATATGATGTAATGGAATCATAGAGCAGTTCAATAAAAGCCACACATGATCTTTGATTCATTGATTTACAGTGCCTAATAAAGTATTTACCCTCTTATGTATTTTACCCTTTTTTTGTTTACAAATAAATTATAATAAACAAAATTTTTCTTTTTTGAGAGAAAGTTTTACAAAGAAAACTTTAAAGTCAGAGTGAAAATGGATTTCTACAAATAAAAATCTGTAACATAAAATAATTGATTACACAAATATTCACAAAGAGTCATGTGACTGACCTAAGACAACAGACAGTGACCCCATAACCCCTTCCCTCTTCATCACTTCAGTATCACTTTATTATTATTGCCTTGCATCCAGATGAAAAACATTTAAAAAAAAACACACAGAAATAAAAAATAAGGGAAGACATCTGATGCCTGATCGTGATACTGGAAACCAGCTGATGCCGATTAGGTTAAGTGAGAGCGTTGGAGGTATAATGGAATCACAAGTGGTGTCTTTTTGACTTTTTAACTTCTGCAGGTTTTTGTATTGTGGTTGGCGTCCAAACTGGTTTAACTGTGTCTTTGGGAGGTTAAGATTTTTTATTTATTTTTTTTGCCACGAGACAATGCCTTTGCTTTTTGAAAGAACTAAAGAGGAATGCATTGAATTAGGAGAATTTGCCTTCCAGGCTTGTTTATTTTGGTTCTCAGACTCGTGTTTGATGAATATGAAAACAGCATGGAGGTGCAGGCATTAAAAAAGTGCTGAGCGCTGGTGAATGTGGTGTAAAGCCATGTGGCTTTGGATTGGGGGATCATTCTCTCACCCCCGTGTTTGTTCCAGCAGCATATGTGTTCAGTAAATCTTTGGCCCATACCGTGGCACCGCGAATATCTCCCACTGCTTGATGTGGTTTCACAGCAGTGCACTGTGGGTACTGGAGCGGTGCTGCTGAGGTAAAGTAGATGGGGACGGGACCTCACCACAACACCCACATTACAAACATGAGTGTGCGTAAACCATTCCGCTGGCCGTGTGTTTGTTACTGGCTACCACTTCATGCATATTTGCAGGAGAGCTGCATATCATGTAATCCCAGATTTGTTTCTGTTTGCTTGCTGACATCTGCATGTATTGCGCTGTGTTATTCAGAAGTGCATGTGTTAGTGATTTCAGGGCCTTTAGCGTTCAACGGTCCCACATGCCACCAAATCCATGACTTTGATTAAAGGAGAAACTTTCATCCTTCAATGTTTTTCTCCTCATCTTTTGTTATATCTGTTCCTCGTTGGCATGTGAAAGCATGCAAACAGTTGCTGGGTGAGTGACTGATTTCTGATTGCTTACATTTCTGGTCCTCCACTGCAGATGTTCCCCTCTGCGTCTGGCATGTACTCATTCACAGGCGCAAACAGACAGAGATGGTCTAGAGCCAGAAAGTATTTGCTTTGCGTTTTGGCAACGCACCAACTAATCGGTTCTTAGTGGAGGTGATTGTTACTGTCAGGCCCTTTTTTTTTGTTATTTTCTGGCTTAGTATGTGTGGTTGGGCATGTCATGGAGATCATTCAAGGCACTTGTTATGAGTGTGGTTTCAATCTGGCTGAATTAGGGCTTTGTAAGCAAAATTAAATTTCACCGCAGTTTTCAAAACAAAGCTATTGCAGCAAATTTATAACATTTCAATCTGACAAGTTCTTATTTTGGATATGCAACATACTGCTCCTCTTTGTCTTTTGCAGCTTGAAACATTTTCCGCCAGCTTCCAAGTAAATATCATGGAAATGTTGTTTTCCGTTGCGTGGGGCGAGATAAAATCTACAGGGAGGTGCTTACTGCCTTTGATAACTGATGTAGTTCTCAAATGTAAGCTTTTTGCAAAAATCCACAGAGTTCACTCTGTTCAGACAGTCAAGAGCAAGTAGTCAGTCTGCAAGTGTTAATCTCCGTTACTGCATTAATTACCTGCTGCTGACAGATTCCCTACCACCCATACAGAGCAGAGTTGAGGCGAAGCACTGGAGAAGCTCCAGTAAAACTGGTATTTTCTACTCAATGTGGGCTCAGATTATTCTGCCTTCTGGATACGTACAGCGCTGGAGGAGAACATGTGTTTCTGTTGCCTCACCAAGACTGAACAGCTGTAACCAGTGCGAGTGTTGGGCAATATTTATTTTATGTACTGTTAGCCATTCTTCACAAAACATTTTGATATAATTTATTGTTGCATAATCAAAAAGGCTTATCACACAATATAATTTGAGGCATTTTAAAATCTTTTATTTTCTCCACTCTCATTTCTTAAATTGAGAAATAAAATTGAGAGTAAAATGCATACATTGCATTGTTTCCTTTGAATATTAAGTGTATTGGTTCTTCTGTGGACACAGCAGAGTGAAAACTTTCCAGTTGAAAGCTGCTTTCATTCTACCCCACACCCATCTTCTCTTCTTTTCACCCTTTTCTCCTTGTACTTCTCTTCTTTTTTATGTTCTACAACTCTTCCTCAAATTCCTTCCTTCCTTCCTTCCTTCCTTGTTTCCTACTTTTCTTCTCTCCTTTTATCCTTCCTTTTTTCCCTCCATTCCTACACCACATTGGTGCAGTAATTCATGGAAAGTCAACTTTATTTGTATGGCACGTTTCAGCAGCAAGGCAGTTCAAGGTGCTTTACATCATAAAAACATAACACAATTAATAAACAAAACAAACAAACAAAAAAAACATTACATTACATTGGCAGATTAACGAGAAGTAATGAAAAGTTGTAATCTAGACCAGAATTAATCAATGTTTCAGTTATTATTAATCAAATGCAGCTGTAAACAAGTGGGTTTTTAGCCTTGTGTTACATGGCTTCTTTTCTACGGTAGCTGCTCCTTTAACAACTTTGACCAGCCCTTCTACACCTTTTACTTGGTCTGATGAATGTCAGCATGCTTTTGAACATCTAAAAGGATTGCTCTCGTGTTCTCCTGTTCTTTCCGCCCCAAATTTTAGTTTGCCATTTAAACTGGACATAGATGCCAGTGCTGTTGGGGTAGGAGCTGTCCTTTTGCAGGATGATAAAGACGGCATAGAACATCCTGTAAGCTACTTCTCAAGGAAGTTTAATCTTCATCAAGGTAGATATTCTACCATTGAGAAGGAAGCGCTTGCGCTACTTTTGGCATTACAGCATTTTGAAGCTTACCTTGGGTTGAGTGTGGAACCGATCACTGTCTTCACAGACCATAACCCCCTTGTCTTTCTTTCCAGGATGTACAATCAAAATCAAAGACTCATGCGGTGGGCTTTGATCATTCAGGAGTACAACCTGAAGATCTGCCATAAAAAGGGGACTGAGAATGTATTGGCAGATGCTTTGTCACGTGCTTTTTGAGCTTGTTTTCTCTTACCTTGAGTATTCCAAACATTTCTGTTTGGACTTATAAGGGTGGAGGTGTTACATGCCTGGCAGGCTGTTTGTTTCTTTTTCCCCTCCCCCTTTGTTTCTTCACAGGTACTAGGGAAAGCTGGTGTCAATCTCCCCTGATTGATCCTCATCAACTATGGGCCAATCAGCATGCAGGGAGGCCTTATTTAAGCAACCCAGCTGGGGAGAGCGGGCTGGCTTTGTTACCTGACGCATGTCTTGTTGCGCTTTGTGTGAAGGTTTGTGGTGGGAGTTAGAGGGCGAGGTAAGTTTAGGGTACCCTGTACATTTCATCACGTAGGTGTATTTTCTGTTAGATACACTAGGTAAGGAGGTGGGTGCCACCCATGTAAAGTTTTGGTGGAAACTTTTGTTAGATTAGATAAACAGGGTTTTTGTTTTCCTTTGTTTCTTTAGCTCAGACGGTAGTTAGGCCCTGTTTTGTTTTATTATTTTCTATGATTTGGCACCCCCCTAACCGCCCCTTTCTCCCCCACAGTTTGTGTGAGCCTTCCGGGATTTTCGTTATCAATAAATCCCTCCTTTTTATAACATTCACCTGGACTCTGTCAAATGATTGTGGCTGTCGTGTTACTCCCCTCCTCACAAAAAAAGGGGGGGGCTGTAACACTTGTGATACTGGCTCCCGGACGAGCCCCCATTTGTCACGCCTGGCTCAAAGGTGATGAGAAAGAACAATGTAGGTCCAGAGACCAACCAATCAGATCAATAACTGGCAGGACATCAGCTTTAAGCACCAACCCATCCGCCTGCTTCCTGAAAAGAAGAAGAAAAATGGTTACACCTAGTGCACTGAATGGGATCATCATGCTTGATTTAAAGCAACTCAGTGTTTTGGCAGTTTTGCAGTTTTCTGGAAGTTTGTTCCAGATTAGTGGAAAAAACAAATGCTGTTTTTCCATGTCTGGTTCTGATTCTCAGGATGCAGAGTAGATCACAAGTTACTGAGTGGTCTGCAGTAAGTCTTTCTCTAAGCTGCATTTTCTTGGGAAGTTTTAAGGCTTTCACATCAACTTGTTTGTTTTCTCAGAACCTACAAAACAGTAAAATAAGGATTTTATCTAAACATGGTGTTAAACTCATCAGTGCATTGTCAGCACCAACCACTGCAAACCCGTGTATGCACTCCCGAATATGAAAAAATAAAATCAGGAGCATGAATTTGTGCAGACTCCACATCAAATGCTTTCACAAGCTTTAACCCCCAGCTCCGCTCTTACTCACAAGCGTTTTCTGCTCCCAAGGAGCCTTGTGAGAGAATGTAATCCGTTCACAAACCACAAAATTGAAAAATGACCCCTGACTCTCTTCCAAACTGAAAAGTGAACAATGCTTGCAACACAAGTCGGTACACTAAGACCAAATCTTTATACAAGACAGCGGTAAGCCATTGAACTGAAACAAGCATAATTTAAGGATCTCTTGAAGTCATGTTCAGCTCTCCTGTAAACACTCCTTTACTTACACTTGAATTTGCAACAGGTCATAAAACGCTGCGGACGGAAGGCATGCAAAATCCTTTCGCTTTCAACTCGGCACAAGTCCAGACTGATGCAGTCACGTTAGCAGATCAGGTAGAGGTGTGCCAATTTGATCTCTGATCAGTTAAGATTGCATGAATTAAATAACTCTGTTGTGCATGATTTTCTCATAACTATTGAAGGAGCTGCTGCTTACCCAGCAAACATAAACTGAGGATGATTAATATGTGCAACTAGAGATGAACATAACTGTTATTACGGCTGTACAAATAAAACTTCCCAAGCAACTGCTTTTCATTAAACTTACACAGGAAGTAAAACCATAAAGTCGGTTCCTTTCAGTTAATGACCTATGGTTTTATGCCAGCTGGAGTTGCAAGACATTTATGGAAGGAAATCACAGTCATCACAAAGACAGCACCTTCTAAGGCTTCATGATTTATGCTTAGACAGAGGCAGAGCAAGAATTTGAAAGCCTTCACATTAAATGTCTAAATCCACAAATAATGTGCATGTGACGTTGCTGTCTTTGTTTTACCTAGCAAGGTGGAGGAAGTGTGGGTGGTGAGTGGGGCAGGAAGATTACATTTTTGGAATATTGGGATTTTATTCTACCAATGCACTCCTTGGGTTTTCATGGTTTAAAGTGAATTTAGCATGTCTAAGGGTGATCCTTTTGTTGTTTTGTTTGAATATTGAGGATCAACATAATGTCTGAATGGGTCTAAATTACTTGGACAAGGTGTAGCAATGATCCTGTCCTTGAGAGTCATAAACCAGCCCAGTTACTTGTTTTTTTATTTTTTTATAAAAGGAATCAGGCAAATATGACCTAGATCCAATTATTATTATTAGCCGATATGCATCCCACTTTTTCATGACGGTCTTAACAACCCAATTAAAAATGTTTTCATCTCACAAAAAAATCTGATTTCTGCCACTTCTGTAGGCAGAACTAAATATCATAATGTATCCAATAGTTTCTCATCTGCAGTCAGTCATGTCGTATTTTCTTTGACTTTCATGTCATTGACGGGAAACATTTCATGATTCTGCACCAGAAGAAGACAGACGGGATAAATCTGTATGTAAACAAATCTGAAATTATAAAGGAAGTTTATGTCACTGAATAGACGCCACCACTCCTGGTCCAACTGCACATCCAAACAGACTTCTGTACAGGAGTTGCAGTCAATGCTCCACAAAAAGCCATTAGTATTAGCTGTACTTTCTTTTTTATTAGCTTCTTTTTTCTTGCTATGATCTTGTGGCAATACTTTTGGGTCCAGTTGATGAATAACTTTAAAATCAATCCGTAGGTGGGAGCATCCACATCAACGTCACACAGCTGCACAATAATGTTATGAATGACCAAGCAAAAAAAGGGGGATTTCAGCAAAAGGGCTACGTGCAGCTTTGCTCGATTTGCTGTACCGGGGTTTTGGGGTGTTGAGCGATCTGTTGGCTGCTGGATGGTGATTGTGTTATGGGGATGCTGTGGATTTTTTGAGGGTATTTGATGTAAGATTGGCCCATAGTAGCCTGTTCAGCCTGGGCTATGGTATTGGCCTGTTTTCAATGCTGTGTCTCAAGTTGCAATTTTATTCCATGTCTGCAACCTTGGCAGGCCTCACCCAGACAAACTCCCTTTTGTTTTCACATCTCTGTCCCTCTCATTTTTGTCACTTTATAATTGTCATAGTCATTAATTTAACATTGTCACCAATAGGAGCAATGCAACCATGCAGAAAAAAAGCCTTCTGAAAACCAGTACAGTACTGTATGTCACTGAAGTTATGTCGCAACATATAGCTGCAACAATTCTGTGAGCAACCAAAGTAGCTTTTGTTTTGCCCTCTAAAACTTTGTATTTTTAAATTCAACTGTTGTTTTAAGTACGGTAAATGGTTTTTCTTCCTTTTTTTAAAGCAGCAGTTTTTTCATTAAACCACAAACTCTACTTTAGAGTAAGGAACCCAGGTGCATCTGGGGAAGCAGACGCTCCCAGAGCAGACATGCAGACTTCCTGGATTAATTTTCCCCCGCGTGCTTCTTATTTCTAAACGCTGAACGAAATCACAGTGAAGAGCGACCCAGTGGACTATTGAAGCTTCCAGATTTATGAGGCCAGCACTGAACGATGAAGGTCTGGTAGTGAAAACACTGTCCGGAGGCGGCGGGCTGGAAGCCAGGGTGTTAGTTGACTTAAAACAACCTTTTGGTGTGGTACAACGGTGTCCCTTGATGAAAACGTCTGCACTGTCCTGTTATACAGCTTCTCTGATTTATGACGGTAATCTTCACATTGCTGCGGAGCCAATGTAAAGCCATCAATCATTCGGTTTCTGAAGAAATCATTAATACTCCACTAATAGTGAGAGCTCAGGAAGAGAGCTGCGCTCTTCTGTTTATTTCTCCTGACCCCTGAAACACAGAGCGATGTTCTATTTGCTCGGTGTTGGGAATCTGCGTTCAGTTTATGATTTGTGGCGCCTCTGGTTATGCAGGTTCAGCCACAAGCAAATAAGCCGTGTTTTTTCAAAATCAGCTCTTCTGAATGATCTCACTGAGTTAATGATAGGGGTTGAAGTGCAGTCAATGAGCTCTTCCTCTACTCCATCCTCCGCTTGGATGCCACAGATGATGGAGTGATGGGAAGTGGTTGGTAATGGGGATGCAAGTCCTGGCGCTGCTTTTGGCCTCAGCCGCACAGCGGCACACAGCAAAAGACAGCAATTAAGCCTGCGGCTCCTGTCTGGCCCACACAGACGCTCAGCATGGCCCTCAAACAGAGGCCTCTCTGGCTGCTTTTCTTCTCCGATCAGGTCTGCAGGAATTCAGTGACGTGAGCGTGGCAAGAGAGAAGTGTTTGTGTTTAGAGTCGCTGCTAATGATTTAAAATGTGCAGGGGACGTATGTGCATCTGATGTTTGCTCTGACTTTGCCAAGAGCCAAAGATTTGTTTAACCGCCCTCTCATTTTGTGTCTGATGCTTGAAGCTATGGGTTTATGTAAACCTATGCCAGAGTTTAGAGGGCTTAGACCACCCCAAACACGCAGACATATCCTGTCAGCGCATGCCATGCATCATCTGTTGGACTCCTTTTAGGTGCATGTTCCTGTCCAAGGTTAAAGTGGGAGGCAGGCGAGATCAAAACAGCCAAGGCAGGTAAAATATGGAGGTGAATCATTTCACTTACCACACACTTTGATACATAAATAAGTGTGCACTCCTTACTTTTCAGTTTTAAAGTGTCAGGCGCAATAAAGGCTTGCAATTTTATCCCTTGAACACAAGATGTTGCTCTTTAGCTTGACTTGTTGCAGGCGGGTTTCTAGGAACAAAATTAACATGTGATCAAAGTTTTCTGGATTCTAGCCTTACAACGATCTGTCGAAAAAATGCATCCATGGACTGTTTATTGAAATTGACCATAAGGTAATTTAGAGCTTTGAGAGCCTTCCTTTTAAACTGAAGGCTTTATATGTATATTTATAATCTGATCAGGCATAGCATTATCTCCACCTGCATAATAATCTCTGTAATTTCTCTCTATTTTTCACTGCCAGAACAGCCTCAACATGTAAAGTCCTAAACTCCGCTATCATGAGCGTTTGTGTCTAGCACCAAGATGTTAGCACCACATGCTATGAGATCTGCAAGTTTTGAAGTGAAGGATGGGCCTTGTTTGTCCAGCACATCCCTCAGGTGGTTGTCTGGGTTGAAATTTGAGGAATTCGGAGGCCAAGTCAGCACCTCAAGCTTGTTGTGTTCCTCAAAAACATTTCTGAACAACTTTTGCTTCATGTCAACTATGTTTCAGTTGCTGAATGACACCTCAGCTCTCAGGGAATGTGGTTTTAATGGAAGGTTTTAGCCACATGGTCTGGAATTTTACATTAAAGGAAAATCCACAGGAACTAAAACACACTACCTTCTTCATATAGTGCCTCTGATGCCATGTTCTCCCCAGGAAAGCAATGTGTGGGGGAACCAGGTGACGTAGTCTTCTTTAATTTCTCCAGACTTCAGCTGTGATGCTCACATGCCCATCTAGTTTGTGGATATGCAGCCCTATGATTGGAAAACTGTGATGTAATGTGTTTTGTGGAAACATCCCCACAAAAGCAGCAGTTTTTGAGATGCTCTGAAACGATTGCTCAGCGATTACAATTTGACCGTGGTTCTGCTCAAATCAGTCCTCTTGGTAATTTTTCCTGTTTTAAACTTTTGGTTACATAAAATGCATTAGAATTATAAGTAGAATTTGTCGTTTCAGTGAGTATTCGTTTCTTGTGTGTAAGCTTAAACCTCCTTAACAAAACTGACCCAAATATAATCTGCAGTAACACACATACCTGGAGTGTGGATTGGTGGCTTCAACTCAATAAAATCAATCGATAAAAAGACATTAGCGTTGGATCTGATCACTTTTTTTGTGCCGCAGTTGTTCCAGGATGAATTGCAAAATTCCTGCTCCTGTTGTTATACTTTATATTTACGTTTCTTACTCTGTCTGCATAGGTTATGTAACCAGTAAAGGTTTTTGTGGATATCCAAGAACAGTCCTGACCTGCTGCTGTATGAAAACATGTAAAAATCTACCGCTAGACAAACATCTCGAAGACGGAATAAAATGTAGCATCCTCTGTCTTTGTGGTCATCCTCCCCGTTTCCTGCTGTTCACTTTTACTGCCGCAGGCTGCTTCCTACGCAACGCTGCAATCACTTCACTGGTTGGGAGTTCACTACAGTAGCATATTTAGACAGCTGTAAGCCCAAAAGCTCTTGGGAAACACATGGTAAAGGATTTTTTATATGTGGGCGGAGGATATAATGAGAGTTTAGCTGATCCACTGCAGCTCTTTTCCTGTGCGGTTACTATTCATTCATGCTTCAAATCTTTACTTTCCCTTTCGCCTTCCTCACCTGGACTCAACACCAGCCTGAAAGGAGGACATATGAGGTTATTGGTGATTTTTCTGTGTAAGCTGTGAAAAAGATAGAACTCAATTTACTTTTCACAGTTTAATATAAAGTAGCGTGCATGTGCCTAAGGTTTTGTGATTCAAAATGAATGTTCTCAGTATGTGTAAAAGCATGTTGTGTTTCTTGGCGTGCAAAAGAGCGGAGCACATGCTGAAAACGAACACACTTAAAAACACAGGAGGGTTGAGGCTAAAGGATAAAGGTAATGACTTCTGTTTTATAAATAAAGTCATTAACGAACCTTGATTAAGCATGAGAGAGGCGACGTCACAATATCTGTGAGACGGTAATACCAAACAGCTTAATAAAGTAGGACTTCACTATTTTTGCAAAACAAATAAGTGAATAATGTGTGATGGTGAAATTTTGAAGCTGCATGAGACATTTTTAGTGTTATGTGTGAGAAATTGAAATAAGTTATTTAAATTAGGAGTTTCCTATTTAAATTAGGAATTTTCCATCCATCCATCCACCCACCCACACTCTTGTCACTGGTGAGGCGGGGTCACCCTGGACAGGTCGCCAGTCTGTCGCAGAGGAGTTTACTATGTTTGTGAAATTACTTTTTTTTTTTTTACAAATTTTAGCAATTAGGGTCATTGGCACAGTTAATGCACAAGTGAGATGTACGTTTGTTTTCTACAAATTCCACATTTACATAGGACATTTTTATCAACATGTTGTAATCTTGTAGCAATGAACAAAAAACACAGAAGTTTAATTTCACTTGGCATGACCAGTGCAGTGAACGGCTGACATGATAATGAGCCTCCTGTTGTGATTATTCACAAGAAAATCAAGAATCTCACAGAACTCGCTATCGACAAGCAGAGAAAGCTGTAGAGTAATTTCAGATTTCATAAACCTGACAGGACTTTCAAAAGTCACTTGATCTTCTCACCTTTGGACATGCTTAAGACTCAGAAACATACGCAGCAAGGTCAGAAACTTAGTATATTTTCAGCCTTAGACATCATCTACTGTTGAAGTCACAAAGTGATTTGATTTAAAATGAATAAATGTCCCATTTACTGTTAGCATTCAATGGTACAGCAACATAATTACATGACCTAAGGCAGCAAAATCAGCTGTTTTCTTTCACCATTAGTGCAGCGATCTCAGTTCTGGGCAGGACTGGGATTGAAAACTTTGAAAGAAATTTTTTTTATTTTTTATTTAAGTCATGCTTGCCATGAGGCCTTGGTTAAAATCTATTTGTGCCCTACTGGCCACATTCCCTTGACGTACTGTACAGTATGTTATGTGCCAGTGGTTTTGATAAAACGGGTTCAGGGGTTCAGCTTTATTCACAGTAGAAAGCTGAAATGCTGTCAAATGAATATCATGTCATTATGAAAAGAGAAAACATTACTTATTGATGTATCAAGAAGAACTTAAGGGGAAAACTGATGTGTATGGGTTGGTTCCATTTATTTCAAGTCTCATTTACATTGTTGTCTCCTTGGGTTACATGTGGTTAACAAAGAGTGACCTCAGTTAATAAAAATTTGAGCTTTTACTGTAGTGAATACATCTAATTTTTCACTTTGTGGCCTTTCTGTGGAAGATTATTTTATTTAAGCTGTATTAAGCCTAAAAAAACACAGTGAGGTTTTTAAGCACTTTACTCATTTTACTGTTCTGCTGTTCAATAATTTTATCTTAAAGTTGTTTAAACTGTAAGATGCACTGGCATAAATGAAACCCTGGAGGTTTCTTTTGGATTTTGCTTAAATATGGATGTGTTTTGAGCATCGTGAAAATACTGAAGCTGAAGTTTTGATCCCTTTTCCATGCAAGCTCCATTAGATGATTGAGGGGTTTCTTTCAAACAGCCTATTTCAAAATTGCCAGAAAACATTTAGATGGGGTTTAAATGTAGGCTTTGACTAATCCCTAATCATACTCTGGGCATGGTTATGGTCGTTCTTTTCCATTTCGAGCCATTCCTCGATGGATTTGCTGCATTTGTGTGCTCAGGCTCATGTATAGAAAAACTACCTCTGATTCAACTTTCACTTTGGAAAAGACAGACATGCAATATATTGGAAAACTCCTTGCCTTGATGGAGTGCAGACTTCATGATCACAACAAGGGAATAAAAGCATTTGTATAACACATTTTATGCAACACAAGTCAGCCAAAGTGCTGTACACGTTAAAATATTCTTTATATGTTTTTGAATAAATACATTTTGTTCTAAACGTATTCATACTCCTTGAACTTTTTCACATTTTGCCATATTGTTTCTACAATCTTCAGTGTTTTTGTTGGAATTTTGTGTGAGAGGAACACAGATGAATATTTTTTACAAATAAAATGTGAAAAACGTTTTGTGTGTCGTTTATGTAGATCTTGGTCATAGATAGGAACCAAAATCTATGCAAGCTACCTCTAAGTTAGCTTCACTGAGCAAGAAAAGCTAGCTTGTTTTAGCCAGAAATGTAACACTGGAATGTTTTTGTGTGCATGTAAAAGATTTGTACGTCTACAGTTCAGCTGCATTGTTTCAGTAGGAAACTGAAACAATGCAGCTGAGGACAATTTATTTCTACTTTAATAGTTTCCATATCTGTTGGCCAAATGCAGGTCATAATAAGGAACTGATGAACACAAGCTTCTTTCAGACTCTATGTAATTGCATCATTATTTAACAAAGTGGAAAATGTCAGTTTTCAGAGGACGCTGCATAGGTTAAAACCTCCACCTTTTATCATATTGCTCTCACTTTCAGAGCATCTCAGAGCCAAAGACAACACACATTGCAGATTTATAAAATGGGAAACACATGTTATTGGTGTGACTTTATTTTTAGGGTTAAAAACTGAAACTTTAGCTGCGTGAAGCCTGTAGGGGGATCAGACATGTCTATTCTGCTGCTAAAAAAATCAGAGGTATCAGAAAAGCTCTGTGTGTGAAAACTTCCCACTCGGACAATATGAGCAGTGAGCGTCTGAGACAAACCAGATGCCTTTTCATGTGGAGGTGCGTCTTTATGTCTGTGGATCGTTGTCTCATTTTGCAATCATAGAAGAAGTTAACAAGAGAGCCAGTTACACGTCTGCAAATCATCAAATCTGGATTTCAGCTTTGAACTTCACTTTTTTTTTTTTTAGCACCATGAGGCCGCTAGTTAATCTTAATAACATGACTCTTGGTGTGCTGTTATTTCAACTCAGATCAGGGTTTTAATTTAATTTAAATTATCCATGTAGATTTTCAAATTTATAGGGATAAATATAACTTATTTTCACACTATGTGTTTTCTAAGCTATTGCTTATATATATATATACTGTATATACAGTATATATACTGTATATATATATATAGTCTTCATTTTTTAAAGAATTGTATTTTTTTCAATTACTGAATGCAATTTCTTTTAATATAATATAATATCCTCAAAATTCCCCTTCAAAATAAAATACAGATAAACCAATACTGTAGAAGTTTTAAACTAAATTATTAAGGTATATTTTTAACTTCTAGCCTTGGGCAGAACATAAAGGGTTTTATTGCCCACTAAACAGCCGTATATAACATACTACACCTGGATTTGTTGAGAATGTACAATATCCTATTATTAATGTTTTCATTGCAAATCTATTCTTTAACTCTTTGGAGAAAAAAAAAAATTATTGAGTTTTTAATTGTGCTGAAATTCCCAAATAGCTTGGGGATTTTCATAAAAAGGAGATGCAATAGTCTGAAAGTCTAAAGAGGATCTAAACTGGAGATGTTTACCTTCTATAATAGGTTTCCCGTTTTATGCAATTTTCCAACATTACATGCTTTCGCAACCAAAGTCAGCTTTTTGTTTGTTTCCGGTGACTCTTGTTATCATATGAGTTTACTGACGGACCGGAACCATGTGACCACACATGCAGGAAATCAGCTGACACAAATAATCAGACTTTATTTATTTTATTCTTTTTTAGCGCTAGAAAAGAGAGACGCTTACCCTCACAGGCTAATTTGTTGTGGAGTGAATATAACCGAAATTATACAGCATCTGCTCAAACACTTATATCCTAAGGTCCGCCTGATGTGTTACGTCACTAAAGGTCTTCCCAGTGGTCATCCGATGCTCTAAATTAACTAAAGTTAAGTTTTGTTTCTACAGTAAGTTTCCATATAAAACAAAAGGCTTTTGTGTAGAATCTTTGTGTCCGTAGTTTGTGTGTGCGTGCATGTATGGTGCGTGTCTGGAGTAAACGTCTCAACACTCTCTAGCAAGGTAATAAAGGAATTTGAACCATATTTTAAGTTACCCAAATACCAAATATTTTAAAGGACCTCAAGCTATTCAAACAGCCACAAAACATCTATTTGTTCCCAGAGAGCATGTTCTGTACCGATTTCCAAAACGGCTTCAAAGAAGCTTTATTTCCAGATGACAAGGCAGCAGTGTGGTCTGTTCGTTGAAGCACAAGGGATTAATTTGGTGCTGGCTTGTCCATAAATAAGTTATGCTGCTGCTTTGTGTGCGTCCAGATCTGAATGTAGGACCCAGACTCTTTTTTTTTTTTATTCCCTTGGAACCCACCATGGAGGTCCAGAACAACTGACTCCAGCCACTTTACGTGGCTAATTTATACCCCTCCCTTCCTCTTTAAAAAGGTCAGAGTTGCTCTGATGGGTGAGTGAAGGGTTGTGGGTGTATGTGGGATTGGGATCAGGTGTGGTGGAGTTCCTGTAGCAGTGAAACCTTGACGGGTCAGCCCTAGCGTTCACAGGAAAAGCTGCTAAAACATTTGCTGATGGAGAAGGGGGGGGGGAGCTTGGTGCTGGGAACATGAGTGGCGGTTTGAGGAAGCAGTAAATGTCATTGCTGATTCTTAATTACGTGGCGTATCCCCTCTCTGCACTGCGGAGGCTGTGGAGTTTTAGGGAAATATTCATATGGGAGCACATTGTGGTTACTGGCTTTCTCATCATGTCACTATAAAGAGTTCAAACATTTATTGTGAAATATTATGCTATAATTAATGTAGCGGACAATTTTACAGAATATATATTACGTTCTTTCTGCTGATTATCAATGCATGTTCTTGTAGAATTAGTTAAATATGTTTAAAGATTTTTAAATGATTATCAGGCGTATATTTTTCCAGAAGTTTAGGTTTATGTTATTTCTGTTGGGTTTAAAACAAATCTCCAAAATTTATGAATCAGCTCAAAATTCTTGCATTATTTTAAAGTTCACATAACTGCTGGAAAAATCCAAGATTTTTAAATTTTTTTTTTGTGAGAATATTCTCTAAGTTCATTAGATACGCATCTTATCTTACCATCTCACCGTTCGTTCTGCAACCTGCGTCTCCATGTGGAGATTTTCTTTGTTCCACCTGCTATTACATTGATGTGCTGGTTACATTTTAAAAGGGCAAATCAACTATTTCCTACCAAAGCAGAAACTCTTTCCACTTTTTACAACTTTTGTCAATTGTCTTTTTTTTTTGTGATGCTCAATTACGCGGTCTTGAGTCATAGTCATGGTCAGCTCTGGGTCAGTACCACCCTTTGCTGGTCTGATGAGTTGCCATTTCTTTCCCTCTTCTTCTATTGTGCAACTCCACACAAACCATGTTTTATTTGTCTATGGCACCTACTGATTGAAGTTTTTTGATACAGTAAGTTATTTTCATGAACTGTGGGAAATAAATTGTCATGGTTTCAAAGGGTAGTTTAATCCAGGTGTATTCCATTATCTGAATTAGACTCCTTTTGCATTTATTTTGGTCCAGTTGACTCATAAGACAGCACATTCTGAATCCAAATATCTCCAAGTGACCTCCTGCTGGTAGATAATGTTTATTGCGCTTATATAACCAAATTTTCTTTCAATGCACTGAGTAAAACACAGAGAAATACTTTATTGGCTGCCAAAGAAAGTACAAAATGTACAGCAGGTACTCACAAACGGTCGATATAAAATATCCTCACCACTGCGTTACCAAAAGAAGTCGAGTATAAAACAACCAAAACAACAAAAGCAAGAAAGAGGAAAGGGGTTAACTGACCAGAACTCATCATGGAAAACGGCAGTAACAAGATTCAATCTTTCCTCTTTTTACAAGCGACTTTTGGTGTGGATATGCGTTTTATGCTGTCGACTCAGACTGCAGTTATTTCAAAGAAGTAATGTCACTGGATAAAAGTCCAAAGTATGTGTTCATACTTTGAACACATATTGTTCAAAGTATGAACTTTGGACATACTTTGGAAGTGGTTATGGAAGTGGTTATGGTGTCAAGTTGGGACACCAGTATGGAAGATTCCAAGCTTGTACTGCAGTAACTCTGACAGTGTTTGGCTGTCCGTACTCTGTCCGGGTGATTTGGTGAGAAACTCTGGAGTGGCTGGAGAAGAGTCCTCTGAGATAGTTTGGGCATCTTTTCAGGATGTAAATATGCCTTTGGAAGTTGTTCTGGTGTATCGCAGTGGGAATAAAAGTCAGTGTTGACCCAAAACTGACCAGAGCGACTATAAATTTGTTCGTTCTTTCTTGAAGCCGTCTTTAAATGCCTTTCACCATTTATTCCATCTGGACGAATGGCTGGATTGGAAGGTTGCTGGGTTGGAAGATGGACGGATGAACTGATAAACGAACATGTGAATGGGATGAATTTATGAACTGACATGTTGGCTGATTTACTGATTGATTCCTTAGTCAATGAAGAGATGGATAAATGGGCTCATTTATCCATTTACTCTATAAGATGAAATTTTCTGTATCTTTTTATTTTTTTGGCAAAAATTCCAACTTGTCTAATACTTTGTTTTATAGTTTGTAAAACTAGCTTCATTCCTCAGAGGTGTACTTAGTGTTTGGAATCTGTTTGTATCTGTTTTAGGATTAATTTACCTTTCAGCAAACTACTCCATGTTGCATATTCTTTGGCCGCAGTTTATTTATTGGTTGGTGTTTAAGCCAATGTCAGCCATCCAGCATAAGCTAATGAGTTGTTCCAGAGCAATGCCTTATGTGCTCGAGAAGTGAATCATTTTATCTTCATCTGTACTTTAGATGTTCAGGGACCAAAGTCCAGGTAGAATAAATGTCTCCTCTACAGCACCGACGAAGTTAAATAAGATCTTGACTTCGTTCGTAACGGCCACACTGGGATATTGGTCTTTCCCCTGAGCAGATCATTTTCCTCGTACGTGTAGTGCTATTCGTCCTCCCACCCACAAATTAGTAAAGGAAATGTTCCCATCACTTGTGAGACACAGCGATCCAACAGAGCAACCCTCATAAACAATGAGGATGAAGAATAATAAAAGGAAACATCTGCTTTATAGGGGTGCGGAGGAGGTGAAGGCTAAAAGTTAGATCCTAAACATCAGAAACAGTAATGAACAGAGGAAATGTTTTCATATTTTTCTTTTTAAATCTAACTTTTTGTCTCTTCCATCAGTGCTAGAATTGCTTCTAGCTGACTGTCACAGAAGTACAGCTAGCTTTTAATCCTTTTTTTGGTTGAGGAGAGGAAATGTGGTTGGTTTTCAGCTGCAAGTCGTAAAATCCTTGTCCTGGTAAAACATTTTATACTGTGACCCGGCGAGTTTTTAAACAGCAACTTTGGCGTAAATCAAGACGAGAACACATGTAGGTCTCGTATAGTATGTGCGGATGGTGAGAGGCTAACGTTTATCCCGCTTGAATCATTTAAATCTCTCCGTGGGAGCCAATGTTTTGGGCTCTTGAGTGCACCTTAACGTCGGTCGTCAGTAACTTTAGCTTCATTTGTCTCTCTTTCTGAGAACTCTGAGACTGTTAACTTAGGCCGTGACCTCATAATGTGGAGACCTTTTAATTTGACCCTTCTTCAACTTACAAAGGAAAAGACGAAGGAGTCAGCCAAACCTCTGCTGCCTGGAAAGCAAACCTTTCCATATAAGAGGTTGTTTTCTTATTTTATGACAAAATAAATGAAGACTATAAGTTCAAACGAGATTGTCAAAAAGTGAATGGGATTGTTTGTATGACTTTTATTGCTTAACATGTGGTCAGTTCATTGTTACCAAGTAAAAATAGTTACTGCTATGCCCTACAGCTGGTTGAAAACAGTAAAAGCTATATGTTTTCATGTCAGACTGTCAATGTTTCCACAAACACCAGAAAAATGCAGCAAGATTTGTTACTTTTGAAAAATAGCTGGTCTGCTGACATAAAGGCAGTCAAAAAAGAGCACAAAAAGAGCTTGTGCTGGCTTTACTTCCTATAAATGCTCAACAAGATGTTCCATATGTTCTTACTGTAGTAAGCACCATTTTTAGGTGGTCAGGGGTAGGATGACTATAAAGCTGCTGTCCATCTGAAAGAGTTATTCACACATCTTTCAGTAAACAAAGAATCTCATGAGAAGGTTCAGTATGAGATTAATTAATCCCAAATGCTTTAAAAAAAGAATACATGCAATCATTACTGCACCTATGCTTCATAATGATGCTGTCAGAACACAATAATTAAGTTTTTTTTTACATAAATATGTAAAACTTATGCTTTGGAGTTTTGAGTTTCTGACCAATCTTACCGTTTAGAAAGAAAACTTTAAATTGATACAGTTAGCATCCAGAAACTGGGATGTCTATTAAAAAGGCATTTTTTTTTCAATTGCAGATGTTGTTTACCATCACTTTGTCAATTAATAACAAAGGCACAAGATTAACAATGACCACAAACTACAAGTTTAGCCACACTTACTTTTAAGGGTTAACGTAAGTCACTGTAAACACCACAATTTGGGTAAACATATAGTTAGTTGATGTCAAATTAAAGAGAGACTCCGGCTAAAATGTACTTTTGTTTGTTGTCCATCTGCCTACTTTCTGGTATCTCCTGATTTCTCAGTTTCTGTTCTTTTTCTTTATGATTGATAAAAGAAAGACCAAAACTAAAATAATCTTAAAGCAAAGTTATCTGCTTAAACACTGGAGCGTTTGTCTTCGAACGATTATTTCCACAGTCATCCCACACCTCCTGCATGCTTCCCTTCCTTACGCAATATCTTTACCTTCCTGGAGTAAAATAACTCCAGATTATATTGCGTATTTTTTTTTCTCACCTCATCTTCACAGATTATTGTTTTGAACTGACTAAAGTCGCTGCCAGAAGTGCTGTGGCAGAGAAGCGGTGTCAGTCAAACACATTAATTTCCTCCCTGTGTGTTTGGTTTTTGCGATTAAGGGCCACACATCACCTATCCCTCGGTTTATTTTCAGTAGTCGCACGTATGCAGATAGGAGAAGGATTTCCTGCAAAAGTAAACATCAGAAGCTTATGGATTAAGTCAGCAGGAGGGAGTGCGACCTCGGTGTTGACCTGAGAAAATGGGCTTAACACCAACGTTAAGTGGCGAGTAAAGTGTGTGTTTTAGATACCTCTCCTACTGGCACAATTTGCATACGACCCCTCCGTTTTATCAATCTAACAGAGTAAACCTTGTACCTGCTGTGTGGATGGCTGGATTTAAAAAAAAAAGTGTGTGCGTGCGCATTGGTTAAGCTGTTCAGCCCAACATAGTGATTACGGTCTCCCACTGTTTGCTTTGCAGTGCCACACATTCCACACAGCCTTAATTGATTAAAATGATGCGGTGCTTTATTTGGGATTCTGATTTGGAACATTTTTATTGTGTTTGGACCGTTGCGGCAGAAGGCCCCCGTTAAATCTTGCTACCTTGTAAGGAGCACCAGTGGGTTGGCACTAAATTTAACTGCTCTATTTTGAATGTTCTGTTTCATATTTGAGTTCTTGTGTCCTGCAATTGCCTAAGAAAATGAAAGCCACTCACTGTGTGCTATATTCCCTCTGAGCCAAAAGCTGTCCATCTGAACATGTGCTCCCCCCACTCCCCCTGTAACCAGAGGGTTTGTCCCCCAAGGGTACACCTGGCACGTTCCCCACTTTCACAGCATACATGTTCGCTCTGGCTGCAACTGCCAGATGTTATGAAAGGCTCTATTGAAGCAGACATTCAGCTCATAAAAAAAGTCTATCTTGATAGCTTCAGCGACCAGACCATGTCATCTGATTTACATGGGACTCTCACACATAGTCCGGTGGGAAAGACTAAAGCACGGTCTGGATTTGTACATGCGATGCCAAATGTATGTCTCCGTCTCTTTTCCTGCTTGGAAATATAAACCAATTTGTAAGGAAAGTACACTACAGCTTCTTTTTTTTTTCAGTGTGTGAAATAGCTGAAATATGTAAGAAGGCTGGAAAAAGACGGAGAAAAATCATTCAGGCCAGAAATGCAGCCCCAACACGACGGGATTGGTGGAGGAACTGAATCGAAAGTGAGCTAAAAGATCAAAAACTTTGAGACAGAAATCCGAAATCTCATAAACAGAAATAAGATAAAAAATGGTTTATTGTTGTTTACTTATCCATCCTTTGTACAAATCTGTGGCACACATTCTGCCTTCTCTTAGTCAATGCTTTGTATTGTTTTTTTTTACCGAACTGGGGTCACAAATATGGAAGTCTGAGGTCTTGAGATCCTTAGAAATAAACCTAAATACAAAAAAATGATGCATATGCATTTCAGAAATGTTGTCAAAGTAAAAAAAAAAACTGAAACAAAAAACCCCCAAGATTCACAAATAAATAAAATCAACATGTTGGGCAACACAATTATTCTTTCTCCCCACATTCTCAGGGGAGAAAGACTCACCTGGTAATAATTACATTTTTAGCTATTGGAGTAACGCTTAAGAGAAATTAATTCATTCAGAGAATGTCATGAATATGCTGCACCAATTGCAGTTTGCTGGCCGATCCCTGGTTACCGATCTTTAAAAAGCCTGACCTGCCGATTTTGATTTTTGCTGATATAATTTTTTTTGTCTGAAATGTCGCTAAATATAGCAAGAAAGTCACCGAGTGGGTAACAGTGGGGTGAATATTGTTAACTGTAAATGTTCAGACCTGACTTAGTGGGCCGGTCTGTTAGTCAAACCTCTCACTGTAGAGCAGAAGAGGACAGAGACAGATTTTTAAACCTTTGCTGACGAAGATAAGATCAGAGGATAAGATGGGCTTCACATGTAAGTATCGGCCAATCAGGATCCCACAAAATTAAGGAAATCGGCGCCCAGAAATCAACTAGTCGATAAATCAGTTGGCCAATAAATGTATCCTATATTATACATGTATATAATGTAAACGGCACTACCAGAGATGCAATAAGTTTATAGCAGGTGTGTGAATGATCTAATGATCAGACTGCTGATTGCAGCCAGTCAACAATGTTAGCAGAACTAGAGGGCCCCAAAACCAAATTTTGCTTAGGGCCCCTTGCAGGCTTGGACCGGGCCTGGCAATATAGTTATAGTTTTCTTCTCTTACCACAGCAATCACTTAATAATCGCAAAATAAACATTAAGCCTAAAACCATACTGCTGCAACAGACTGAATGTTCTGCTCTTTGTGTAGGAAATAGCTGAGTGTTTTTTGGGTTTTTTTGTGGCGTTGTTGTCAGTTACTATGGTAACGAGTCTGCGCATAGCTGCGCTGATACAAAGAGTGAGAAAGAAGCAGTTTTGAGTTGTACTTTAACGGTTTTTCCATTTGCTGTGGAGCACAGCACGAAATTAATAATATCTACATGTCCAAGTTTGATTGAGTTATTATTCTACGGCGGCAGCGTGGCTATGGATGACATGTGTGAGCGTTGTGAGCGTTGTCCGCATGCGCGAAATTTCTTTATGTAAACAATAACATGCAGGGGGTCTATATTTGCAAATATGATTATGATTAAGTCAGTGCCTCACCGGTTATGAACCTCACCGCACGTCACTGTTTTCAGTGTATTATTCTACTCCACCTACAATACGCACGCTTGCTCGTGCTAAATTCAAAGGTATCAAAGAATAGGTGGCTAAAACAAATGCATGCCACATTTTTTTCGATTACTATTTGCAGCTTCCAAAACAAAAATCCAGTGATGAAGAATTTTTTTTTTTTTTTTTACATGACAAAGTATGAAGAAGTTCATGGGGAATTCATATGTTCAGCTGTACTTTTCCTCCAGTGTCATCAAATGTAAGTGTGACAGAGTGAATCTGCCTTGTTTCCACTGCTGCGCTTGACCGAGGCCTATTCACCGACTGACTCCGAGAGTCAGAACCGAGACCTCGTGAAGCTCAAATTCACTACCTCACCAGCTACTTTCCCCCTCAAAAGTCCACGCGCAGTGCGCACAAAAAAAATTACAGCCTCCCAGGCCCCTCCCTCCACCTCCACATGTTGCTCCTGAGGAAAAGCAGCTGAGAGCCAGAGCGGACGCAGCAGGCTGGCGGCGAGGACACGAGTAGTGAGTCAGAGAGGAGAGCGCAGCAAGCATCCGACTCACACAGGCGGAGCTGAGGCGACATGGAGCTGGGGGCTTGCAAGCTACTGGTGACAACTCTCCTTGTGCTGGTACTGGACTTATTTGTTGTAGCTATTTTTGTTAATCACATTTCCTTTGCTGTGCTATAAAATAGCCTGTGAATCCTATTTATATCCGAATCACTTGAAAAATATTCTGCAGGTTGTTGTTTTGGTGATTTTAGGGCTCTCTGTTGCTTTACAGTGACTGCCCTGAGTCGTGCATGACAAAGGTTTCAGCA
Source organism: Xiphophorus couchianus (assembly GCF_001444195.1). Taxonomy (NCBI): domain Eukaryota; kingdom Metazoa; phylum Chordata; class Actinopteri; order Cyprinodontiformes; family Poeciliidae; genus Xiphophorus; species Xiphophorus couchianus. The sequence continues at coordinate 16,223,776 of NC_040241.1, read as the reverse complement.
GATGTGTGCATATCATATGTCTTTGAGACTAAAAAAAGGAATCATTTGTATATTTACACAGTCTGCTGAAGAAGGCTCCAGAGTCGGGTTTCCCTTTCCTTGTTGCAGGAGTTTTCCATCTTCAAGGGAAAATGTACTTAGCCTCAGCTGTTGACAGGTGTCTTAAACAGAGTCTGCCTGTCACAGCTTAACACATAGCTTGGATATACAGTTCTGAACAAAAGCCTTCACTTACTTTGTATTTCTTTACATTTTGCCTCCAATCAGCCAGTCTTTTCTTAAATATAGTGTTTAGAAGTGGTTGCAGTGGATAGTTCTTCAGGTTTTCTTTAGGTTTTTCTTTGGATTTTGGATTTGGGGTTAGGCCAACAAAAAACAGTCTTCAAAGGAATCATTGTACGGTAAGTTTGTTAAACCACATAATATTTTTTGCTGAATGGGGTATTAATTTGGGCTCATGTGTAACTGTGCAAAAAATCTTCAGTCGCCCTTAAATCACTAATTGAATTTTCTTTCTCTTTCTTACAAAACAAGACTACAAATCAAGGATGTTGTGGATTATTTTTATTCCTCTTTTGCGTCCCACTTTTTAACATTCTACATGTTCCATGTTTAAAAAAAATAGCCAAAATTTTATGGAAATCTTTGCGAGACCTTTAGGAAGCCTACAAAATGAAAAAGGTAATAAAGTAGCTAATAAGTCCAGATTTTTGGATGGAAGATATTGGTGTAAAATTTCTTAGCACAGATGTGTTACTCTTTGATTGTTGACGCGTCATTTTAGAATAAAGTATGATGACGTAAAATTTTCAGTGCATTAATGTGTTTGCTAAATTTGTCTCGCACGTCTAAAGCATAAAAGCAAGTGACCTGCAGTCTGTCCTGGTTGTAAAGGTTCACCTGGAGGTATTGGAGCAACATGGCTGGTAAACGTGGCAGTGAAAGGTTTAGGGAGGCTCTGGAAGTGGTAATCGGATGAATTTTGATCAGTAACCCTGAAGACCAAAGGGATTGCTCTCCAAAAAGTGAAGTCTTGTCCTCCTTTGTTTCCATCAAGAACAATAGAACCACAGTGAGCCAAATGACTCTTCATCTATTCCTTCCATTCTTCATCCGCTTCCCCTTCTCTCGCCTCACCGGCCTCGTTACGCCCCCGGACGAAGCTCTTCGTTTGTAATTGAGTGAATAATTCCCTGATTGCTTTTCAAAGGAGACTTAAGGTGGTGAGGAAACAGGCTGGCCAGTGCACAGCCTGTGTTTATTTACCAAGATCCAAACATTAAAATAGTTGGCTCCTGGAGAAAGGACCGCCGTTGCCTACATGTTTGCCTAAATGCTCTGCTGACTTTGTTTAGGTCTCGCCATCCGCCTCTGCTGTTCCTCAGGCGTCATCAGCGCTGACAAGCATTTATATCAGTCCCCATGCACTTTTTAATAATGTGAACCCCACCACTTCGCTCTGTTTCTGGAGAGCAGGGTTGTTGTTGCAACCAGGACCCAAAGAAAATAATCAGCAGACTATTATTGCATTGTATCTGCTTTCCTCTGTGATATCCATTTATTCTTGTAGACCAAACACAGTGCCATTCTGTTGGAAAAAGGGCTCAAAGGGGTCGAAATGACTTCAACATAAGAAATGTGTGTGAGAGCTGAAATATAGGGTCCATTTTCAGGTTAGTCAGTATAAATTACCTTAAGACCAAAGGGTGAACTCTTTTCCTTACAGATCAAGATATGTGAATTTATAGCTATTGTAACCTTTGCTCAGTTCAGTTGATCTTTTTAGTTATAATTCAGATTATCCTCTTTATATACAGAAATATTTTTGTAATATTGACAGATTCCATGTCCATCTGTCCATTGTCTATACCTGCTTATTCTTGATGCCTGTTTCCAGCGGCCACCGGGCAAGATGCGGGGTACCAACCCAACCCATCACAAGGCAGCATAGAGACGCACAGGACAAACAACTATTCATACTCATACCCACTATAGGGCAGTTGAGAGTTAATCTAACACTCATCAATCAAACAATCAATCAAATTTTATTTGTATAGCACATTTCAGCAGCAAGGCATTTCAAAGTGCTTGACATCATATCAAACACAGAAACACAATGCAACATAGAATCAACAATCAAAACACGACATTAAGTCAAGTTTCATCAATAAATTTGTAATCGATTACGTTTCAAATACAATCCTAAACAGGTGGGTTTTTAGTCGAGTTTGCATCCATAGAAGGTTTACCTGTTACACTCCTACTGTGTTATATGGAACAAAATACCTATTTATTTTTATTCCCCCTCACGCTCACAATCACACAGTTTAAAACTCATGGGTTTTGGGACTGTGGGAGGAACCCAGAGAACCTGGGGAGAACCCAAGCATGTACAGGCAGAACATGCAAACTCCATGTAGAAAATCCAGGACCTTCTCGGTCGGCTCAAAAGTGTTAACAACTATTAAAAACCCAGCTGACTGTATTTATTCACTGATTTTGTAACAATCCTTCCACCTAAATGACACAATCAAATTGTGGACGATTCGATTGTGTCATTAATTTTGCAGCATTCCCTGATACTGACCTGGTGAAGGAGTAAATGCATGAAATTTAATGAAGACATAGAGTTAATGATCCTTTAGTAGTTTCATCTAGAAGAGAAACGTAGCGAAAGACATAAACTCTGAGCCAATCCTAAAACCCATTCCATTAAATCGGTACACTCCAGGAAAGGGTCACAGCTAAAGAGCAACGCCAGGCTAGATGCAACTTCTATGAAGAGAAAAAAAATGGAGAGACTGAAACAGCAGACAATGCATAATTTGAGAGTGGTTAGAGGAAACTTTATTAGTATGTTCTGGAGTCTAAAGCAGCATAAACAGCATCTACCTCGGGGGAGCTGGTTCCACAGGAGATGCGACTGAAACCTGAAAGATCTGCCTCCCACCCTCCAGTAAATCTGCAGTCTGAGAGTAAAGTCCAATCATATCTCTAACATACTGTAGGTATCAATTGTCATCAGAACTGCAAATTGGTGTTGACATCAACGAATCTCTCCAGGAAACAGACAGAAGAATCAAGTCAGGAGTCATTAATATGGGAAAGAAAAACAAATGGTTTACAAAATTCAGAGCAGCAACATCTTTGTAAATGAGTCTTTTTAGGACAGAGATGGAGGCACAGACCCAGGAGTATTTTAATGGGAAAAAGCAAAAGCACTTTAATTTAAGAGTACTTTTCTATAAAAAAAAATTACAAAAAGATTTTGCTAATGCCTCTGTCCTGGAAAGCGACTCTCCCAAACTCAGAAATACTGGACAAGGATTACTTTCTGCTGAAAAAACAACAACGGCGATACAGAAAGGCGTTAGCGTTAGCATTAGCATTAGCATTGACATCACAGTCAGTGAGTCAGTCTAGGAAAGACACTCATCTAATCCTAGATTTACTGAGGCAGGAATCCTTTCTATGGGAAACAAATGGCAGCAATCTCTCTGTCAGTGGGTTCATTCTACAAGAGACACAGATTGACAGCAAAATTTATAAATATAGCACAGAAAAAGAAAACGGCTATGAGATAAAAACATATAGCAGCATTAATGCAGCACAGAGAATGGTTTACCTGAGCTACTATAACCTTTATCCAAAGGAAAGTTTTCGGCCTGTTAAAAGTAGACGGGAGTTAGTGCTAGTGACAATTTAAAGATCTGCCTCCTATTCTTCTTCTTGGAAATCCAGGAACTACATGTTTCTAGAGTCGGAGGCACCAGCAGCTCCTACCACCTCATGCTAGATTTGTGCCCTGTTCAACTGCTTTTTACGGGACTAATACTATTGGAAAATCCCCTCAGCATTTACCATGTGGAAACATTTTAATGTGTTCCCGTGCTCCTTTTGACAGGCCGAAAACCACGACTCAGTGGCACTCTATTTTATTCAATGTGTTCTCACCTCCTGCCTACTGAGCCATGTTCCTGTTGGCCTAAATTTGATTTCCCAGTCTTTTTTCATAAATTCTTTCCAAGTGTTTCATCCATCCACCTTGTGCACAGGCGGCCATATTCTCATGAAGCGAAAACCTCTTTGTCCTTGATAATGAAAGCAAACTATACTCATTCTTCCATAGCTTCAGTTCAGCTTTTAAATAATGGCAACGTAATCTTTTAAAAGAAAGCCAAGAAAGTGAACCATGGTGTTATTTATATCCAATCACAGATAATCCAGATTATTTTACAAATTCCCATTTTTTTAAAAGCACAAATGGTTAGTCCAGCTAAAGACTGTGAGTGGAAAGTTGGAATGGAAAAAGATGGATAATACAGACATGATCTCCTGTTTTTTGGCTGTCATTTCACATCCGAGACGTGCGCTTGTCCTCAAAATATTGGTCTTGGGTGATGCTGTGGTATTCCTTACACCACTGCCAAATACAACGCAGTGCAATTAACAGAGAGACACAAAAGTGTGGCCTGAACTTTATAAAAATGACTACTTTATCATCTAATGGCTGACTTTGACTTTTTAAGTTTTTCTTTCTCACTGTCACATTCGCTTTGTTTTTCAGCAGCTAACGTGATTTAACTGGATCCTTTCTTTGTGAATTATGGCTCAACAGATTAAATATTAATTTCTAAAAAAAATAAATCTGAGAACTTTCCTGTTTTGTTTCCTTTTATGAGACAGTCTTGGATCACCATTAAAATAAATCCAGAGGAGCGATGAGGGCTGCATTAAGAACTTCTCTTACCAGGCCCTAAGCAGCACAACAGTTTCAATTCTTGAAAATGACTCTCCTCTGATTTTCAGTGACGTTTATGGTTATTCACTCATGCACAAACGCTTCTCTGGTGTGCAGAGCTCACGGATGGCGCGATCAGAGGAAGATCGGGACACGCTGTGGGACGCCTGGGGCTCTTGGAGCGAGTGCTCTCGTACATGTGGTGGAGGAGCCTCATACTCATTAAGACGATGCCTGAGCTCCAGGTATGGGTGCTTCTCTTGGTTTATGCTATCTTAATCCAAATCTCTCTTCCAGGTGAAAACCGTACCCCTATTCCAGGTACTTGATTCAGGTGGAAGTTAAATTATTCCTCAGAGAAATGGGTAAATCAACAAGCTGACCCAAGATAAAATGATTTGATCTTAATCTATGTGTTTTTAATATGTCTGTGTGCATTTTTAAAATTTTATTCTTTTGGATTTACAACTTTCTTCATGCGACAGAGAATGATTGAAAAGTCTGAAAAATAGGTAGTTACAGGGCAACGTGAGATTATCATGGTTTGATAACCATTTTTGTTTTGAAATTTTAAACAAAATGCACAATGTAGCTGCTTTCATTCAAAACTGACCAGCCATTATTATTCACTGATCATGCTAATATATTGATTATTATGTAGAACAGCTTTCACTAGTGTTTCAATCCAGATAGATGCATAAAAATGAAGCATAAGAAACCATTTGTATTGACGGTCATTTGATCTCACTCCCAATCAGCTCTCCTATATCAAGTATTCATGACAATCATTTACCCATCAGTTTCTTTTAACAAAATTTATTAAGTAAATTTAACTTCAGTCACAGGAAGTGACGCAAATTGGTAGTATAGAGTCGTGTGGAGTTTAATAATTTTTTTCTTCACATAAATTATATCGTCATTTGAAAATTAAATTAAATGTTGTAGTTACTTGTGTTAAAATTTGATTCATGATCTGAAATGTTAAATTGTGACAAAACATCAGAAACAGAAGTGATCAGTAGGGGGCACAAACTTTCTCACACCACTGAATAGGCGTCAGGGTCCTTTAATCCTCCAGCCAAAGTCACCTGCTTGCTTTGACTTCAGATTAAGCTGCTGACTTTGATTAGAGTTTAACTCTGCTTGGCAATATGGGCAACTATACTGGATTTGATGGGTGACAGGAAAAAAGGGACATAAGGACAGACCGGGTATGTTTTCCACAGAAATGTTGTCACATTTATAGGCTTGGAAATAGCAGCACAGTGACTTCACCACATTCCTCCATTTTTACAGTTCCCAGAATCTATTGCTCACTGGCTAAAGGTAGCCAGTGAGCTTTGCTGCTAAAATTCACCGCTTTTTCACCGCTCGGGGTGTTCAGGAGGGAGCCGCCAAATGACAGGAGCAGCCAGTGAGATCATAAAACATCTCAACTGTGTAAAAGACAAATTGACAAACCAGCACAGATTGTATTTAAGGTCGCAACGGAGTTACCATATGGCTCTAGCGTTCTCTGCACATGAGAACGGGCCCTGAGAAACACAAGACTGTCAAAACCTCATGCTCAAGGTGCCAGACCCCCTCTGTAGATCACGGTAAACACTGAGGTCAGGAGCGTTTTCAGGACTGCAGTTCATGATGTCTGGGACCAGCCAGCATTTTTTTGGTCAGGCAAACCTCAGAACGCTACTGGCTGTAAAAGCAGTTGACGTGTTAAGAGGTGCTTGGGGTTTCGGCTCCTTCTGTGATTGCATATGAGGAGCTCTACGTACTCGTCGGGGTCCAGGTGGATCTGTTTACAAACCTATGTGTCCTTTGGCAGTTGCTACCGCGAATGGGCTTAGATCCACCCTGCTGCTGTGTGGGAATGAGGGAGCAGTAGCCTGGCCAGGGGTGGCAGATATAACAGTGTCATTAAAAAACAGCACAAGGCCTCTTATGTGTGTCTCCGTGTGAGAGTGAGCGATTTTTGTTGGCAGCAGAGGCTGGAAATGGGCTTGTAACACCCTCCGACCAATTCCAGCTTCTTTACACCCACACACACACACACCAGTGGCCATGCAGGCAACTTACTGCCACTGCAAAAATACCCCTGGAGGTGATTAGGACACTAATCATCTGGCCTTCATTAGGCCATTCCACGCAGCGCTCTTCATCACAGAACTCCAAAGCATTGCTGGGTTGCAAGAAATAAATGCAGCGTGTATTCTTCATGAGGCTTGAGGTTATTGTTTTTTTTCATCTTACGTTTATTTGGCCAGAAAAAGCTTTACGATATTAAAAATAGATGGTTCATACCCATTGTGCAGCTTGAGTGGACAAAGTTCCCGATCTCCTCATCTACATGGTAAATGTCTGGACACTTTTCTGCTTGAAATGCCTAAGCTTTGTTGTCAACAGGTTCCTTTGTTTACAGGAGATACTCAGTATTTTTTTATGAGATTAATAATCTTGGAAGAATAGCAGAGGAAACACATCCCTACTAACACAAGTGAACTGCACAACATTTTATATGAAGTGTTGTTGATTCTGAGCAGAAAACGATTGTTTGCAGCATCAGCCACCAATGAGACTTCACCTGCTGGGTTGTTTAATAAAATTTAAAAGTGGCAAGCTTTTGACATTTTCATCTACCACTCATATGTGCTCCTCTTCACTTCAGAAAAACAACAGGGATGGCTTTACTGCGATGACAGCAACTAATTAAATGGACAAGTTGGAGCAACATCAAGCCTTGAAAAGGCTCTTCATCTTGGTTTCCCTCTAATTGGCTCTCCAATTGTGTGCATTTATTTATAAAATACCAGACTCATATTCTATAAATGACCTGTTATGTAGTCCAGATATTCTGACATCAAAACCAATGATGACACAGTGATGAACCCTGGATTTCTGGCTCTGCCTACTTCTGTTTAAACTCCACTGTGGAGATTCCAGTGTGAGAAGGAAATGAAAAGGGAAATTCATTTTATTGCCTTTACCGTTTTTTTATGTTTAGTTTATATATTCCTGGTCCCTGAGTGAGTTTCCACACTGATCTTTGCTACCTGTCTCTCATCTCTTGGTCTTTGGAAGTCTCTTGTATGGGTTCAGGCCCTGTTTGGCTTGGCAGAGGGGACTGTCTGGATTCGTCACAGGCTCTAATGTTCTTGCCATGCCACACGCTCCACATCCACTCCCTGCAATAACACTGCAAAAAAAAAAAAAAAAGAAGAAAAAAAGTCCCAGTCCCTTCACTCATGTGCGAGTCTTAACTCTGAGACGTTGTCTCCAATCATGATTTCTGATTAGCCAAGGAACAAAGACAGTGAAATTCCTCTTAAGTTTCTGAACTCAAAAGGAATATCATCTAATCAGTTTCCACTGCGGTCTCGGGTGATTGGCCTATCATTGTTACCATCAGCGGTTTATCATCCCTTGACGAGAAAGGAATCCTACGTTTCAGTAAGTGGTGAGCTCAATAGTTTGGGCAGAACCACCACAGACTGGAGGGAGTCACGATCCAAAGTGCTTTAATCTGTTCAGCAGACAGACTGCAGGACTCCACTATCCATGCTCTCCTATTGTATGTATATTACTGTTAATTTATGGAGCTACGATTTGTTTATGGACTAGTACGGCAAGACCAATGGCAGTTTATTCAGACTCTTCAAAGCCGAGGTACACTCAATTCTCTGTATTTTCATTTGGATAAGATTATCCAAAGAATAACACTCTTGTGTTTAACCCACATTTCTCTCACTGCTCATTTATTGTTTCATCATCTCTGTTTCCACACCACTCTCTCTCTGAACTCTTAACATTTAGGTCACTAAGCTCTAAATCAGGTGCAGACAGTGAAAGTCTAGCCACCTGACCAAATATAAAACTGGAAAGTACAACTTGATTGCATGATAGATAAAATACAATAATAGATTGCCATGCATTGTAAATTTCTCTTTGAGTTGGTTTAAAGTGCGTAGATGTAGTGCAATCAAAATTAGATTGATCACTGCTAAGAGTTAGGTTGGCACTTTAGCCTGTTTCACCTATTATGAATAGTTTTAACACCACAAAAGAAAAAAAATTGCATAATTTTTTAACTTAAGTCTATACAAGTCCACTGTGTTAATTTTATTTTATCCCTGTGTGATTTTCTTCTATAAAGAATTGCTTCATAGAATCAGAGCTTGTCAGGGAACAGGTATGTGGGTAAAAATGAAATTAAACCAAAAGACTTAATGAAAAAGACATCACGTAAATATTTCTCGATAAATCATTTTATTCTTGGTAGTTTGGTGCATTTGTCTTCAGATGCAACGTCACATTGTGCAGGTTGAACTCGCAGAGTTTACTAACTCTGCAAACTTCACCATATGCTTGTGGTTTGATAAATAGATTCATTACATTACTTTAAAAATAACACCACATTGTTTGGGATGAGACTCCAGATAATATGTATGCATTTAGGTTTGTTTCATAACTTTCTTTCTGTCTACTACAGGACCTGTGAAGGGCAGAATATCAAATACCGCACATGCAGTAATGTGGTAAGTTCAGTTCAATGTATATAGCAGTGTCTATTTAAAGCTGCTTTTACTTTGGAAAAGAAAAACTGGGCTGAAGATTGGGAAATTGAAAATATAAAATTTCATACACAAGGGGAGTTTGTCATCTGTGATTTTGTTGCAAAACAGCCCAAGCTCACCTCATCCCATTGTTTGAAACCATTGCTATACTTATACCATTGCTATTTACTTCATTATATGTGTCATAGTGTTAATTACCATAGTAAGCAATTTAAAACCTTTGGTGTCTCCATAGGACTGTCCGCCAGACGTTGGGGACTTTCGTGCTCAGCAGTGTTCAGCTCATGCAGACGTGCGACACCAGGGTCAGTTCCATGACTGGCTGCCTGTTTATAATGACCCAGAAAATCCTTGTTCGCTCAAGTGTAAAGCCAAAGGCTCGGGCTTTGTGGTGGAGCTGGCACCCAAAGTGCTGGACGGAACACGCTGTTACACCGAGTCCTTGGATATGTGCATCAGTGGAGTCTGCCAGGTAAGAGGAAGCATCAGAGAGCTGAACTGCTTTTGGTCCTGAAATACTTTGGCTTACTTGTTTTTATTTAGCTAAAATCCAAATTGTGGACCTGGGACTGTTGATCATGTAAAAGTTAAAAATAAACTAAAATCTGACATCGGAAAATCTGACTTTTGTTCAATTTGAATTTAATTCTTCTCAAACATATATCATGTGAAGAAAAAGTTACAAATGTTTTTATGTTGGACCCAACCGGGTATATTTATTTACTGTTACGTTTTGTATATTATGGATATCCTGGCCAGTGAAATCAATTGCTTCCACTAATTTTCTTTTAATTTATTGTACACAAATGTCTAGTGGGTTACATATTCTATTATGGTGTAACAGAATATTACACCGTGTAATATTCTATTCTGCACCATAGACTATATATATTCTACAGTGAATATATATACAGTATATATTCTATGATGCAGAATACATTTCTGTATTTAGTATTCGACGCAGAGTACAGAAATGTATTCTGCACCGTAATACCTTTTTGCTCTCTAAAAAATGTCTGCCGAAAAGTTATATCAAAGCTACAGTCGCAAGCTTTACTGGTTCCATCCATCCATCCATCCATCCATCTTCTTCCGCTTATCCGAGGTCGGGTCGCGGGGGTAGCAGCTTCAGAAGGGAGGCCCAGACTTCCCTCTCCCCAGCCACTTCTTCCAGCTCCTCCGGGGGAATCCCGAGGCGTTCCCAGGCCAGCCGAGAGACATAGTCCCTCCAGCGTGTCCTGGGTCTTCCCCGGGGCCTCCTCCCGGTGGGACGTGCCCGGAACACCTCACCAGGGAGGCGTCCAGGAGGCATCCTGACCAGATGCCCAAGCCACCTCAACTGGCTCCTCTCGATGTGAAGGAGCAGCGGCTCTACTCTGAGTCCCTCCCGGATGACTGAGCTTCTCACCCTATCTCTAAGGGAGAGCCCAGCCACCCTACGGAGAAAACCCATTTCGGCCGCTTGTATCCGCGATCTCGTTCTTTCGGTCATGACCCAAAGCTCATGACCATAGATGAGGGTGGGAACGTAGATCGACCGGTAAATCGAGAGCTTCGCTTTTTGGCTCAGCTCTCTCTTCACCACGACGGACCGGTACAGCGCCCGCTTGACAGCAGACGCTGCGCCAATCCGCCTGTCGATCTCCCGCTCCCTTCTTCCCCCATTCGTGAACAAGATCCCGAGATACTTAAACTCCTCCACTTGGGGCAGGACACCCCCCCTGACCCGGAGAAGGCACTCTACCCTTTTCCGGCTCAAGACCATGGCCTCGGATTTGGAGGCACTGATCCCCATCCCGGCCGCTTCACACTCGGCTGCGAACCGATCCAGCGAGAGCTGCAGATCACGATCTGATGAAGCCAAAAGGACCACATCGTCTGCGAAAAGCAGAGATGAGATCCTAAGGCCACCAAATCGGATCCCCTCAACACCTTGGCTGCGCCTAGAAATTCTGTCTATGAAAGTGATGAACAGAATCGGTGACAAAGGGCAGCCCTGGCGGAGTCCAACTCTCACCGGAAACGAGCCCGACTTACTGCCGGCAATGCGGACCAGACTCTGACACCGGTCATACAGGGATCTGACAGCCCGTATCAAAGGGCCCGGTACCCCATACTCCCGGAGAACCCGCCACAGGGCTCCCCGAGGGACGCGGTCGAACGCCTTCTCCAAGTCCACAAAACACATGTAGACTGGTTGGGCGAACTCCCATGCACCCTCCAGGACCCTGCTGAGGGTGTAGAGCTGGTCCAGTGTTCCACGACCAGGACGAAAACCACACTGCTCTTCCTGAATCCGAGGTTCGACTATCCGACGGACCCTCCTCTCCAGGACCCCTGAATAGACCTTGCCAGGGAGGCTTAAGAGTGTGACCCCTCTATAATTGGAGCACACCCTCCGGTCCCCCTTTTTGAACAGGGGGACCACCACCCCAGTCTGCCAATCCAGGGGAACTGCCCCCGATGTCCATGCGATATTGCAGAGTCGCGTCAACCAACACAACCCTACAACATCCAGAGCCTTAAGGAACTCCGGGCGGATCTCATCCACCCCCGGGGCCCTGCCACCGAGGAGCTTTTTAACCACCTCGGCGACCTCGCCCCCAGAGATTGGAGAGCCCAACCCAGAGTCCCCAGGCTCCACTTCCTCAGTGGAAGGCATGTTGGTGGGATTGAGGAGGTCTTCGAAGTACTCTGCCCACCGGCCCACAACGTCCCGAGTAGAGGTCAGCAGCACACCATCCCCACTATAAACAGTGTTGGTGCTGCACCGCTTCCCCCCCCGAGACGCCGGATGGTGGACCAGAATCGCCTCGAAGCCGTGCGGAAGTCTTTCTCCATGGCCTCTCCAAACTCCTCCCACACCCGGGTTTTTGCCTCAGCAACCGCCCGAGCCGCACGCCGCTTCGCCCGCCGGTACCCATCAGCTGCTTCCGGAGTCCCACAGGCCAAAAAGGCTCGATAGGACTCCTTCTTCAGCCTGACGGCATCCCTCACCGAAGGTGTCCACCAACGGGTTCGAGGGTTGCCGCCGCGACAGGCACCGACAACCTTGCGGCCACAGCTCCGATCGGCCGCCTCGACAATGGAGGCACGGAACACGGTCCACTCAGACTCCATGTCCCCCACCTCCCCCGGGACGTGTTCGAAGTTTTGCCGGAGATGGGAGTTAAAGCTCCGTCTCACAGGGGATTCCGCCAGACGTTCCCAGCAGACCCTCACAACACGTTTGGGCCTGCCAGGTCTGACCGGCTTTCGCCCCCACCACCGGAGCCAACTCACCACCAGGTAGTGGTCAGTGGACAGCTCCGCACCTCTCTTCACCCGAGTGTCCAAGACATACGGCCGCAGATCCGATGAAACGATGACAAAGTCGATCATCGAACTGCGGCCTAGGGTGTCCTGGTGCCAAGTGCACATATGGACACCCTTATGCTTGAACATGGTGTTCGTTATGGACAATCCATGGCGAGCACAGAAGTCCAGCAACAGAACACCGCTCGAGTTCAGGTCGGGTGGGCCGTTCCTCCCAACCACGCCCCTCCAGGTCTCACTGTCGTTGCCCACGTGAGCGTTGACGTCCCCCAGCAGAACAAGGGAGTCCCCAGGAGGAGCACTCTCCAGTACCCCCTCTAAGGACTCCAAAAAGGGTGGGTAATCTGAACTGTCGTTCGGCCCGTAAGCACAAACGACAGTCAGAACCCGTCCCCCCACCCGTAGGCGGAGGGATGCTACCCTCTCGTTCACCGGGGTAAACCCCAACGTACAGGCGCCGAGATGGGGAGCAACAAGTATGCCCACTCCTGCCCGACGTCTCTCTCCCTGGGCAACTCCAGAGTGGAAGTATGTCCAGCCCCTCTCAAGGAGACTGGTTCCAGAACCAGAGCCATGCGTCGAGGTGAGACCGACTATTTCTAGCCGGAACCTCTCGACCTCACGCACTAGCTCCGGCTCCTTCCCCACCAGAGAGGTGACATTCCACGTCCCAAGAGCCAGTTTCTGCAACCGAGGATTGGACCGCCAGGGTCCCCTCCCTTGGCCGCCACCCATCACACAGTGCACCCGACCCCTTTGGCCCCTCCCACGGGTGGTGGGCCCATGGGAGGGGGGGCCCATGTTTCCTCTTCGGGCTGAGCCCGGCCGGGCTCCATGGGTAAAAGCCCGGCCACCAGACGCTCGCCATCGTGCCCCCCCTCCAGGCCTGGCTCCAGAGTGGGGCCCCGGTGACCCGCGTCCGGGCGAGGGAACACCAAGTCCAAGGTTTTCCTTCATCATTGGGGTCTTCGGGCTGCACTTTGTCTGGTCCCTCACCTAGGACCTGTCTGCCTTGGGTGACCCTACCAGGGGCATGAAGCCCCAGACAGCATAGCTCCTAGGATCATTGGGGCACTCAAACCCCTCCACCACGATAAGGTGGCAGCCCATGGAGGAGGCTTTACTGGTTTAGTTTCATTATTTCTTTTAACAAGCCTTTTACTACATACTGTGGTTCAATAATAAATATTTTCAGAGCTTCAAAGGTATAGATAGCATTTACCATTTTCTTCCACAGTCCTGATTATGGATGTCCCAAACAATCTTTGTAGATTTAATGGAGAAATTAACAAATTTTTGACACTAGACTAGCATCCAAAAGTCTTGCATATGCATATGATAGTCCATGCAGACATACCTGCTGCCATCCCCAAGCAAGCTCTGCACTGGTAACAACACAATGCCTTTGTTAAATCACCTTCAGGATGCAGTGCTTCCACTTCCTGAACTTTCTTGGATATGCAGAAACTTTCTTTTGAGCAACTAAACTCTTTGCACTCTTCAACTCCTTCAAGTTCTTGCTGACTTGATAAATGGTTGGCTGGGGTACAACATCACAAACAGCTATATCCTTGTTTCTGAAGCGACAATGGGAGGGTGTGTTTCTTCTGAGGTGTTTATGGTTCATTTCAATCATCGCTTCCATTTGAAGCATATTTCTTCCTCCAAAATGTCAAACTGAACCCAAAAACTTGTGATCACGTGAGGAAAAAAAAAAGAGCTAAGTCAGGTGAAGTCATCATTTGAGCTTATAGTAAGCTACTGCTGTCTTAAACAACCATTCAATTTTTCATGCACGGATTTTCACTGCGGTTCAAAAGGCATCAAATTACATTGCCGTCAAGTACATGATCTTAAAAAGAAAGAAATCCAAGAAGACTAATGCACAAAAGGCTGAGTTACATCATATGCCATCTGTTTTAAACATGAATACCCAATGAGAATAATTTGAAAGATGTGGCTTTTGACCAACCATCCAGGAAATAGTTTACAATACTTTTTTTTCCTCTCAGTTGAATGAAGTAACATCCCGCAGTGCTGCTCGTCTGCATGGGCGCACAGTTTGGTGCGCTATTTTACAATGCTTAGAAACACAGAGTGGTTTTGGTTTTGTGTTACTGACAGAAATAGTGAAAAACTCCATCAATCAACAATACATGTATGTGGACATTGAAAAATGAAAAAAACAGAGAACATGTTGAAATTTAATGAGATGCAAATGACTTTTGATGGTTTCGCAGTGAAGCAAAGACTAGATATAAATATTCATCACACCAAGGGGTTGTTTGGATTGTTTCATGAGACTTACAAAGTAAAAAAAAAAAAAAGAACACGTTCCTTGGGAGTTTCTGCAAAGAGTTTTAGGTTTTGTTCTGAATTCATTACATTGTTTCTGGAGAAACATACAACACAACAGCTCACTAAGTGATATACTGGACACTTTATTGTCCTCCTGAGACGTTTTCGTCTGAACCTGATGCTGTAACAGTTGCTGCCTCAAATAAACATCCACAAATGTAGTGATGAGGGACTGTCAACACAGTCATGACAAAGCACCCTCAGCATCAATAAGCTGAAGAAGTTGTTTCCTGAATAACTTCCCTTCCCTTTTATAATTATAAAGAAACTTTGCCCCTCTCTTCTTTACAAAGTCCCTTCAGTTTATTGAGGTTTAGGGACACTCTTAAATGTCTTAAAATCCCACAAAGGTATTGCAGTCAGGTTGAGGCCAGTCTAACATCTTACTTATTGTCTTTTTCAGTTACATTGTGAATTAGATTATTTTGCCTTACCTAACACAATACAATCAAATCACCACTTCTATTACCCACTCAGTCCTTTAGGACATTAAGATGTTTCCGTCGGTTTCCGTGTTGCAGATTGTTGGCTGTGATCATGAACTGGGCAGTACGGCGAAGGAAGACAACTGTGGCATCTGCAACGGAGACGGCTCATCCTGCAGACTGGTGCGAGGCCATTTCAAGTCCCAGCATACTTCAGGGAAAAGTAAATATGCTTATTTCTTGCTTTTCTCTAATTAGCAAGATACTTTTTTTCCTATAAAAAATAAAACTTAGGCATAGTTCTACATAATTCTCTGCTTTCCAAGCATAAATGAATAATATTGCCTTCAAATACAACAATAAATCATCTTTGCATCAACTGATGTGTCTGCTGAATTAGCTCCACTTGCCTTTGATATAAAATCTGTATTTATTTTGCACCTTGTTTAAAAAGAAATCAGCATATTTTTACATTTATAAGGGTGTTTATTCATATTTCTTAAACTTTTTTTTGTCTGTCCCATTCAAGCTGAGGACACTGTGGTTGTCATTCCCTATCAGAGCCGCCATGTTCGTCTGGTCTTGAAAGGCCCGGATCACTTGTGTAAGTCCTGGTAGGTCTGGGGTCCCCTTCCATCCAAACTAGCGATACCCAAAAGTTTTGGATCTATGTTTTTTATTCTTTGGTTGCACACTGATCCAAAGTGCACTGTGTTTGAATCTTCACTACTTAATATTATTTATTTGTTAGAATTTAAATGTCCCTTAATATTTCTGTATGAGTACAGAAAGATACCTCAGATGGTTTTGTTATTAATATTTCCCTTTACAAAATCTAAACGGATCTATCAGCACTTCAGAGACAGAATATTCTCTTAGCTAATTTCAGAACTCCAGCTGCTCAACTGAAAATGTATAGAAGAGTATAAACAGGCTTTTTACTGTTTTTTAGGTTTTAGTAGGTATGAAAACAGGAGATATATTTTGAAAAATTTGTACTAGAAAGTATTAGAATAACGCTAATTTAATGTAAAATGAACCTGGTAGTCGTAGTTTCACTTTTTGGTGACGTTAAATTAAGCCTGACATCAGCATCTTGATTGTTTTCAGTTTGACAAAAGGCAAATTATTTAACTTCTTACAAATTTTTCAGCATTTTAACAGAAAATTGAAATAAAGAGTATATGTTCCAAGTTAAAATAGCAGTAGAGGAGTCATTACAGGTTTATTCCTGCAGGTGTTGCTCCTGCAGAATAGTTAACAACTTTAAATAGTTACTATTAACGTCACTATTAAAAGTTGTATTTGCAACTATGACTTTAAATATTTTTGATGAATTAAAAGCGGTACACAATACAGAATTGCGGTAAATTCCAATAAATTAGAAGATCAATGAAGAGTGGATTTATTTGAGTAGTTTAATCCAAATTGAAAGCAGTATTTTGAGTAGACCAATTTTAAACAGAGTGATATATTTTGAGTATTTACGTCTTTATATTTTAATTATTAAGGATGACTGCTAATGAAAACCCAAAGTTCAGTTTCTCACAAAGTATTAATTAATTTATTACAAAATACCAATTAAATAATATTTTTATGACAGTATGTTTACAGTGTTGGCTATACAGACAGAGAAGACTGATGACATGACCCCGTCCTCAAGGTGGGGAAGTAACTAAAGGTCATCGCTAAAGAAGAAGCATTTCAATCAGACCAATAAAGACTCTAATGACCTTAATTGACCAGTAAAGTCTAAGATACTAAGTTTTTAGTTTTCATCAGATGTAGTCATCTAAATTAGCATGAAGAATTACTTGAGTGCATATATCTATGTATTATGAGTTTCACCTTTTAAACTGAAATACTTCTGTTTGTTTGCAGCCATTCTTTCTCTAAATGTTCTTGCGTGATTTAGAGACCTGGTGTCATAGCTGAGGTTGGGTCAAACGGGGCAGAAGCTCATGGCAGTGACGGCCTCCTTGCAGATCTTGCTCGTGATCCTGCTGGCAGTGCTGCGCTGCTGCTCTTGGCTTTCAAACAGCGAAACCAGACTGTGCTCTTTGTGTGTGACTGGCTTTGACTAAACCTCTGTGTGTGGTCTGTCCTAAATCAAAGCAATCCTTTAAGCTGCTAGACGTTTTAATCACATTTTTTATTTCCTTCTTCATTTTGTTTGAAGAACAGTGACAAAGTAATAATAAAACCCCACTGAGAAATTATTGGGTTTGATGATGAGGAAGTTCTGATATTTTAGCAAAAAGAAACGAAAGTTTTTGAGCAGAATAATGGCTCACCTGAACTCGGATGTCTACGGTTTTGTTTTAGTTGTCTAATTTGTTTTATCTTCAGATGTGGAGGGTAAGACTCTACTGGGGGAAAAAACTGAACTGATGTTGAACCAATCTGGGCAATACTACTTGGAGAACACCACCCTGGATTTTCAAAAGCTTTCAGACAAAGAAATCCTCCGAATGACTGGTCCTCTTGGAGCGGACTTCACCATCAAGGCAAGAACTTACATTAATATGTCATCACCTTCTTAAAATAATGGCCTAAGTCTTCTTTTATTAATTTTTTTTTGCCTAAATCATCTTTTAGCAAAAAAAAAGAGTGGAGGATTTTTTTAGAGTATTATTTTAAGAAGGTGACAATACGCACCCAGTGATAAAAATAGCAAATAACTCACATGGAATGGTCTGATCAGAACCAATTTTGCAAAACATGTGGCCCAGTGATGAATATGTAAATAATTCAGTTTGCAAGAACTTATCTGAGCTTTTAAAACAGTTGAAGGTGCTCATAAAATGCAAATAATATGATAAATTAACACAAGCAGTTAGCCGAGGTGATATAGTTTAGACTCATGTAGCTTGATTCTCATAACTTAATGTCACCTTAGACTCTTTCGTTTAAAGAATATTAACACAGATCAAAACATAGGAAAATTAAGAATATTTTGCAATGTTCTCACAAGTCTAGAAACTAATGTTTTTTTCATCATGCATCTACAGTTCACTCCAGGCCACTAACAAAGTTAGTTTTTGACATGGTGTCACTATCTTTTGGGTTTTTTTTTCTTTCTCCATAGTTAATAAAACCCGTTAACAGATTTCATGCAACAGATTTGAACAAGTTGACAATAGATGGTTCCATGTGTCGCATATTTTCTTTTCAAAGTGCCGTTTTTTTTTTAACTTTATTTTGAACCTTGGTCATTAACATTCATTCTTGCATACCAGTCAAACTTGCAATCTTCTTCTTGATGACACATTTTGGTGACATTTATGTGTAGGATCTACAACAGTAGCATTGCAAAATCTAAAGTGAGGAGAACTGGAGGACATGTCTTACTGAAAATGAAACACTGGTTGTGTAAATAAGAGTTTGTTTACTAAAATTATTGTTCCATCAGCTCTCAAGCTTGTGCTTGAAACTAAAGCAAATTAAGTACTTCACCCGTTAAAAGATTTTAAATGCTTATCTCAGCTTATATCTCTAACAACTTCACACTGTTAAAAACCAACCAACACTCAGTCCTTTCTGTATGCTCCACAGTTTTACTCAAACCCTTTTTTATGAAAACCTCTACAGAACCCATCCACAGTAGGTCCAGATAAGGCTTTCATTTACAAACTCCAGCTGAACTTCCCTGCATTTAGCAGGGTGCAAAGCAGCTCTGGTTTCATATGTTAAGATTTAAAGATACTGGAGGAGTGTGAACCACTTCAACATGAAATGCAAATTAATCTCCTGACTACTTCCCCGGCTGTAAAGGACAGCATGTGTTGAAGCACTGTGTTGTGTGTTATTAGTATCCCAGATGCAGAGCTGTGCATGTTGGTACCGTACAACCATGTTTTTAAGAGAAATTAAATTTTTTCTAAATGTTGAACAGCAGCTTTTTAAATTAAACCCTGATCTACTCAGAATGCAATCATTGACTGCTGAAACTTAGTTTGAATGTAAAGAGAACGAAGCTGTTATATTTTTTTCTAGTTTTTATTCGAAGGGACAGAGTGACTTATTTCATTAATTCCTTTTTGTTCTGTAGATACAGCTCACCAGTGTTGCAGACAGTGGGATCCAGTACATTTACTATCAGCCCATCATTCACCGCTGGAGAGAAACGGACTTCTTCCCTTGCTCCGTCACGTGTGGTGGAGGCAAGCCTGGCTAATTTCTGATCAATTATGTTGTATCACTCAGAAAACCGATTCTCTGTTGTCATGTACATTTACGTTTTTGATTTAATGTACTTTTATTTTTACTTATTAGTTTGCTTAATTTAATGACAGCTATTTGATTATAACTTTTATAATGTTTGTCTTTAGATATTGAAATGTTTAATATTTACACTTGATAAAGTAAATATTTTAAGATTTAATAATTCTGTTTATTATGAGTTACTTTGATTTTATTTGAAATAACTAATTTTTTATTTACATGTATTTAATTTCTGAAAATAATCTAGACATTAACATGGATTATTATGTTTTGATAACCTTTCTTCAGATTTTTTTGTTTTATTTGAAATGATTGTAATTTAACTTTTTTATTTGTATTAATTTGCAAAGTAATAGAGACATTTTTAATGTTTAATAATTGTCTGCCTAAATTCATTCTTGGTCTTTATTCACAACTTTGTCCACAGGTTACCAGCTGACATCTGCAGAGTGCTATGACCTACGAACTGGTCGAGTGGTTGTGGACCAGTATTGCCATTATTATCCTGAAAATGTGAAGCCCAAACCCAAACTGCAGGAGTGCAACATGGAACCTTGTTTGGACAGGTAGGGTTCTGGATCTTTGGTTAATAATAATATTAATTGGTTAATATTAACAGCATAATCCAGTTTATTTTATCGTCTCTTTTTCTCAGTGATGGATACAAAGAAATTATGCCGTATGATCTCTACCACCCCCTGCCTCGGTATGTTTACAGTTCAAAAAGACTAAATAAATAAAAAGACATGAGGCACATTATTCCATTATACCAGGTCCGACGTTTTCTCCCTTCAGCTGGGAGAGCAGCCCCTGGACGGCCTGCTCCACCTCCTGCGGCGGCGGCATCCAGAGTCGCTCTGTGACCTGTGTGGAGGAAGACATGCAGGGTAACATCACCCCCACCGAAGAGTGGAAGTGTCTCTATTCTCCAAAGACAGCAATCCTGCAGCCCTGCAACTCTTTCAGCTGTCCAACCTGGGTGGCACAGGAATGGTCACCTGTAGGTGTCTCCTTTAAATTCTTTGCTATGATGCTAAAATCCTTCTTATTTCTCAGTCTGTAATCAGGATCTTCACAAAAATATTTTAATTTTTCTGTAAATGTTTAGGAAAATTCCTCTTGGCATGGTTTACCTTATATATATATATATATATATATATATATATATAACTTCTTATTTATTTATTTTTTTAACAAAAACACCCTTGTACTATTCTTTAACAAAAAAGGGAGAAAACTCAACAAAATATCTTATCTTGATTTTTTATTTTAGTTTTCATAAAGATTTCTGGTAACACTTTATTTCATGGTGTGTAAACAACCGTCATGAACATGAAGGAGTGTTCATGAATGCTTACGACTGTTGTAATGAAGTGTTATTCTGTAAGCAATGACACTTTTAATGCAAAGTTGCTCTAAAAGTTGCATTAAAAGTGTAAACTTTGCATTATTACGGTCGATAATAACTCTTTTAACAAAAAGTTCTATTAAAATTTGCATTAAAAGTCCATTAAAAGTGTCAACTTTGCATTAAAAATGTCATTATTTACATGATGACTCCTTCATGTTCATGTCAGGCTTATGCACACCCCTTCAATTAAAGTGTTACCAGGTTTGTTTCTTTTATTGGGTCTTTCCACTTTTTATGCTTGAAAACTAAAAGGACACTTTCTGTAGGAATCAGCTAAACAGTAAAAGGACCTTTAACCGTTAAAGTTGCGGTGTTTCTTGGTCTTAATTATGCTTTTGCTCACAAATTCAATTTAAAAAATAATTTATTAATTCCAAAAAGAAATTGAATCTTTTTGTAACTCATATTACCCACTGTTCTTCAAAGAGATGCTGTCGATATTGATGTGGAAGGATGTCCTGTAGTGGTCTATATTACAGCAACTCAGAAAATGCCTCTTACTGGAAGCACTTTTTTTGTTGTTTTCTACAGAGGATTCATAATTTTCTTGATTTTATAAAGAATTATTTTTTTTTGCACCATCAACTCCAGATATTCCTCAGTAGTCCCCAGAACTACTGAGTAACCAGAACCTTGTTACTCAGAAAAGATTACTCTCTCAATAACAGCTTTATAGAAAGATATGCAGCATCTACGGCTATCAGAGTATGGGATGTTGACACAATGACACTAAACTTTTAAAAAGCACTTAGTGACAAATTAGTATATGGCTTTGTTAAATTGACTCTACGGTGCAGTGATTTCTCCCCAGATTCAGTCAAATGTTTTCTGCACCTAGTTAGTAGCTGGAGGTGATTCTCTTTCCATTTACTACATCTACGGGAACTTCATCCATAAATGTGGTCGTAAACGAGTATAAGAAAACAGAGATATACTGATAAAAAAAAACAACTATGCCAGTAAGTAATTCTCTAGAACAACAGATGGTTCGTTTTAAGCTGCATCTTGATTGTAAGAAAAACACTCATTACTGCTTGGGAACAAATATGCAAATATTTTACTTTGTATAAAAGAGCTGCATCATTAACACCAGTTGCTCCCTGTGCCATCACACACCGGCCAATTGAGCCAAGTTTATTTCTTGAACTAAATCCCTATGGTAAAAGTCCACTGCAACTTCCTGATTGCCAGTTTTTCTCAATAGGAACATGCCAACCCCTGGCAGTCAGGTCTGTGGCCCCTCTAAAAACTGGTATGCTGTTTGTGCAGCACATTCTTCCTTTAGCGTGCTTATTTTGGTAGATCTATAAAGTTTGCTCGTGATGAGAGATTTGATGAGATTTTGGAAGGATTCTCTCTTCACTTCCCTTCAGTTTCAGACTGATATATATGTTTAAATTATTCTAAAGGAAAATGAGCATGACTGTAAAAGTTGTGTGAAGTAGGACTGAGAAAGCTTTGTGTGGCCTGTCACCACCAGTGCACAGTGACCTGTGGTCAGGGTCTGCGCTACAGGGTGGTTTTATGCATCGATCACAGAGGGATTCACGCCGGAGGCTGCAACCCCACCACCAAACCCCACATCAAGGAGGACTGTCTGGTAGCAGTGCCGTGCTACAAATCCATAGGTGGGAAATGTCACACTAAACTGAGCAGCTTTTGTCCTTTTCTTTGTGGTTTCACGCAATGTTAAGCGGATCTGTGCAATTTGCTTCAGACACACTCCCTATTGAAGCGAAGCCTGTCTGGCAGAAACAGGCCATTGAGCTGGAGGAGGAAGTGACTGCGACTGAGGATCCAACGTAAGTATCAACCTAGCATGAGCAAACACTGAATGAGGTTCTAGAGAATATTTTAATTTGGTTCTTGTGAAAGTAACCAGCATTTCACAATTTCTGACATTACATCTACGAACTTCAGTGTGTTTTTGTGGGATTTTATGTGATAAACCAACACAAAGTTATAAGATACATGTGGAATCTTATTGTTAACATTCTAGTTGGCTTCATGTTATGGGTGGCGATATAACACCAATAACATGCTGGAACATGATATAACGTAAAGTCAATTGGATGTTAAATGACATGCAATCAATTGACCGTGTTGGCTTTACACTTTAATTAATGTAAAGCCAACAATTACAATTGTTGGCAATTTCTAGCCATTTAAAGATGGCGGCATCAACAATACATTTTCTTCCATCTTGTCTTTTTCCACTCTATTTTCTTTTGCTTTCGTGTTTCCTTCTTTCCATGTGTCCTACCTCTTTCCTTCCTTTCCTACAGTTTCAATTTTCAAAGAAATCTTTGCTATAAATGAACATTTGTGTTTAACAGCTTAAAATAATTGCAAAGGGCAGTGAGCTCTGGGAAAAAAGCATCGGATTTTCACAGGACAAAAGTGTGAAAACCTCTTTGGCCCTGGAAAAACACCTGGATTTATACTGAGGTTAAATGATACTCAGCTGGGCTCTATTTACTAATCAGATCACATCTGAAAGCATTTTGACTGCACTGGGTTTTATTTATGGCTACATGCATAAAGGAGCATAAATAGAAATGAACAACACACTTTTCAGGGAGTTATTTGTAAAAAAAAAAAAAAAGTTTAAAAAAGACAACTTGTAATTTCCACTCAAAAATTATGCACCACTGTGTATCGGTAAGTCACATAAAATACAAATAAAAAAAAAGTCTTGAAGTTTATAGTTGTTACATAATAAAATGTGAAAAGTAACTTCCAAATCTATGACTAGATTTGCAAACGTTTGTCGGCTGAATTGGACCTAAAAGGTTTTAGATGTGATTATATGCTTAAGTCTGCTGGTTCCAGTTTTGCTCAGAAGCCGAAAACCGGCAGGATCTCGTCTTAAAAGAAAAATATACTTTAGTAACATAAAATTTCTCCACAGGGGTAAAATAAAGCAGAAGTAATTTTGAAGACACACACAGTTTCAACAACATTTTCCGAGCTTAGAGCAACAGACCAACCTGAAGGTCAAATTGAAGTGGACAGGTCTGGGTGCCGCCATGAAACCACTACACTCACTGTTGTGTTCGTGTCAGCACCGATTTCCATCAAGCTCGGGTCTGAGCAGTCGTCAAACCTTTCACCCGTGTGACTGCAAATACCTCCTGGGTGTCTAATCTGTGTGTCTTGAATGTAACTGGAGGTTATTTGGGGTAAAAGGGGAAACGGAGAGTGAAGGAGAACAAACATCGTTTTGAGAACCTGCACTTCCTTCCAGCATTACCTCAGCAAACCCCACAATCTTCCAGATGTTCTGTCCCCCGAACGTGAACGATATGTGGATGCTGAGCAGCGCCTTCGCAAGATTTATATTAGCAACGAGTTTCGAACGTTTTTTACGTTGGCATATCTGGATCGAGCGAAGAGTGGAGGGACACTGCCAGCGCATATGATTTTGTTCTGTTGCAATGTAAAAAAAAACAAAAAAACATTTCTTTTGTCAGAAAGCTCATAAATAACTCTGCATAATGCACGGTCGCTCACAATCCAACAAAAATATCTGCATACCACATGGGGCCTTGTTACGGATGTAGGAAGAAGGAGAAGGAAATTCCTATTTTGGACTTACTCCTGGCACGAGAAAAGTGAAACCGATTTGTTCTCCATATTCTGGCCAAACATATTATTTTACTACCAGTTTATAGAATATTTCTGAAGATGGATGTTTAATCAATGTAATTAACGTGTGGCCTTGGCTGGTATTACAAAAAATAAAAAATAAAAATCTGTTGTTTCCTGCCACAAATGAATGCGGGATTGTTTTTGAACTGACAGATGTGCTTTAACAGCCCATGAAGATAAACATTTCTGCGAGCTCGCATGTTGACTTTGTTGTTCATGTTCCAAGCTCTAACTGCGAGTGATTCATTTCGATCGTTTGTCCAAACAAGAGCGAGTCCCCGGACGCTCGTAACGAGACGGCTTTTACTGTTATTATGAGCTCTTTATTGAGGCATCTTATAAAACAGTGTGGCGCTTTTGTGTTGTGGTCGAATGGGGGAGGAATCCTGCGCGCGAGCTGAAGCTGCTTTCGTTGTGTAAATACACACTCAAATAGTTGAATAATCTGTATTCTGAGGTAAACCAGAAATTAAAACTTGGGATTTAAAACCTTTTTTGTGGGAAAAGGACAGCAGCTTGAATCAGATATAACTGAGCCAGGCACCACATTTAATGCAATTTAGAATAACTTTGGAAAGAAGGGCAATGGACAGATCTCCAGTTTATTACATGGCAACATAGAGAAACACACGACTAAAAGAAACACACATGCTCACATCTAAGGACAATTTAGAGAAACCAATGAACCTTACAGTCATGCTTTTGGACTATTAGATAACCCACGTAACACATGCATGAGGAGAACATGCAAACTCCATGCAGAAAGACCCAATATCTTCTTGTTCCAAGGCAAATATGCTACCAACGGTACAAGCTGGCATGTAGCTCATTATAATGTACCAATATCTATGAAAAAGTGTAAAAAGAAGACCAAATGTCAGGGGCACATCAATTCTCAATGCAATTGTTTCCTGAGACAAAATAAGGGATTTCAGAGTCTCCACCTCAAGTTTGGGTTTGTAGAGTGAAGATTTATTCAGTGCAGAGCAAGAAGTTCAGATAACTTTTCTCAGAGAACGATCAAACTGGTAGCCTATGGAAGGGATACTGGTTTGTTCTCTGGTGTGTTTTCTTTTAACGTCCTGATTTTGTTTATTTCTGAATTTTCTAAATTTCCACTTAAAGACAAGAAGCGTTTGGATTATTTCAATTTGGCCAAATGCAAGGATGTTTATAAACTACAAACTAAGCCATAACATTCAGTATCTACTTACTAACACGATCCATTTGTGTTTGAACACAGAGAACAGCTTGTTTTACTAATAGCAGTTAACATCAAATCAAAACCTCACCGTTTTCCAACTTGTAATCAGAACATGCTCAACTCTGGTGTGACATCATTTTCATGGTGGCAAAATGACAATTATATAAAACGACACTAAAGTTGTGGTTAGTGAGGAGGAATCTGTTTTCCTCGTCTGGTTGATACTCACTCTGAAGTGATCTTAGTAGCAAAAATGCTCACAGAATCCTTTTAACTACCACAACAGATTATTAGACAATAGCTTGGGTAGAAATTACAGTAAATGCTCCACTTTATTTTCTTTTTCTTCTCAATCACAGCAATGCTTCTGTTTTCTCTCCAAAAATAACTCCAGAGAGAAATCTAATTAAAACTAAAAGGCTCCTTTTCAACAAGATTAATGGCTATGATAGATATCAATGACAGGGTTATCACATTGCGCCGGCTTCTGTTACATTTATGGAAATGGTCTGTGTCGAAACACATGGCTCTTAACAAAAAGATGTTTGATCTTCTTTATTATAAGAGACGTGGACACTTGGCACCGAGAGACTTCTCACATCAGTCTTCTTGTAAATCCAGAGTGAAGATGGGTTTTATATGAATATCTGTACTTATTAGACTGCTTTCAAAAGTGGATGTCGTTACAAATCACGGTGCTGTAATTTTAGACCCATATAACAAAAGAGAGGTAGCCCAGCTGCTGTTTAATCCCATGAAGCTTAAATGAAATGGTACAAATCTCTGTATTCACCAGATGTACACATAGATGCTTAGTTTGTAGCCTGATTTTTTATTTTTATTTTTTGTCTGTTTGATCTTCTAGCAGATGAAAGCTTGTAATCAAACCCAACACTTTGCTAAAGCCAAATGTATTTAAAGACCAAGCGGGGTTCAGTTTTACACTTATTGTTACACCAGCTCCAGTTGTTGTAAACTAGAGTTTGAGGATTTCCTCTCCCTGTTTTTAAATATGAAAAAAGATGCACATGAAATCTCTTTAACCAAGACCATATTTGACGATGTCACTCAAGAACAGGGCTACATTTTTAAAACTTAGTAGCACAAGCATAAACCATGGGTATTTGTGAAGGAAATGAGTTAAATATTTTCTACATCTGCGTTATCCTCCTGCAGCTTCATTCCTGGTCCCTGGCAGCCCTGCAGCAGAACGTGCGGAGCTGGGACCCAGCAGCGGACGGTCAAGTGCCAGGTGTTGCTGTCTTTCTCCCAGACTGTTGCCGACCTGCCTGACGACGAGTGCGAGGGGGAAAAACCCATCTTGGTCCAGCCGTGTTATCGCAAACCCTGCTCAGGAGAGCTCGGTCATGGGGACGAAAATAGAGAAGAGGAGGAGCCGCGACGCGATGGGGACGTACTTGACTGGGAGTACGAGGGATTTACGGAGTGCTCAGAGAGCTGTGGAGGAGGTACGGATCTTAATTTATCTCCAAGATGCACAACAACCAGGACAAAAATTAAAAAGTAAACTTTATTAACCAAAGGTTGACGCCTCTCCCTCACCAAAAAACCCAAACAATCAAAATGTTTAGGTTTTTATTCCCTAAAGTCTGAGAATAAAAACTAAATTTGATTAATATTGACTAATATTTCCTATATTAGTCAATGTTGTAAAACAAATTAGTGTTTTTTACATTAGTAAAATTGGTGTGTTGGAATTAGTAACATGTTCAATGTCAGTAAATGTATCCAGATTTTACAATAAACATTACATAAACATGACTTTCTGTAGCATTACTTTAGATTGAGTGCCAGAAAATTATTAGAATTTATTAAGTAAAGTAGTAAGTATTCAATAAAATGTACTCATCCTTGGAAAAAAGGGCTAATTAACTTTTTGTTAATAAAGAAAAAGAAAGACCAACATCACAAACCAACCCCAAAAGAAATATTTTTTAAAACCTAATGCATTTTATCTTCACAACACTCATGATAACTTTGATGATCTGGTTGTTTACTCCCTGTACAAGTCATCAGTCTTAACCATGGTATGAATTTTGCTCTGTCCTCATTCTTCAGCTTTGTTCCTTTTCTTAAAACCAAGATTGTTTCATATCCCTGTGGCAACACGTGTTTCCAACAGTGACAGTGAGGAGAATCCATCTTACCTACCTGTGTCCTTCTCTGTGGCTCACCATGTTTCTTGTATAGATAATAAGATAAGATAAGATAAATCTTTATTGTTATTGTCACAAGAACAACGAAATTTAAAAAGTGCCATCAGTCAGTGCATATGCTTAAAAACAAAAAATAACTGTCTCACAATTCACACACAATGTAAGAAATAACAAATAACTGGTAAAAAAAAACCAACAAAAAATCATTGTAGAACAAATGCTCTCTTCATCCTTTGAGGATGAGGAACTATTTAAACAACAAGTTGAAACTCAGACGTTGTTGAAAGATGTTTTTATTGAAAATTTTATTATGAATCATAATTGTGACCCAATGTACAGGGCTGTTCCTGCTGTCTATAAATCATACAAACTCCATTCGGGTCTCTGAAGTGGCCCGGTTTATTTTAGTGAACCATCAAATGATGCAGTATTAGAAAGTAGATGACTAAAGCCATGCCAAAATTGGCTTTGAGAAAGTAAACACCACATTTAACATTAAAGGTCATAAGTCCTCATCGCTCACAGCAGCAGTAAAAGCCGTCCCACACTGAAATGGTTTCCCTAAACATCCTGTCAACACAAGCCAAGGCTTACTTTAATCTCCCCATGTCCACATCCAGCATAGTCACAAATTTATTTCTGCACACAGGCATTTGCCAGTGCCTGTGTGTATGTGCATACACTCCCCAAAACTCAAGTAGCGGGCATTTGAGGATGGTTACAGAGACGTATCTTATGTCAAAAACACATCCCCAGGGCTGTGCTTCTGTGGACCATCACACCAGTGTGGCGCTTGAAGTGCCTCCTTTATTGTAGACTCCTTTGCTTGCATTGGATTACTTTTAATATGATCTTAAATTACTCTTTTAAAATTGAGCCATGTCATTGTGTATTTAGGGTACTCTTATGCCTGGATTTTGTCACTAGAGAGTTTATTTCCAGTCATCCTTGCTGCTCCAAGTACAGACACAATAAAAAGAAACTGTACCGTCTTTAGTTCCAAGGTTTTACCTATGAGGCCATTTGGTTCACAACAGAGCTTACTTTAAATAAAAACCTTTAAAAAAAACTACTATTATGTATTCAAAAGGAAAAAGGTAAATGGAGTATGGCCTACAGGCACAGCAGCAAAGAACATGATGTAGTCACAGTAACATAAATATTTTTAGATGCAACATTACTACAGACAAAGAGAAAAAATTATGCAGGCCGTTATTTTTGCTAAGTTTGCTTCAGTTTTCAGTGAACATTGCTTTAATATGGGTAAACAATAGCCACCATGATGAAATCAATCCTGGGAGTGAGTTGAAAATTTGTAACAAATACTATCACGAGACTGATTGTTAACAAGGAACTGAATGGATGGATGGGATGGGATGGGATGGATGGATGGATGGATGGATGGATGGATGGATGGATGGATGGATGGATGGATGGATGGATGGATGGATGGGTGGATTGATTTGTCTAGAATAATT
The DNA here is from genome assembly GCF_001444195.1 of Xiphophorus couchianus. NCBI lineage: Eukaryota > Metazoa > Chordata > Actinopteri > Cyprinodontiformes > Poeciliidae > Xiphophorus > Xiphophorus couchianus. The sequence goes on along the minus strand of NC_040241.1, from coordinate 16,194,221 downwards.
ATCACTGTGAGCTGATCATACCTAGGAATTGAAGCCATAAATATTTAGTATTTTTAATGAGTCACATTTAAAATTATTAACTCCTTGTGCTTTTTTGACTGTCTGTACTCTTTATGAGATAAATACATTTTGCATTTCCATTGGAACCTGAATATGCAACTTCTTTCATACTCCAAGCAACCTTTCTATAAAATAATCAGCGCAGTGAAAGGCAGATCTGGACTGGACCACATTTTGGTCCAGGTGACCCACATTATGACTACTTAAGCACAAAGTCTTGAACTTAGCTTGATGTAAAGGGAGGTTTTCTAAAATAACTTACAGATTTGACTTCTGAGCTAACACACCAAGGAAAAATCACCAGCCTGTGTTCAAACTATCATTGTCAAAGATGCTGCCATCAAAAAAGTGAAACTGTCAAACCTTCCTTTTTGTGTGTAAGATCTGTAGAAAGAGTGAACGAGGGAAAGAGAAAACCTCACACCAAATGTGTGCCTCCATACATAAAGTAACTTACTATTAACATATGCAAAACAGCATTCCTTGCCATGAAAAGTAATTCAAAATCAGCATATTTGCTCCTCTTCATGCTTTTATATGTTGTCAAAACGCAGGTGTGCAGGAAGCTGTGATCATTTGCCTGAACAAGCAGACCAGGGAGGCCGCAGACCAAAGCCTGTGTGTGAGCTCCCGTCGGCCCCCTCCGCTCCTCCAGGACTGTAACACCCACCTCTGCCTACCGAGGTACAGTAAAACTCCACGAATCTGAAGGCTTGGTCACCACCACCAGGTTGCTTTAAGAGTTGTTTGTAATGGCTTGTGCACAAACGTCAAATTAGACTTTAATGAATGCCATAAAAGTAAAGAGGAAATTACTTGTTTTGTGGAAAATGGGATTTGGCACAATATAAGAAAAGAAATATTAATTAAAACTGAAGTGGACTGGGATCTTGTACTCATTAGCAGCCTGCCAAGCGCACGTTCTTCCAAAATATGCAACATTTGGTGCTCGTGTGCCATTCTTCTTGAGTTGCAGCGCTTTATAGCGTCAAACACATGCAACCACTTAAAGCCAGAATGAAGAAACGCTAAACAAAAAAAAAAAACCATCATGTGAATCAGTTCATGAATTCACAATCAGCTAATTAGCTGAGCTAATTACAAACCAAAACCAAAGCTGAGCCAATTAAATCACAATTCAGATGACTTGGATCTTGGTGATGCTGAGGCAGAGTGACAGAGACGAATCACTTCTGACAGGAAATTAAAGCCTTGAGAAACAAGGTTGGAATCTGATGCACTGAGATCCGAGGTCAGTAGTTCGGCAGCATAGCTAAGAAATATTAAAACTGTCCTCAGAAGAACTTTCTGGATTTTTGCCAGATGTGATGCTGTAGAAATCTGGAAGATTTCATTTTGTGAAGTCAGGTTAAGTTACTCTACAACTTATCCAACTGGAAATATTGAAGGGAAGCTTCTCTTTGGTTGAGACTCTCAAAAGCTTGAATGAGCTGTTAGTCTTTGATAAGCAACCAAAGTCCTGCACCTACAAAAACAAAACAATAAATTAAACTGTTACTCATATCTGAAATGTTCTTATATTTATTGAGGTAAGTTGATATTACATATTTGACATTTTTAATTGTAATCGGATTTTGCACTTCAAACAAAATAGGTTAATTAACTAAAATATTAAGCTGTGAAGCCACATGCTGTTCAACATATCTAAATCTTGGCTAAACAGTACGCGGATTCTGTGGCAGGCCACATGTTTCAAGTTAACACCGTGCACATTGTTAGCCGCTCCACCACTTTTACTCTTGTCCGAAAACTCAGAGGCTTGCAGCCTGACCTTGCCTGTTTTTCCAAGCTTTTCGTCTTGTTTTCACGCACAACAAACGCTGCATTGGACCTGTTTCTTTTGGCCATTTGCTCCCTCCTTTATGCCCCCTCACCCTCTCATAATAAGCTACACTCTTTGGATAGTGTTCCCTCTGAGGGGAAACAGCCATTAGATTTAGTTTGTACAGGTCCATGAACAACTTTCATTCCCATTCCGCCTCTCGATCCTGGATTCTTAAATAAACACAAGGTTTTGAAATATCACTCAGTCTGTCAAACCAAAAGTAACGTTGCTGCAGTGGTGGATGGGAAACCTCAAAAGCCATAGCAAGTTGCCGGATTGCACCCTAAAATTGGACTAAATTCAAAGTTAACTGTGAAGCCAAACTTATGGTCCAGTTCAAAATAACTATTGACAGCAACATTAGATTATTCCCCATGTGCACTTGAAAAATGTAAATGAATTGTTGCATAATACCTACATAGATATTATTGAACACTGTGAGAATTTTGTGTCATTTTGCTTTTCATGAATTTAATTTCCATTATTTTACATATTGATGCATGAGTAAAACTCACATAAGGTCAAAAAATAAATAAATAACTGAGCTCCAACATAATTTGTGTCCACGCAGGCGTGACTATGTACTGTATGTAAAAGTAAAGGTTTCAGTTTTAAATAACTTAGTCTGGCTTTTTAAAGCAGCACTCCATCTAACATGGCCCTAAAGCCAAAAACAACCATAAAATGTATTTATTTGTATAACACATTTCAGCAGCAAGGCGGTCCAAGGGGAAATACCCCTTCTTTTATGTCATCCAAGATCCCACACCATTTTACTAAATTATAGCTTAGTATAAGCAACAAACTATAAACAAACTATAAAGTGCAACAAACTATAAAGTTTTAAAGTATATGTTACAGTGTAAAATAAGCAAGTTAAGGTTTTAGTAGTGTAAATATTTAAAATTTTGCACTACAAATAAGTGGGTACAAAGCAATTGCTAATTTCAATGCTGTTGGGTAGGGGCTGTTGCCATTATTTCTTAGCGATTTTCTATTTCCTCTTTTCTCCTTTTAATTTTTTTAATCACCAGATGCCCATTATCCTGCAACAGGAATGAGTACTGGAAGTACAACCTCAAACAGTCTTCCACTGAAATGTGGAAGCTACTTTTAATATGAGTTCTTGTGCCAACTTTAGACAATGTTGTGCCAGTTCACAACAAGAACTAGTTCTTAGTTCAGTTCACACCATTGAAACTTAATTACTTCATTATTTTAGGTCACAACATGAACAGCTGTAACTAAATGCACATTTTCGATGTAAAATAGTTCCCGTTTATTTATATCCGATATCATTTTAGAAAAAAAAAGTCAGTGATGTCATTCCTCACTGACATCACATTAACATCTTGTTTTTGTTTCCACCCTGTTCTCTTTGCTAACATAAGCTGTAGGTTAATGTAGCCAAAATGAAAATATGATCATTAATAGGTCAGAGCAAAGACAGAGATTTGTTTGGCCGCTAGTGTAATCCATGCCCACCTGCACAAGCAGTCACCAAGCTATTACCTTTAAGGGAAGAAGTTGCATTGTTAACTTTAAAGTTCTACAAAACGTTGACAGTATTCAGCCTTAAAGAAATCCCTTCTGCTCAATATCATCTCCACAGGTGGGAAACAGGGCAGTGGAGCTCATGCTCTACCACGTGTGGTGTTGGTCTGATGACTCGGACTGTAACCTGCACTCACCGACCCTCTCCAAACAGCAACTACTCTGCGGTTTTAAAAGACGAAATGTGTCAGAAGCCCAAACCAAGTCCTTTCCAAGCCTGTAACCGATTTGACTGCCCTCCTACATGGGACACACGCGACTGGGGCCAGGTAAAAGACATAATGTTGTGTGCTTTCCATAAAACGTGCCTGATCCTGACCATGTTTCTTGTACTTTGCACTATAACCTCAGCATGATTGTCTCTGCAGTGCTCCCAGACTTGTGGTGGTGGAGTCCAGAAAAGACAAGTGTTTTGCAAACAAAGGCTGGCAGATGGCAGTATCCTCGAGCTTCCTGACACCTTTTGTCCATCCAGGACTCCTGATAACCAGCGTCCATGTGGCAGGCAGGATTGCCCACCTCACTGGGTCACTGCTGACTGGTCTCAGGTATCTACTCCTCTGACCTTAAGTAACTATTTAACTTATCTAAGTGCTCCTTCTCCTAACTTGCTTCATAATTTTTGAATATAGTGTTCAGTAACCTGTGGAAATGGCATTCAGACTCTGCAAGCTGTCTGCAGGAAGCAAGGAGAAAATGGACAATTTAGTATTATTAATTCAATAAACTGTTCCATGATAGCCCGTCCCATCAGGATCCGCTCATGCTTTCTCAGGCACTGTGAAGGTAAGGGAAACATTGTTTGGGTCTTTTCAGGTTGTTGCTACTGCTCTGGCATGTCAAAATGAAAGGCGTACTTGAAACTAAACAACAATGTAAATCAGTCTTTGTGTAGTGATAACGTAATTCTCACCCAAAACTCTACAGAAATACTAATGCGATTTTCAAATTACATCTCAGACTCCCCGAAACCTGATGCCACCATACTTGGCCAGAGGAAAGTTTACATCCAGTGGAAGAAGTCCAAGAAGTTGCAGCTGGTTGTCGGTGGTTATGCATACCTCATGCCCTGGACGACGTTAATCCTTCGCTGCCCAACACGCAACATCCGTAAGGGCCACATTCAGTGGCTTAAAGGAGGGAAACCCCTGGTGAACCGCTCTCAATTTTCCATAAAATCCCAAGGATTTTTGAAGATTCAGCAGGTCCGTCCAACCGATGCTGGAGTCTACACGTGCACTGCGGGTTCTGCACGAGAACATTTTGTCCTACACATCGTTGGCAGCAAGAAAAAGCTTGCAGTTCCTGAGTCATGGGTGAATAAAAGTAGGCAACACAAGACTATGCGTCCAGATATAACCTCAACTAGTGGCACAACGCAGGAGCTACCCATACCCCTCAATAAATATGACAGCCTTGTAGAGCGCATGCTGGCGCTTAAAGGTTATTACCACAATAAAAAATACCTTGCTGACAAACCTTACTCAAGTGAAAAGAACAAGTTGACTCTGGAGAATGATAGGACAAACGCTGATTCTCCAGTTCCGGCTATGCTTGTTACCGACAGCACCAAGTTAGATGAGATCATACGCAATCTCTCTGAAGGCTTTGGAGAACAACAAGGGGAACATTTTATCATGGAGTTCCTTAGTGAAATTGCAGTGACACAAGGAGACGCCAATGAATCTACCGTTCACCCATCAGATGGTGCAGAATCCTCCACAAATGGACCAATCCTTTACAAGCCAAACCTCAAAACCCACATTTCAAGAGCTGGGCATCCAGAGTTTATACAACGGCCTAAAAAGATCATTGTATCGCCTCAGTCTGAGGTCGTCTTTCATGTTGGGACACCAGTTTTCTTGCGGAAACCAGTTGCCACTTTGGAGTTGAGGTGTCACCCTGTCGGGAACCCTCAACCATCTCTAATGTGGACAAAAAATGGAAATCAGTTGCACTTTGATAACAGGTATGAACTAACTTTCACTTGGAATTTTTATGCAAGTTTTACAGCAAGCTGCAGATATTTTGTCTTTTTTTTAATACAGAGTTGGCCTTTCAGCCTCTGGCTCACTGACGATCCAGTCTCCAGGTAAAGAAGACGAGGGTCTGTACACATGCACTGCCAAAAATCGTCATGGAAGTACATCTTTGTCATCTTGGCTGCGGATTACAAGTAAAGGCCTTTTTTGGATTTTAATTTACACACAGGAAAGAGAAACAAATTCTATGAATCATTGACTTTTTTTATGCGACAAACAGCCAAGCTTTGGTTGGAAACAGTTGCTCTCTCAGTTTTTTTTTCTGAATGACTGTGAAAATAAAAAGATAGCAGCAACACAGTTGAATTACAATGATTAGAGTACTTAATCATATAAAACATCTGTCCATCTGTCCTTTGTCATTTCCAATTCAAGCCTGACAACTTCTATAATCACAGTGAAAATTTATATTTGCAATGTATATGTTGGTTTAAAGTTGACTAGAACCTTTGGAAATTTGCAGAAACCCAATCTGAAAATTTTTCAAGCTTTTTCTTTTATTTTGGTTGTTTTTTTTCTCCTAAATTCTGCGTAGCAAGACCCTTGAAAGGTTCCTTTCCAACACAATCAAACTTAATAGGACTTTTGTACTAGAAGGATATCTAAAACCATCACTCTGACTTTGCTCTGAACAGTTTTGGAAACCAAGAAAACAAATAATAAGGTCAGTATTGGCATAATGTCAGGTCCAGTTTGTACTCTTCTAGATTAATGTAGTCCAGTTTACAGTAATGTGTGTTGTTCTTTTGTTGTTCAGGCTTAGAGGTTCTGGGAAAGCTTTCTTCCAGCTGAGAAACGCACAGACACAAGAGCGATCACAGACACGCACGTTGACTGAGCTTTCACTTAACATCTGGCTGAGTCGGTGATGGGGAATGTCCGGTTTCATGTCAGAATTTGGGTCGTCTCTGAACTGCGTGGACCTTTGTCTTCTGAAAAGCAAGATCAGTCACAAAATTACTGAATCCTCATCAAAGCGCCGCCACTGAGGATTTTCTGACTTTGCTGAACTCTTCCTCCCCATGCGGTAGCAATTACAGATTCCAGGCAATGTATCAAAGAAGATCAACTCGGCATATCCCGTCCAGTTAATCTAAATGGAAGGGATAAAGAGGTCTAAAAGTGCTTAAAAATGGCTCAGCCTTATTTTCCTTATATTTTACTTCAAATTCTATTAAAGGCGGTGTAATTGGGGTTTTCAGGAGCTTTTTAAAGAAGACAGTGGTGGGGGTGGTGGGCGTGATGGGGGTAGGAGCAGCTTCCAGAAGAATTTTGGAAAATGCTGTCTCTGACTGTCAGAGATTAAAAATATAAGAGTTAAAAAGATAAAGTTGTATTGTTTTCAATTAAAAGAAATAAGAAACTTTACATTCCATATAACATTCTTAGTTCTGTTTGTTGCTTTCAGGTTTGTAGATCTTTAAAAAATAAATCTCAATCTGTTTAATTATTTGTCCAGGTAGTAAAGAAAGAAGCTGTTTCCGTGGTAACAACACTGACCAACCTTGTGTTGAGAGGACAAACAGCAGCCAGTCAGACGGCCTTTGCACAGGACAAGGCTGCCCCCTCAGGTCGGTTACTGTTACTACATGTTTGAGTGACTTTCTTGTCAATTTAATTCACATTAACTGACCTCAATTTTGTTAAGTGCTCTACTTTTAAATTGAATTCAGTCGGTTCAATATAAGTTAGTTCAGCTTATTTCATTTCGATTTAATTTCCTTAGATTAAATGATTATATGATGGACGGACGCTGAAGAAACATTTATATAGTTACTAAAACATAAAAACAATACTTTGGAATTAAATTGAATCAAATTTGTTTCAGTTCAGTTCAAAAGGATTTTCTTTCAGTTCACTCCACTTCAGTTCGCTTCATCTCATGTAATTATTTCAATTTAAATCAATTCATTTTAATTCAGTTCAGTTAGTCAAATTCAATTAAGTTCAAATCATATGAATTCAGTGCAGTTCAGTTCAATTAAACCCAATTTAATTTAGCTCATTTCAGTTCCATTCATTTCATATCAATTAACTTCAATAAATTTATAATCAATTCAATTCAGTCCAGTGGAATTCAGTTCAGTTTGCTTTAATGCCATTCATTTTTTGTTCATTTACTCCAGTTCAGTTTACTGAACTTCAAATTTTCAGCTAAAGTTTATAACACAGAGTCAGTTCAACATAAATATCATAAAGCACCACAAGTCAAGCTTTTCCAGACTCATATATTGAGATCCAGAGCCAATCACATACAATCCAGCTCCGTCAAAATTATTATACAGTAATGATTGTAATAGAATATGGAGGTACAGTTTGTTAAGCACACGGTTTTCTAGATAGAAAATATTATGTTTACTCTTCATTTGTTTTCTTTGTGCATATAAACATATACTTGGGACAAATTTTAAAAAAAGAGAAGAAGTGCAAGCAATCTGTAAATTTTCTATTTTCCTTTCAGCTTGGCTAGATGGCGTGTGGATACATGGACGCCATGCTCTGCCTCCTGCGGTGGGGGATCCCAGTCTAGACGTGTTCGTTGCACGATGGGTCCCGAGGCCAGTTTAAGAGAAGTACAAACCAGGCATTGCCTTAGAAATGGGAAGAAACCATCTAGTAGCAGGTTATGCAACATTTTGCCCTGTGCCAGATGGATCACAAGTTCCTGGGGACTAGTGAGTATTCCCATGTAGCACATCTTTTTTTTCATTAGTTTCCAAGAAAGTCGCCAAAACTTTCATCTTACGTAATTTTAGTGTCTTGGTCGGTGTGTGGGACCCAGTTTGGCAACGCAGCATCGGCACGTTCACTGCAAAGACACGAATGGTACCAAAGTTTCCTATAGGATGTGTCAAGGTTTTAGGAGGTAAACGGAGTTCAGGTTACAAGACTATGTTCTCTTAGAACTGATTTTATTCAAACATAAAGTAATGTCTCCTATCTATCTACCGCTTTAGGCCCAGCTCAGTGAGAAACTGCTCCACAGATGCGTGCTTCCTTTACTGGTACGTGGGGCCATGGACACAGTGCACAGCCACCTGCGGCCGACACGGTTTCCAATCCCGTCAGGTGACCTGCAAACACCGTCGAACGGGCAGGACGACACGGGATCACCACTGCATGTGGAGACCTCGGCCTTCCAGCTGGCAGCGCTGCAATATGCTGTCTTGTGGCAGAGGTGAGATTTTATTTTATTTTTTTACTAATAATCTTTGAATGATAACATGCTGTGAAATATTTTAGAGTAATTTTCTCAGTCTAAATGTAGTTCAAAGTCATTTTAAATAAACAGAGTGTTAAACAGAGTGTTGAATGGCAGTGTGGGATTTAAAGCTGTTAAAATGTTGAAAGACACAAACTCCATGTGCTGGGCAGTTGCAAGCAGGACACACCTAACTTCGCCTCTGTTTCCGTGGACCCTAACTCGTCATTCAGTTTATGATTCCAGCAATTATCTCCTCTGGTTCTCTTTGTAAGTCAGATATTGAATATCATTACTGCTCTGCAATTTATCTCCAAATCGGACCATATATTATTTGAATTTAGCTTACTTTCTTGTCATAAATTCAGTAAAAGACACATTTCCCCATTTTTCACCGTCCTTTGCACTGACAACACCGGTTGATGAGAGGTTATAATCAAAATGTTTGGCTATTTTGTCATGATTTATTGTCGCACCTTCTCAAAAGTGGTTCACCAATTACTTCTAATGTTATGCATATTTTCCACTGAATCTATAATTTACTAGATACTGAGCTTGTTGCTAAACATACGTCACATTTTTCAGTGTTTTTCTTTATTATAAAATTGTCCAGAAAATATGAAAAAATTCAAACTTTCCATGTTTTTTTCACATCTAACAAGGTTTTCTGTGGAAGTTTGATATTAAACTGTTGGAGGGGTGAAGGGTTTCCCTTTAGATTCTCACTGAGAATATACACCATGGTAGTGAGAAGAAAGAGTTTGTGAACTATGTTTATGACTCTGAATATCCCTTCTGTGGTTAGAAGGGATATTATAACCACAGAATATGGTTAAAATATCCATATCCAGAAATATCCATATTAGAATAACAAAGTTATGCAAAGTCAACTTTGTGAAACTCCTAAAATCATTTAATGTTTCAAAATCACATATGTTGGCATTTCTGACAGGAACTGTAAATGCCAACGTATGTTGTATTCAGAAGAGATGCTTGGACTTCAGGGCCTTGAAATGATGGTTTTAAGTTAAATACTTTCAATGAATTTTGCAAACAACAACTGGTTGTATGAGTTTCTCCAGTCATCTCAACCGAATGCTTTTTATAGACACCAACAAATGTTTAGCAAATTATTGAGTAGCTTTTTGCTGTTGATTGGTTGCATAAATTTGCATTTGTTGGTTTTCTGGTATCAATCCAGCTTTGAAACATAGTTTTTACATTTTTCAGAGTTAGCTGTTAGCTAACTTGATCTACTTCAAAGCCAGTTTTGATGTGTTTTGGGGATCATTGTGCTCTGGGTTTCAGAAATTTATTTGCTGATTTGAGTTGTAATTTTTCCCTCCACTTTGTGTATTTCACACTGGTGGCAAAACTTTCCCTCCTCATCGCACTGCCTCCCCAGTGTACTTGAAATATACAGCACTGCTTGTCTCTGTGGCCTAATAGCTCAATGTTTGTCTTGGTTTCCTCAGAGGGTATTTGTCCATGTAGGTAGCTGAAATTTCAAGCTAATTTTCATTAGCTCGAAAAGTTTGATAGTTTTACATTGAGGTCAAACGTTCTTCCCCCAGTAGAGGACACTTCTGTTCCAGCAGGTTCCACTTCATAACAGACTTAAGTTTTGCTGATTCTTGGATTTTTCTGAACATCCACATCAGCGTCTTATCTTGTCTGTGGAAAGTTTGGGTCAGATTGAAACTTGGATTCTGTTGGGTGATTAGACATTTTGGTGCTAAGCTTTGTGTTATTCTCTCACCTGTTGCTGCTTAGTATTTGATCCTTTACTTTTCAACCACTCTTGGCTGTTTATCACTGTTCCATGTGTAGCACCCCACTGCTCCGTCCACTGGTAACCGGGACAAGAACTTAACTCACTGGTGGGGTGGCTATTTGGGTTCGAATGGTTCTGGTAGATACCACACAGGTTTACCAATACAGAGTAATTCCCTACTCTTCCAATTATCATACACTCCTATGATGCAACATAAATTACTCCAGACAACCAGCTACCTGAACAGTTTCTTTTAATACGAGCTTAAGCAAAATAAAACCTTCGCTCCACAAATCCCCAAAACAATCAAAAACTTAAACAGAGAACGAGGTTATCAAGTCCCTCACAACAAATGTTTCCTAAAACAAAACTAAAGTAGATAAGGCACTTTTTCTCTCAGTCCCTTATGTTTTACCTTTGTGATTTTTCAAGAAAATCCCTCACTGTTAACTATTGCTTTACTACAACCAGAATTCAATTTTTGTTATCAATAGAACTCCATACATGTACAGAAAATTTACAGTTCAAAATCACAATATTACACATGGGCCCATACTCTCTCTCTCACACACACTGTCCGGTACCGGCTTAAGGTTTCGTTGCAGGCCTGGTGAAGCTAGAGATCAATGTCGCTTCGACGATCCTCTTCTCCGTTTAAACAACGAACCAACTCCGACCTGCTCGCTCAGCCGACGTTCTCTCCGTGAAGGATGCTTCGCGAGCCCAACTTCCTTTAAAACTCTGCCACCCGAGTTGCAGGACTACTCCTCCGTCGCGCTGAAATCAGTGTCGCCATGTCCCTCTCGCCACCTCGGATCAGCCGCAGTTCTCCTTGATTCCGCCGCAGTTTTCCTCCGTGCTTTTCACTGCAGAATTCTTTCGCAGATATCCCACACCCCGTGTGCAGGATTATTTGTGCAGAACGTACCCTAACAATCCAGTTCCTTCTCCCATCTCAACCTCAGCAAACATTAGCAGCGGTCCCCATTAGCTTCTTCTTCTTCTCTCCCTCGCGCTCTTATCCTTTCCTCTTCCCATCATCCCATTGTTCAGTTTTTTTTTTCTCTGTTGAGTTCACTTGTCCCTCGTTAACCTAAACTACTTTCGTAGGTAGGATATTCAATATAGTCTTTAAACAAATGGGATGATTAATCAAACAAAACACTTATGTAAATACACAAGTCACCTCCAGAAAAGTTTTGGCTTTTTTTTTTTCATCATGTATATAATCACTCAGATTAAAACCGCCTTTCTCACTTATCCTTTTTTTCTTACATAAAACCAACCTTGTAAATATTTTGTAAATATTACAGGCCTTAAGTGCATGGTTTTTTTAACCAGGGGCTACACATGGTTTCTCTTTCTGCTTGTGGCCACCTGCAAGGCTTTGTTATAATCGTTATCTGCTTCTTCGATAATTCAGGATCGAGGCAGGTGCCTGCCTCAATGTTTCCACCTGCTTCTGACTTTGGTTTTGTCAGAAGCAACAATTCTGACAGAACCTGTTGTTGGATTGGATAAAACAGACTCATAGTTGGCTGCTATGTTATCAATCAACCCTGGAAAGCGAAAGGTCAAATAAACAATTTCAAAACCGAGAGTAAAATGAAATTATTTCAGATCATTAGTGAAAAGTGGCAAGAAGAAATATTTTCTTCCCCAGCTTCTTTTTTCAAAGAACCTGTTATGTAGAAATATAAAATGCAGTTTTAAAATGATTACTTCACTCTTTACTGGAAAAAAGTAGTCAAACTGACCTCGCTCTAGCAGCTGAAACTGTACGTAAACTTAAGTCTTTCCTGCTGCTCCTGATTGCGTAATGATGAGCAATAATTGTTTTCCGCTGTGTATTCCAGCAGAGGAGTGCCGTGACAGCACGAGGTACTGCGAGAGGGTCCGCCAGCTGGAGCTCTGCCCCCTGCAGCAATTCAAGAGCCGCTGCTGCCACTCCTGCAGGAAAACCTGAGGGACGGGGGACGTGGTGGGACGAGGCGTGTGGAGAACTCGGACAGGTCGGGGGGATTGGATTGGTCCTAAAATGGGGGGAACTCGACACCCACAGCCGTTTCTTCTGTGGTCCGTCTCAGATGAGAGTTGCTGAGTGGGTGAGGAATGTTTGTCTCATGCCCAGAGTGAGGGTGACTATTCCGCCTTGAGGATGTCATGTGCTTGGTTTGAATTTGAAAGCTTACGAAAGATGGACGGCCTTAAATGAAAGCTTCAGTTTCAATTCTTCCTACTTTTGTCTGTTTTTTAAAACGGTAAAGGTCACACTAACAGATTTCCTCTGAAGTTGTGCAAACCTCCTATTGCTATTGTGAAAAATAGCAATAGGAGGGGATAACATTGTCCCTGAAAGAGGAACTACAGACAGCGATGCACTGACTAATGACCCATCCACCTAGTGATTAAACTGTTGTCAGTTTAATGAATTTTCTTACTGCACCAAAGACAAGCAGTGGAAATATGGCTGATTTTATACAGACCACCAGTTTTCACACAACTGTCTTTATATTTAACTTTTTATATTACCTCACTGTCAAGAATTACCAGCAAACCCATTAGCTTACTGATTAGCTTAAGTGGTATGCTGTCTTGTCAACTTAATGTGAGGATGCTTTTGTTTAAAAATAAAACAGTGTGATGCTTCTAATAAATTGGAAATAAAGCAAATATATGACAATGTAATTAGTTTCAACCATCTGTGAATTAAATTATAACCCTTTCTATCTTTTTGGGTGACCATCTGTTAGCAGGATTTCATGTGAATCCTGCAAAATAGAAAGTGGAGCAATAAAAAGTGATCCCCTGCAGAGGTTTGCACTAAGGGCTATACATGGGACTAAAGCGAACAAATGTTTTTTAAGACAAAATACACGTATTTTGCACTATTAACTCATCAAAGTCCTTGTTAAAAACATGGCTTGCAAAGTTTTTTTTTCTTTATTTTATTCTTAGAGTAAAATTGTTTATATGTTTTAATGAAAAGTTGTTCAAAATGTTCCTTTAACCACTAAAGTGTTTGTCTAAACATAGAAATTCCCTTCTTACAGCGCCCTCCGTGTTTATTGGCTACATCGGAAAAGACGTGAAATTTAGCTGATAAAAAAAAATTCCAACTTTTAATTTGAGTACATTTTTTTCTGTTTTGAAATAAAGGTGTTTGAGAAAATCACTAGGTAGCACCCATATCAATTTAAGAATAATTTTTTGAAGCATTTTTTAAGCGTCTACTTTGAGTTTATTTACATGTCTAGGTAGTTTTTAAATAATGGCCAAATATTTCCTGTCTCTGAAGTACAAAAATGACAATACTACTATTGTGTACTCTTCAAAATGGGAAAGGCAATAAAAAATGTTTGTTTTGATCACAGTAAGTAAGAAAAGATATCAAAAACCTATGAAAAACAAATAACTGCCACTCGGAACATGTCTACATCAATAATCAGAGCAATAAACAAATAAATGGTTTTCAATTTACACGTTGCACTTCTTCAACTGGAGTGCTAATAAATGCGAAGGGTCCTGTATGTCATACAAACAAGTTAACGGATTTCACTTTTTCTGAAAAGTATCTAACATTTGTGAACTCTTAATCAGGTTTCACTCTTAATTTGTGGACATTTGAAAATGACGTCACACTGACATGTCAATAATGTGAAGTGTTGCTGGTTATTACTGATGGGAACTTGTAGAAACTGTTAATAGTTAACCACAGTTTCATAGAAGTTGTTGATAAGCAGGGTTTGCACTTTTAGCTTTGTGGATACAAAATGAATCATCATTTACAGGGGCTCGGCAGGAACTGCTGGGTCATTGAATGAGGTGTGGATATTTTTTTTATGTAACTAGAGAAAAACGTCACTAAATGTTGCTCATGGTCTTAAGTTGTGTACATATTTTTGTTCATTTTTTTTGTATTATTTATTTTCATGAGCTTTCATCTACATTTTTTTTTTCTGGGTTGTTGCTTTATGACGTTGATTTATTCCCACTGATTGTATTCTTGTGCATGCAGGGGGAACCTCTGCTGGTGACTCTTTGTGTTACTTATTATTTTGTTGCAAAATAAAGCAAAAATACGTTCCTTTTTAAAATTTGAGTGTGTGTCTCTTTCTCTCTAATAATAAAAATTGTGTCTGCATGATTGAGTTCAAGTGAATTTTAGAGCAGAAAAAGTTTTACCTGTCTTACCTGGAACCCTGATCCAAAACATATGCATCAGATTTGCTTTTAAAAACAACAACAACAAAAAACATAAACCGGATAAACAAGTCTTTCAACATGTTGCTGTCATCATTTTCACATTCATTATGTCAGCGGTACTTCTACTTCCTATTTCTGCTGTTTAAAAATATCCAGCCATCTGTCTCTCAGACAGTTGAGAAAATATCAACACACCAGCTTCATCAGAAACAGCAACCATCAGATGATTAGAACCGGGCCGTCCCGCGGATGCTTTTCACATCAGCCATGGTGGAAATCGACGCTTCCAACTCCTGCCTGACTGCAGTGAGAGTGCTGCGTGTTTCCCTGGTGGATGAACTGGAAGGACAGATCGACTCCCTGATAGAAGAGCTAGTGGATCAGAAAGCCTTCACTCGGGATGACCAGGAGGAAGTGCTGTGTCAGCCGGGGCCCCGGGCCAGAGTGCGGAAGGTGTTGGATATCCTGGAGTGCAAAGGGGAGGAAGCAGCGAAAGTTTTCTTGTCTGTTAGAAGTCATCGGCAGCTCTCCAAGAATGCACCTCAAGTTCCAACCTCAGGTTTGGGAAATTTTTAACTGGGAAAATGTGAAGTGACATGATTTACAATGATTTTTCCTAGTTTTGAATAGGCTGAAATGTAGCTTAATACCTTTATTTAAATATAATTAACATGGGGCGCATCCACTAAAGCTGCTACTTACTACCTTATGTGGTTAGCCTTCACTTTTTTTCTGCAAAAGAAAACATGCTGATTCTATTTTTTAGAAAAGGCAACTAACAGATTTCATTGTACTAATGTCCATTTGTTTGGTTGATACCCTTTCAGGTCCAAATTGGTTGTTAGTATTGGGCAAACAAATAGCTGGTAAAACTTCAGCAATCACATACCATTTAACACACATTGTTTGTGACTTTACACGGTTCTTTCAATTAACTTCTCAACTCATTTTAATTTTTAAACACTGTTGCCTTTAATCGGCCCCGTTTTTTTTCTTATCACCAGTTATTCTCTACATTAACATTTTCTTTATCTAAGTCGAAGCAAAGCTTGTACTTTAATATCACATTAAAATTATAGCGTAATAAATTAGAATATTATTGAAAAGCTCATTTATTTCAGTAGCTTAAGTGAAATAGATGAATTATGCACAGACTGAAGTTTTCAAGCCTTCATTTTTTGTTTATTATGGCAGGGTTTCGGCCATTCACTGCCATTCACTTTGCATTCACTGGAAAAAAAAATCTGATAAAACCTGTCTCTGTGAAGATGTTAATACAGGTGTGTTAATTAATTTTGCTCTAAATGTGCTGGACCGAGCGGTGCAAAACTATTAGAGCAGGAATTTTGTATTTTGTGACTTGCACAACAGAACCTGTGTACCTGCTCTACAGATTTACTGAAGGTGTGAAAGTGGTTTTGTGTCTGTGAGTGATAAGTCATTTGGATGTGGATTTATTTGTTTTGTTTCAAGTGGGGCAAAACTGTAGATGTAATGTAAGGTTTTTTTAAACTGTTGACTCTAAGAACATAATTTGTCTACTTATGAATTTGAAGAGGCGAAACTGTTTTGTATTTCTTAAAGACTGAAAACTGAATATATTATTACAAAACTCATATGTTTTCTCTGTGACTTTGCAATCTTTAATACTTTTGCACCAAATATGCCTCCATAGCAATTAATTAAATTTACAATTTACCTTTTTTGCCACTGCAGAGTACAAGAAGATGCAACAAAAGCACAAAGATGTACTGAGGCGCAGGAGTGAGAGCATGCTTTTCTACAATAGTAGGCATGGAGACAAAATCCTCTTTTCTGAACATTACGTCAACCTCCTATTAGTGGATGGACACCAGGCCTTAGAGATTAAGAGACACGAGGTACTGGCTTTTGGACAAAAGAGATTGTCTCTACAACATAAATCAGGGCTGCAAAGGAAAATTGCACCAGCTGAACTGTTTTCGAGAACAAATGAAAAACGTCCAATAAAGAAAGTGCTGGTGACAGGGGTGGCGGGAATTGGCAAAACGGTTCTGGTGCAGAAAATTCTCTTTGATTTTGGGCAGAACAAGGACCACCTGGGATTTGACTTTGTTATTCACATGAGCTTTAGAGATTTAAATCTTATTGACAAGCCCACAAACTTCAGAGAGTTGGTACTTCGTAAGAATAGGCACCTTTCTAAAGAACTGGATTACATCTTAGCTAACGATGACAAACTCCTAATTATCCTAGATGGATTTGACGAGTTCAGACACTACCGGAGCTGCGACGTTGACGTATTTGTGTCTGAGCCAGAGGAGGATGCAGAGGTGAATGAAATTTTGGGGAGTTTGTTGCAGGGTGAGCTGCTACCCAATGCCTCTGTCATGCTCACAAGCCGGCCTACAGCTATCAACCACATCCCTGTTGGATGCATCGACCGCTATGTGCTTATTGCCGGATTCTCCATAAATGAAGTTCAAGACTTCTTCCTGAGGTATTTCCAGGATGCTACTGTGGCTGACAGAATGTTTTCAATGGTGTCAGCAAATGAACTAATGCTGACACTATGCTATATTCCTGCTTTCTGCTCCATTGTGTGCTGCATCCTCAATGAGAGCAAAGATCTTTGTGGGGAAAGCCCAAAGACCATGACGGATATTTACGTGCAATATCTGGTGGCCTTGCTTCGTTCTCACACCCAGTCCAGAACTAAGACATGTCCTGAAGACCAAGGAGTAAAAACCATCCAGCAGCTGTCTGATATTGTGTTGAAGCTGGGTCGACTTGCCTTTAAGAAGCTAATGGAGCATCAAACACTCTTCTACAGCAGCGACCAAGATGTGGCTGGGCTAGAGGGATGCAGCATGGTTAGTACCTTCCTTGATACGACAGTTGCACAAGAGCCCGGCTGCACTGAAGAGGTTTTCTCCTTTGCTCACCTCACTGTTCAGGAGTTCTTTGCTGCTCTTTACTGCGCTGTGACGGATCAACCATTGCCTGATGCAATGCAGAGCAGTGACAACCAAAACAATGGACACTTGGACCTCTTCAGCCGCTTCCTGTCTGGAATCCTCTCAGATCGGAATTCTAATTTTCTGTCAAGACAAGTGGGACTTCATTGCCAGAAGGAAAAAGTAGAGATGTACCGTCAGAAGATCACAACAGATCTTGCAGTGCTTTGTGAGAACGGAGCCCATATTCTGAACTGCTTACATTGTTTGTTTGAGCAACAGGACCCCTCAATGACCCTACCAGTGCTCCCAGAATTACTTAGAGTAAATGTCAGCGACGAAACACTTGCTCAAATGGACCATAATGCCATAAAGTATTTCCTAACCCTCACAGAAGGCAAAATACTATCAGAACTGGATCTTACAGCGACTGGAGTGAACTGTGACTCTTTGAGCAACATTCAACCATTTCTGCATAGATGTCAGAGACTGTGGTGAGTGCCAGGTGAAATTTAGCTCACCTGCAACTGCTGAAGGTTATGTAAATGCATCTTTCCCCCCTTGAAGTTTTCCACTTTTTGCCACATTCAGATCCCAGAAAACCTCTTGAATTTATTTTCAACCCCCTTTTTTCTGACACTACCAGGTAAACTCCAGTGGAACCAATTATTCAAAGTATTCAGAAGTCACCTTATCAGTTATTGGTACTTCTGTGTGTAATTTATAGTCAGTATGAATTGAGCTCCACTGGGAAGGACTCAGATATTTGTTAGGGAACATTAGCGAGTAAGAATTAGCATAAAGATCAAGGAACACAGCTGAGAGGCCACAAAAACCAAAGTGTTTTGAACAAGTTAAATGCAAAGTTAGCTTATAGAACAATATCCTGAGCTGTAGACAGAGCAACCAATACTTGTGCATGCCACAAACGTTGCCTCTGTGGAAGAGAAGCAAGAAGAAAGTTTACAGGAGACACGGCAGAGCTCAGAAAAACATAAATCAAACTTATTAGACTACCACTGATGACTGCACTAGATTTGGTTAAGGGTAATCAGAGAAGAGGGGGCACAATAAAAAACATATCCCACTTTTTATTCATAAAACCTTTTGACTACCATTTTCCTTCCATTCTCCTTCCATTTCACATGCAATATTTTGTTTTGATCTGTCACACAAAGTTCCAACTAAATACCTTAAAGTTTGTGGTTACAATGTGACAAAAAAATGAAAATGTTTAAGGGGTGAGAATGTGTTTTGCAAGGCATTATATTTATTTCCACATGTCAAAACATGTACACTTGCTACTCCACTAATGAACTCTCTTTATTCCAAAGGCTTGGAGAAAATAATTTAGACATGGATGCGGTTCAGGTAATTGCAGATGTGGTGAAGATCTCAGAAAATCTCGCCTACCTTGGGTAAGATTTCATTCATCCAGACACGGCTCACTACTATATTTGAATTAATTTTCTCATAATTTCAAACAGTAACCACTAACAAAAACTTTTCTGACTGAATTAATTCATTAACAGGGTCTCACTCAAACAATGTCACTCTTTCTGTTCTTTTATTTTAGGCTTGGATGGACAAACATCGGTGACGATGAACTACAAGCTCTTTGCACTTCGATTCGGGTGAAAAAAAAGGTTCAAGAATTGTGGTAAGGCAAAACTTGTAGGGTTGAAACACAATATGATGCAAAGCATTTTAGAGAAGTGAAAGCGGATTAACAGAATGAGAAATATCCTATTGCATGTCGTGTAACGGCTTGTTTTTCCTTAACTTCTGTTTTTTTTTCTGTCCAATTAAAATATTGAATATTTTCATAGCCAAAGAGACGCAGAGAAAAGGGAACAGAATCTGCATGTTGTTTCTACTGATCTATTTAAAACTTCATGTAGCTAACAGTGCCTTGAAAAAGTATTCATACATCTTTGATTTTGTTTTTCCCACATTTTACTGTATTTCATTGCGATTTCAAGTGATAGACCAGCACAAAGTGGAGGACAAATGTGACATGGAAGGAAAACTTACATGGTTTTTAAACAATCTGAAAACTGTCCTTGTCTGACCTGTAAATTTAGCCAGAATCCTGATAGGTTTCAGTGTGCCATAGTCTCCCCATGTTCAGATAATGAATCAAATAGCACTCCATCTTTTATTTAGAATATTATTTATAACTTAACCCTCCTTTAAATTTGTCCACCACTTCATCCTTGACCTGTCTGGTGTGCTATTTGGTCTTCAAGATGATGTTTGTTCACTAATCTTCTCTAATAAACCTCTGATGCCTTCACAAAACGACTGGATTATCCTCAGATTAAATTACATACAGGCAGATTCTCTTTACTAATCGAGTGACTCAATTTTATTAACGGGCATCAGGACCTAATTGGGCACAATATCGTTTGCAGTTTCTACTTGAAGGAAAAAATGGAAAACTGTGAATTATGCAATGCTTTGTGTTGGTTTATCATAAAAGAAAATCACAGTAAAATACACAGGAATGCGCTGCTATAATGTGAAAAAACTTAAACAATGTAAAAGTGTATGAATACCTATGAATTAATCATTTGTTCCCACAGGATGGAGGGTAACCGAGTTAGTCACAGAGGTCTGCTGTCACTCGCTGATTTGACGCCTGATCCACTGCAAACAATTGTGTAAGTTTGAGCTTAACTTTTTTTTTTTCTTCAATGTACAGAACTCTAAAGCTTTTTCTTTTATTTCCTCTTCTTCTTTCAGGGTCATATGGAACGACTTGTATGAGACCGAGTCGGAGAGCCTGTGCAACCAGGAGAGCATCACAGTTCATTTTACAGATGAACAAATGTGGCAAGAGTGGGGGGATTGGGTTTTTAGGCGCTGCCAGGTCAGCAGCAATGAGAAGCTACTGACGGTACTCCACAAAGTTTGTAACGTGTCAAGTGGCTGTCTGGAGCTCCACTGGGCAAAGACCTTCTACAGTCAGCTGTCGCAGCTTATTAAGAGCCGGATAGAGTCCTGCACGGACGATGATATGTGCAAGAAACTCCAAAAATTTGACAGCCTTTTAAATCTCTGAAGACGTGAGAACGTTTTGTTTCCTGCTAATTGTTTCATGAAAGACTAAAGAAGGAAAATGAATGGCACACGGAACGACGTCATTATTTTCTCTTTTAATGATTAACACTAAAACCACAATTTTTATGTGCCAAAATGACCCAGATAGGATTGGAGCAATACACAGTCACAATGGAAAGTTTCCCAGATTCTAAAATTGTTTACAAAAATACACACTAAAAATCCCCTTGGTTTTTAGAAAGAAAAACCATTGAAGCAAAGCTATGTGGAAAAGTAAGCGCATCCTTGCTACTTTCATGGGATTAAGAATGAAAAGTAGCAATTAGGTAATAACACACATTACATTTAAATGTCTCTATACATGTAGACCCAGATTAGATTCAACAAGCTTCAGTAAGTATAAAAAATTTTAAAGTTCAAGACATCATAATTAGAAAAAGACAGAACAAGTATAACTTATTTGGAGGGATTGTTAGGAGGAAAATGTTTTAAAAGATTACAGTACTACCAATTTTTGGTTTTCAAAGTTGCATCTGAATGAATCACAAAACTTGAGTCACAGAATCAAATTTAGAGAAAACCATACAGAGCGTATGAGCAAACACCTTATACCAACTGCCAAGTATTATGGCTGAACTTGATGAATTGTCATTCTCATACAGCAACATGTTGTGACCCCTTAAATTAACTATGACCAAATTACCATATAATCAAAAATAAGCCCTTCTGTCAATATATGACCTAAACTGGGGTATGCAAGGAAAGAAGTGATGTTGAAGGAAGAGCAGTCCAAAAATCCCCCACAATGATGTGACAAAATTTTTTTAAATGACTACTTCAGGTCACTGCTGCTAAAGGTCATGTATGGGGTTTACTAATTTTTTTACAAGCAACTTCATTTTGACTTCAGGGAGGTGAGGGTGATGTTATGCATGAGCCATGTAATTTTTGATTGAGGGGAAAGATTATAAGCATCATTTATAAGCCAACCAAACCAGGGGGAAGACGCAAACTACATTCAGAAATACCTCAATGGGAAAGTATTTGAAAAAGAATATGGCCCGTACGGGGATCGAACCCGCGACCTTGGCGTTATTAGCACCACGCTCTAACCAACTGAGCTAACCGGCTCATATATCCGGCCCGTCCCTAACATAGACATATATACCTACCCATATAGCTATTCATGGGTTTGTGTTTTATTCTGTTGTTTATTGTTTCTGCGCCTGACCCCCAGCAGAATAGTTTTCTTAATGCTGTTTTCCAAATATCAACATTTCCCTGAAAGTAACAGCACCTCTGCTCCCTCCCCATCGACCGGATGTGCTTTTACTCATTTCTCAAATTAAATCAGATTGTAGGGAAAGTTGTGTGAATACACTATTTTCATTGTTTTTGACCTGGGTGCCTCTAAGAAGTTTTCAAATGGGTGGCCAAATGACGGCCACTAATATTGGGTCGGGATATTTAAACCAAAAGCCATGAGTAACATTTTTGTTTGCTGTCATCACGAATGGTTTGCTTAAGTTGTGAAACTTTGACTCAGAGCCGCAGTACGGTATTTCATGTTTCGTATTATATTATTCTTTTTTCTTTCTGCTGTTTATTATTTTATTGTATGTATTTATGTATTTATTTATTTTTGGCATGTACATCATTATTTAATTAATAAAATTGTTACAACCACCCGAGATAGTAAGCTTGGACATTTATTTTGAAATCACTAACCGGAAACTTAACTGGTTCCTCTGACGAAATAAGTGTGCGCCATGTCCGAACGAGCTGCTTGTGTTGTGTTCCTGGAGCTAGCTCTGATTTAAGCCTATTTTTGTATTTATCATCGGGTTAAACTCCTCAAACAGGGTGAGGTCTACGGGAAAGTGTTTAATTTAAATGAATGTGGAATGACTTGTTTAGAAAAGCATTTTAAGACTGGAGTATTTTGAATCTGTCGCCACTCGCGAGTTTTTATTCATTAACGTCACAAAGTTGCTAAAACTAACAAATAATTACCCTAACAGCTAATGAGTTACTTATAAGTTAAACAAGATAAACCTAATTCAGAATCTTTCGTTATCTGGCCCATTTATTTTGTACAGGTGCTGGAAAAGGCTTGGGGCATGCTATTGTTTTTTGTGATCAGATGACTGAGTCATCTGGCTTTACAGAGATAGAAAAGTTCAGAGACACTCTTACCTCTGCCCTCTAACATTGTTTTTGTGTTAAAGCACCACTCTGCTGCCCCACATTAATCATGATGAAGACAGAGAAGGAAGCAGGGGATGATGGAGCAACAAAACCCAGTGACAGTAGCAAGGAGACCGAAAAAAAGAAGAGATCCCGTGTCAAGCAGCTCCTCACCGACATTAAGAGGCAGGTGGAGTTCTGGTTTGGAGAAGTCAACCTGCACAAGGACCGCTTTCTGAAAAAGCTCATCGACGAGTCCGACAGTGGATGTAAGGGTCTAGTAACAAGACTGAAAATGTAAACATAAAATTGAGAATACATTAAACTTTGCACCACACTTTGGTTGCAGATGTTGACATATCTGTGCTGACGAACTT
Organism: Xiphophorus couchianus; assembly: GCF_001444195.1. Taxonomy (NCBI): domain Eukaryota; kingdom Metazoa; phylum Chordata; class Actinopteri; order Cyprinodontiformes; family Poeciliidae; genus Xiphophorus; species Xiphophorus couchianus. The sequence goes on along the minus strand of NC_040241.1, from coordinate 16,170,974 downwards.
CAGTCGCATGAAGAAGCTGACGACTGACACTAAGCTGATCGCCAGAGCCCTAAAGAATTCATCCGTAGTGCAGGTACGGCTTTTGCTCCAAATAATTATCACATGTTTTGCACTATTTTTCTAATTCGAGCTTCTAGGGCTCAAACATATCAGTGACGCATAAAAACAAATAATGTTTTTGTTTCAGATTAACCTCGAAGGAACTAAAGTAAGACGTAAACATCCACTTGGAAACCCACCAAATAACGTCGACAGCCGGACGGTCTATGTGGTAAAACACATTTTCTTCCTCTGCAACCTCTGACGGGTTTTACCAGAGCTGTTACCAGAGCTCCTTCTTTAAATGGCTCGTTGAAAACTGCAACCAAGACTTTTTATGACTTTCTTTCAGCAATGGCTTTCTTTCTGCTCATCCTTTAAGAATAGATGACAGTTCTATTAGATTCTTTCCTGAGTTGTGGATCTCTGCAGCCTCCATTCTACAACTCTCCATTTTGTACATGATCCATTAAATAGGACTTAAAAACTAGTGATAATGTACCCTGATTTTAGTCTCTTTTTCTTTAATATGTCTGAATGGTGGTTCATCATTTATGAGCATTGCGGTAATTTCAGAAAGTTTGACTTCATGTGGCGCACATTCTGAAGGACTTTTTTTTTTTTATTTCTCTGTCAGGAAAAAAATAGAAAAATGAAAGTTTTTAAACCACCGTTGAATGATAATTGCAGAAACACTAACGTAATGATGTGTTGTAGTTTTTCTTTTGATGAGTTTAATTATCAAACTCTATCCATTTTTTTTATTGTCTCTTCCCCCTTCAAGGAACTTTTACCAAAAGACGTGACTCACAGCTGGATCAAAAGAGTTTTCACAAAGTGCGGGAATGTGGTGTACGTCAGCATACCCAGATACAGGAGCACCGGTGACTCTAAAGGATTTGCCTTTGTCGAGTTTGAGAAAGAGGAACAAGCTCAGAAAGCTATTGAGGTGATTTTAAGGGGGGTTTTGTGTAAAAAGGAAAACAAATTGGTGAATTTTATGCATCAGTTGCTTGAAATCCAATATAAAAACACATTATTTATCTCAAAGGGATATAAAATGTTGCATCCATGAATCCTCTTTTTCAACTCCTCTGTGATTTGGGGTTGTAGTTCAGGTGTTAACGAGGAGGTATCCTCTCCAAAAATATCATAAATGGGATAGTCCAGTCCTCTCTAGACCACATTCTTAGCAACCTGTTTGTTACGCTGAACAAGTTCTTTTAGTGTTGTTGGGCTACACTGTTGAAAATCGTATATATATTAAAATACGGCCAGCACGTTTAACAGTATTTTCCCACATTAACAACCCGTATTTCTTTGAACAGTGATGGTAAAACCATTTTAAAGCTTGTTTGTTTATTATTGTTGTTTTCTGCATAACCTGGACTGCTGTCAGTTGTTTGTGACGTGATCTGTGCATTAACATACAAAGTTGCTGACTATCTCTCCAAAACTAGCTAAATTAAATTTCATTCGTCACACTTTTTTCTTTTGCGTGATTCTAGAAATTGTGAAATCAGATATACAAAATATTTAAATTGCACTGTTTCCAATATATGTTAATATGTGTCCTCTTAGTAAAGAGTGTGGAATCTTTGGGACATTAAGATGAAGATAAGAAATTTTAAGCCATTTAAAAACCTTACACACGCTGTTTGCTTCAAAAGAAGCCACGTGATAAGTTTTTATTTCTGAAGCAGATGTTGAACAACCCTCCTGAAGACGCTCCAAGGAAGCCGGGGATTTTCCCCAAAACGTTAAATAGGAAACCTATTCCTTTTCCTGTGGACAATCCACAGTCACGTAAGTTGAAATGTTAAAATTTTTGCAAGCATGTCATTGATTATAAAGCTACTTTTATGACACTTACTGTGCAGTAATACTCCGTAGGGGAGGAGGAGAAGAAAAAGCGCAAGAAGAAAAAAAAGAAGGATGGAACAGCAGCAGCAGCAAAAGCATCAGCAGAAAAAGTCCAAGAGGTTGCAATGGAAGCAGAGCCGTCGGAGCACAAGAGGAAGCACGTGACAGCATATTGTGATCCGGAGACCAGCAGCACACAGAAGACACCGGGAAAATTATCAGAGAAGAAACGGCGACGGTCACAGACTGCAGAGGGATCAGAGAGTGACGTTCCCTCTAAGATTAGGAAAACCAGTGAAAGTGAAACTGGGCATAAGGAGGAAGATGAAGCCAGCATGAGTAAGTTCTCACTCATTTCATTCTCTCTTGTACTCTAGGTATGTCTTGTCTATGTACGTGTTTTTTCGTACCACATTTTTTTTCCTTCCACTCAACCTTCCATCAGTTTGCCAATAATCTTTTGTGATTGACCCTCCTTGCAGAAGTTGTCATTAATTGTCATCAGGACAACTGTCAAGTTGAATAACACTTCTGTCTTTAAAATGTGTTTTATTTCACATTTTAATTTTGCGAGAAAGTACATTTTAAAATATTCCTTGAGCTCTGAGAAAAAATCATGAAGTTATAGAAATATACTATAATAATTTCTGGCGTTTACAGTTCTCTCTCTCTTTTTTTGAAATTAAAAATAGCTGGTACCTGGTCATTCTTCACACCTCAATTCAATTGCGTGACAGTGATCCACTAGACAAATGAATGACCCACATTGAGTTAATTTGTCCTTTTTTAAGGAAATGACAAGTGTAAACAGTGATATCGTTATAATCACATGCCTAATAAATCCTTGGCTGTTTATTGTGTTATTCCCCATCTCAGATCTGCCCAGTAAAAGCGACACAGAAGGAAATACGGAAAAGGGGAAAGAAAACAGAGATGACATGACTGTGAAGGCAAAGAGGAAGAGAAAAAAGAAGCACAAAGAGAAGCTGAAAATTGGAGAGGAAGTCATCCCGTTACGTGTTCTATCAAAGTAGGCCCTACATCCCTTTTTCATTCGTTTGCATCGACACTGGTTCAATATAGTAAAGCCCCTGTTGGATTTCATCACAGAGTTGTTCTTTTAACGTCTGTTTGTCTATTTGAAGGAAGGAGTGGGTTGAGCTGAAAGAAGAGTATCTGGTCCTACAGAAGCGCAGCATGGCGTCCCTGAAGAAATGCATCAGCAAGATTAATCACAAGGATGACGACGCTGCTCAGGATGGAAACGGTGATTTTGGATTTTAGGCTGTTTTGAAACTGATTAGTTATTTTTGGCATATTGTTGGCAAATTGCATAAAACCCCCAAAACGTCCACTGTACTGGTCATTTCCACATTTGCAGGAATGGCTAGGCAGGTCGGCGTGGGTTTGCAATTTTCAAACCCACGGTGATAGATGGTGCAGTTGTCACATTGCTGACCATAAATCAACTCTTTTTCTGGAATGTTTGGACCTCTTTCTAAATAAAAAAAAAGTCTGTCAGAACGAGCTCTGCTGCATTATTGGTGAATTTTGTATTCTTCTCCCCTCTTTCAGTTGATATGAGCAACAAAGCGGAAAAAGAAACTAAACAGGGTCCGCAGTTTGTCAGTGGCGTCATCGTGAAGATTACAGACAGCAAACCGTTACCAACCAGGAAGATCATCAAAGTACAGTAACCGCAATGATCTTAACTAGCTTCTAAAATTCAAAAAGTGGATGATTTACTTACTTTTCACATGGATGCTCTGCAATAAGTTAGAATATTGTTGGAGTTTTAAGGTTTTTCTGTGACTTATTTCAAAAAGTGAAGAAAGTGTTTAGATTTATTCACAGTAATATGTTGCAAGCATTCCTTTCTGATAATGAAAATGCAAAAAGCTAAAATATTACATAAGATCACTACTCACTTTACATGGTGAATATTTTCTGTTTCTCCATGCTGTGCAGGCTGAATATTTGTATCGTTTTTCTTCCACTCAACTTTCCATCGATACACCAAGATGAAGCAGTGTGTAATTGGTTTTTTTCTTTAGCAATTATATTTTGTGGCTTACCTTTCTTGTGGAAACTGTCAATAACTTTTGACGGTCAATTTGAGTAATATTTTTTTAGTTACTTTTTTTTACTTCTCATTTCAATTTTGTGAGAAAGTAAATCTTAATATTTTCCATGAGCTCTAAGCCAAAATCATTAAGTTACAGAAGTATACAGCTGAAATATGACTGTCTGAAAAATAATTAAGTGAAATATTCACTTTTGATGATCTTATTTACGATATGCACCGGTGTAATTTTATGTTGCTTTATCTCTTATTCTCTCTTATTGATGTTGGCACAGGATGCTCTGTCCAAAGTATCTCCAGTTGCTTATGTTGACATTTTGGATGGAGATGTTGAATGTCACGTCCGTTTCCACACACCGGAGGACGCTACCGCCATCAGCGACGCTAAAGAGCAGCTGCAGAAGGAACGCAGCTGGAAGCTTGAGATTCTTAAAGGTCAGAAAGTTTCCTCCTTAATATGCAGAGAGAGAAATTTACATATCATGTTTAAGCATTTTGAGATTGCTTAAAGATGTACTTGTTCTGAGTGGGTTTTTTTTTTTTAATTCTATTTTGGATATGCTGTTTAATCTTATGTTAAAGGTGGCCACGAACAGCGGTACTGGCAGAAGATTTTAGTGGACCGCCAAGTCAAACTGAATCGTCCCAGGGAGAAGAAGCGAGGCACAGAAAAGGTGAAGCTAAACAATGTATTTTAAAAAAAAATCAGGGATAATTGACTATAATTTGCTGAGATGTGTTCATGAACAAACCGAAACACAACACAAGGAAAAGATTAAAATCCCAACACAGTGGCTTAGTTTGCTTATGCCTCAGGCGGCTCTGTCTACTCGTAGAAGCTTTTCCAAGATTTTAATTGTTCCATTTCTAGTGTTACGGCTCCACACAATGTATCTCATACCCTACAAGTAGTACATCTTTCAGGGCTTTTTCTGATCTTTCATTTCATTTTCATTACTTTGTCACTTTGCAGCTCATATCCAAAGCTGAGAAAATCATCATTGCCCGAGCCAAGGAGGCCAACAAGCACATCCGCTTTGAAGAAGACTGAGTTCCCCAAGGTTTACCACTCCAAGTTTTCACTGATGAGTACTTGGCTCAAGTAGAATTGTCCAATTGTGCCCTATGTGTCATTTTTGTGGTCGCACTGGAGCCCTCGTCATAAACCAGGATGCTGCTAGGGTTAAAGATGGTTCAAATTTTATTTTTTTTTGTTGCTATATCAGTGTTTTTTCAAAGCAGCCCTGTATAAGTGTAAATATTCTTTTTAAGAAATTTTCTCCAGTAAAGACGTGGTAGAGTCAACACCTGCTTTTTAATAAAACGAAATAACATGCTTTCAGTTTCTGGGTTTGTAAATGTTCACTTCAATTTCTTTTTGTTTTAATTTAGTGATTAAAAAAAAGTAGGTTTAAGATCTGTAGAGAATGTGCATCCAGTCTTGTAATTGTTTTGTAACAGTAAGCAAAACCTATTATAAGTTTCATTAATCTAACCAAGGTCAAAGTTTCTTGTTGAGTATCTGAAGAGCACATATGGATGAAAATACCTGGTTTGATCCAAGTATTTTGATGTTTTTAATCAAACATTTATGTCTTTACCAAAATAAATCTTTGGTAAAGACATAAGTAAATAAATAAAAAAAAATATGCCATTTGTAGCAAACACACTTGTTTTCATTTTCTAATCAAAACAATGAAAATGAATTGTCAGTGAGACAATGAGTGTAAAAAATACGTAAACTCCAAAATTTGTTGTTCTATGTGGACATTTATTGTTTCAAATGTGAAAAAGACCCAGCGGTTGTTGCGGCTCAGCGACAATATTACCAATTACCAATATTTACTGGTAATGCAATACCAGTAAATATTGGAAAAGCATTTGAAGGCAGGATTTTGGTGCTTCTCCATGACGTCACAATCACGCTTGTTGGTAACGCTGTTCATCTTTTTGGATGTGGGCTCTTTGATAATTACCCACCTTTTAAAACCAGGTCAACTGGTTGCATTCCAGCTACAGTCCTGCTGCAGATTTTATAAATTTTCCTTGAGAACCAACTTTTTTTTTTTTTAGAAGCCTTGACTCTTTGTTGCTTGATACGTTTCAATGTGGAATTTTCTAACGCCTGGCAGGGTTGAGATCTTCAGTTTCGATCGTTCTGGTCTTGAATTTAAGATGTTTATGGTTTGTAGTCCGAGTCTCCAGCAGTATAACTCTGACCAACAGGTGGTAATCCCTTGTTAAGCTACAGCCGATGACGGACGTAATCCATTCTATAGGTGGTGTTGCTTTCAAAAGGTATTTGCTTTTCTCTTATTGCAAAGGTTCTATTTCTGCGTGAATTTATTAACCTCTGGTCAAAGGTTGAGTTCGTTTTAAACCTTTCCGGCGCCTCTTTCCTCCAATCTCGGTAATCCCCTGTTGGACATAAGTGTGATATTAATTAAGTTGGAATAATAAGCTGTATTGCATGTGTGAGAATGAGCATTAACCAGTTGCTTACTTTTATACACACTTGTGTAATCCCCCACAGACCAACCCTGAGGCTCTGGGCTGCTTGCAAACGTCCGTACAGTGATAATGTTTTTTGATGAGACAGACACCCTTTGTGTCTTTGGTTGAGTGCTTTTTTGTGGTATGGCTACAAACTTGCTCCTGGAAGACAAATCACAGAACTCAAGAGTTTTAATTTTGTTACAGGGTCACAGACAGAGTGACAGTGTTTAATATGATTCATCAACAGTGAGAGAAATATACTTCAACCACGTTTGAGGGTTTTTAAGCATAAACATTCTGTTTACAATCTTAACATGTTGACAAAATTGAAATATTGTAAATGTTCTGTGCCAAACATGGGAGCTTGGATTTGTACTCCGAGTTTGCTTGATTGTGCAATGTTACTAGTGATCTTATTAGTTGGGGGCTGATCATCTTTTCATCATCCCAAACCCCATGAGGGTACAGACTAAAAGATCTTGGACATCAACACCAACCCATATCACATTCCCAACATGCATTTTGATGATGGTCTTTCATTTTGTCATAGCTGTCCTTTGACAGTTTTTTGGTCCAGGGGGTGGCGAGGTTACGATAGAAACAATTGATGTTGCAGACAGATGTTATTTTATACTTGAGTTGAGATGTTTAAGCAATCAACTGATCTTCACGCTGCATAAACACGCAACCAATCTGTGGAAGCTAAAACTGGGACTTGTCTGGGGCCAAACATATTTCTACCAATTGAGTTTCTGCTCATCTCTGACTATTAGAATAAATATAGACCTCATCAGTAAGGCTGAGTTTAAAACATTCCAACTCATATAACATGTTTGAAACTTTGATAAGAAGTCTATACCTGACTGTAGCTACGTCGTAGGGTGTGCCCTTTAGTTGATGGTAAGGGTTCTTCTCTTTTGAAGTGAAGCACATGGCGGTGTACCTTCTGGGATCAACGAAGGTGGTCTGGTACATCGTTTTTGGAGGAGCCCCAATATTGCCTCTATAAAAACTGCACATCAAGGCACAACACAAAGCAACAACTTGGAATTATTTTTTGGAGATATCAAGAGATTATTTTAAACACGATAAAATTATATATTTGGTAGATTTCTTTTTATTTTTTTTTTTGGGGGGGGGGGAACTATATGCTGGGGGAAAGAAAAGGGCAAGTCGGGAGAATTATGCACATAAACAGCTAGATTTTCAATGTCCTAGATAAAATTTTGTATCTTTTTCATGTAAGAAAAAAAAAAACAGACGCATCAACTCACCTCATCTTTAGCTGACAGATTCAGGACGGTTCCGGTCCTTTCTCTTCAGCTGTGAAAATGATCTGCAAACATGAATTATTGCAGATTGGGGGGTATGTGGGCTGAACGACGGTAGAAGATGAGCTTCTAAAAATAAACACCGTTGGATCCTGCGTGATGCGGCGGGCCGCTGCCCGTGGTGATGCGCTTTTTAGACTCTAAGAAGATTCCAAACTCCCGCTGTAGGTTCGATGTAACAACTTTTGAAATAAATAACCAAATAAGCTCGGGTATTGACGTCACTCTCGATTTGGGTCGTGCACCGGACAACGCGACTGTTCCACCAGGACTCCATCTGTCACTTTTAACTCAGGAGAAAATCCTTTCCCACACATCTTTTTACAGTAAAACTATTTGCTCAGTCTAAAATAAAATGTTTTCAAAGTTGAATAAAAGCCACTTTATTCAGGTAGGTAGAACGCTTAACATTGTTACTGTTGATGATGAAAGCGATTCTTCCTTTAGTCCACTAGATGGCGACAAAACACAGGAGAGAAAAAAAAGTATCAAAACTGAGCATGGTTGCAACATTGATCATTTCAAAGTTCGTCAATTACAAATCATTTCAGTGGACTAAAATTTCATTTACTTTTAGAAAGTGAAAATCCTATACATTAAATCGTATATAATTTGTATACCTGCAAGAAAAACTTTGGCAAAAGGCATCATAAGAAAAATGCAACCAATCATACAAAAGAGAAGTGAGGAAAAACAAAAAGTGAACACCATAAAAAAAGCGAATACCGTGCAGTATTCTTGGACAATTGTTTGTGAAGAACTTTTAAAAGTGGAGGAAATTAACTGAGCTTTGGCGTCTGTTGAGGATAACCTCAGTGACATCCAGCTGAAAATTACCTGTTTGTTTCTATTAATTTTGTTGATTAGAGCAGAAAACATAAAACGAAGGATACTGGTTCTCACAATATTGAGATTATTACATAACAATAACTCCATCACTTTTTATATTAGGATTAAGCCCAGTTTTTTAATTACATAAATTCCAGCCGACTGAAAAGCACATCCAGGCAGAGTGCGAACTTCTTGTTTGGGATTTTAGATTTTCTGTCAAAATACATATTTTCTAAAGATGTGACGGTCGTAACAAAGGCAGGTTGTTAAGTCAAGAGCTTTGCTTATTGACTCAGCTCTTAACAGTTGAAGACAAGTGTAATTCCTGCATTACTGCAGACAAGGTCCCCCAATCCATCTCATAAAAAAGTAACTAAGACAGAGAAAACAGGCCACCAGACTAGGAGGAGCTGATGCTCAATCACGCATAGCTGCACAACACTCCTCTAAATGATAAAAGTGATGCCTTCATGACACAAAACATCATCTGCAAAGACCAAAAATGAGACCCAGAGGTTCCACACCAGACATCCTCTTAACCCTGATTATTACTTTTATGAAATAGACTATTTTTGTCTATTGACACCACAAACTTGATCCAGATCCACATACATGTGGATAGGATAAACTCCCACAAGCCCTTCAGCAATCAGTGAGGGCACCGAGACCCAGAAGAGAAAAACCTTAGAATACCTAGCCCCCCCCCCCCCCCCCCCCCAAAAAAAAACCCCTTTACAATTAAAGTGTAACTAACCTTGTCAATGGCAAAGTGTGAGAAAATCCACCATGGTTTTGTATCGGTAGATTTCACTGGTCGTCGATGTCCACACTCCAGTTCCGGTAGATGGCAGTAAATGCACTTTAAGTTGGTTTGCCAACAAAACCTTAAAGAAGAAGAAGAGACAGCGCCAAGCGTACAGATAAACAGAGGGATTAAATAGTACTCCTAAATTAATTAATCAACATAATACAAGTTGTAATTATTGTGAACAAATAGAAACAGTACCACATATATTTTTTAGAATTTTTAGTATGTTCATGAGGTGTTAATTAGAAATTTAAATAGGAATAAAGGTATATTAGATATAAGGGAATTGTTTCAGAAATCATTGGGGATGTAGTTTTTAACAGTATTTTTAGTTTTTTTTTCTTTTTTTTTTTTAAAGAAAAAAAAAATGTTTTGGGGAGATTGTAGTAGTAAAAGCATCTCATTTATACTCCAACCTGGAAAGTGGCGGCAATGCACCTAAAAGTTATTTGCCAACCGACCTTAAAACAGAGAAGAAGAAGAAGAAGAAGAAGAAGGATCGTTGTCATGCAAATAAGGAATAGATTCCTTTAATGACTTTAATGGCGACAACGTTTTATAGCGCTGCTGTGAGCCTCTCCCGGTTCCTGAAAGGACTGCAGTCAGCCCGACACAGTTGTCCGTCCTGTATACCGTCCCCCAGTAGTCGGAGCAGAGGAGTCCCATTCCGCTTTATATCCACATTACAAACGATCCACACATTTGCAAACTGAGCAGAGCTGTCTGGCAATGCTCGCTGCGGTCGCTGGTCCAACTGACTCGCCACCGGGCGGGGTTTTGTGTCTGAGCAAGATGGGTTTGTACACGAACCGGGATGGGAAGAAGTTGCACCAAGCTGTAGCAACCAGGAAGATTCAACTGCAACTTTCAACTGAAGGAGACAGTTTAGGTGAAGTGTTGCCGAAATGAACAAATTTGCTCAAAAATGTTAAAATTCGTACAGAAACGTAAAATACAACCCTAAATAACTGAAACAGTTCATCAGCAAACAAGTTGATTTGGAATTTAGTTACATTTCAAAGGTTATTTATTTGTATATTGTGAGTTAAATATTGTATCATAAAGCTGTACTCAGGCACACAATGTATTGAAGTCTTAAATTTTTCTAACTGACTGGCTTTGTTATCATTGCCTTGAAACAACACAGAAATTAGACAGAGCAAGTAAATACATGTGAATGTTACTGAAAAGTGTATTGATTAATGTTTTAATGTTTCAGTTAAATAAGCAAAACAATATAGATTACACACAGACTGATGTGTTGAAGCCGGTTCCCACATCTGTGCATTACTGTTCTCTTATAGTATCAAACCTTCTTAGCAGAACAGTTTATTTCTACTTTTGACACTTTTCAATCACCTACAAAAGCAAAAAATGTGATTGATGTTATGTACCCAAACATAGAGAAATGGAGCCAAGCAAGATGCGGATGACCAAAAAACAGAGACGTTAAAAAAATAAAATAAAATTATGAGCAGTCTTCCTTGAACAGGAGGAGGACCTCCACCGAGGTAAATCTGAACAGAATGGTTAATTATGCAACCGCCAACTAACTGCAAGATATTACGCAGTGTCCATGGACACAGAGCAATGAAGAGTTTTCAGTGTAAAACACAAGCATTTAATAAAAATAAAGAAAATCGAAGCCTTTTAGTACCAAGGACATCAAGACAGTTGTGTAAATGGACAGAGTGCAGTGCTTTGCAAAACAGTTTTAGATGTTATTGCATAATATCAATTTTTGTTGTGTCGTTTATATATTTATTTTTGACAAACACAACATACCTCTGTTTCTTTTCTCCTCAGATAATGCACACGGTGTCATCTCCAAGTCATTTAGTTAGAGCCAGAATACCTTTTACCCTCACAGAATGAAGACCTTGGGCTGTTCTGAGCAGAAAGCCAAAGATTTTCTGTGCTTATGAGAAATTTAGAGGGTTTGAAGTTCTGGTTGTAGCTTTCATTATTCATAATGATTGAGTCACATATTTTAATGAACGCTGTTTTTTAATTATATGGACATGTTCATTGAATGCTTTTCAATGAAAAGCATTGCTGTTCTTGACCCTAGGTTCTTTGTACATCTCTGGCTTTGTGGGTTCTCTTCTATTTAAAGAAAAACTGGACTGGTTGCAGTTCAGACACATTCTCTCCTACTTAACACTTCCTGCTGTTGCTGATTGGATTGGTGCTCTGTCCCCTGTTTTTAACCCCCTTTTCTTTTCTCAGCTATTATTCTGACACTCTGTCCCAGCTAGATCCAAACACATCCATGCATCAGAGTCTATGTCAGATTGTCTTATTGTTTCTCTCTCCTTCCTCAGCGTGACCCAAGCCTAGTTCTAATGGCTCCTTCAACAGACAGAGGTAGAAAGAGTTTTATGCTGAGTTATTACTTAAAAGCGAGTAAGGAGTGAGCGACAGACGTCTCCACTTGACCCAGGTGGCAGAAAGCTCATCTCATGGGCTGCTGCGAAAGTGGACAAATTCAGGCAGTATGAAGATTGACCTGAATCCCCTTTTTCAAAGAGTTTCATTCCTCCTTTAAGATTGACAGAAATTAAATGAAAGTAACTTTCTCACAGCATGGTTTCTGAGAGCCTGTTGAGCTCCAATAAACAGAATTAAATTGTTAAATGCTTAATGTGTATTTTGGGCATTTATCCTTCGGTTCTAATCAGCAAAGGCAGTTCGTCATGTGTTTGGTGGCAGGCGGTGAGAGGTCCACTTTTTACCAAGGCAATCACCCTGTTGCATGTCCTAGTCAAAGTCAAAAACCAATTCATAATCTTTGGTAAAGCTTGAAAGTTGATGTTCACCACCATTCTCAATTCAATACAAAAGACTAAGCATTTTTGGCAAAGTGAAAAAGGGCAAAAATGTTCTTTATAGATGTGAAAAACTGGAAGCAAAAGACTTGCAGTTGTAATTACACAGAGAAGTATTGCCTCTGGGAAGTTAAAAACAACCGTATGCCACATATTTAGATGTATTCGTTTAAACTTTCTGAAAGTGTTTCTTCCCTTCTACTTTCCTAATGTGCATCACTGAGACTTTTCAGATACAATTCATTTTGATCGAATACAATGACGTTTGTGGTTGTAATGTGACAAAATGTGAAAAAGTACAAGAGTGAAGCGTTGCGTATTTTTTTCCCAGGGTATATAAGTCATATGAGGCATGCAGCCTTCATTATGTGAGCTAGATTCACTAGCTCATTTCACAAGTGAGCTAGAACTCGTATTGGCCGAGTGGTGGCGCCAAAGAGCAGTAGGTCTGTAACTGTCAAACATGGTGTTCAGAAGTAAGATAAAGTCAGTGGATGGGAAAACTGCAAGAGTTTAGAGTAGATTCTAATTTTATCACTGTTATGATAATAATTAGCATTGTGCATATAGCAGATGTGGGTAATGTGTTAATTTATTTGTGGACTATAAGATGATGAAGTCTTGAAACTTTAATTTAATCCCAATTTACAAAATCAGCACATAAACGAAACAAAAACCAGACACATAGTGCAGTTAATTTACAGTTTTCTGTGTTAAATCAAAACAGTTCTTTTTATACCATAGTTTCCATCCCATCTAATCCCCCCTAAATATGTCATTTGACATTATTTTGCGCTTTTACGCAAAGATACTGCAGCTTCCATTTTTTTTCTCTCAAAACAAGTAGTTATTTTTAGAGTCCTTATTGTGAATCATATTTTGCAGGAAGCAGCTTTTTAATCCCTTAAAAGCATTCTTACGCAGCGCTCTAAACCGCTCCACAAGTGGTGGATCTGACAGGGAAAACAAGCAGCATAACTGCGCTTCCCATCAAGTAATGGCAACTGTGACCGCCCCATCCCAGATTGGAGCACCCAAAAAAAGGGGGGTTGGGGGATTCAATAAATTATGCTAATCAGTCATGGCAGATTGGAGGCGGGTTATTGCCTTAATGAGAGTGGGAGCTGTCGCCACAACATGCGCACTGCCTCCCATTCCTCTTCCCCCCCCCTCAGCTCGTGTCTCCTTCTACGTTTCCGTGCGTAACAGCAGCTTCCTTCTGCAGCAGGCTACTGTGCAACAAGTTTGCAGGAGCTCTACTCATCTATCCGTGACTGTCACCATAAAGTACGCGAACGCATCGTTGCAGTCTCTCTCTCTCAGGCGCGCGCGCACACACACACACACACACACCCACACACACACACACACCCACACTCGGAGCAGCAGGAGCGGCAGCAGCGTGCCATCCCTTTCGTGACTCCGCACCAGATGCGGTTTACTCCCGGCGGCGCGCAGTTGAATGCGGGGGATCGAGAAAACAAGAGGAGCGTTTAGTGTGTGGAAAGACATTTAAAGAGAGTTGCGAAATGGAGAAAGAAGTGAAGCGACACTATCGCACGACAGCGCTGAACATCATCTCGTCTTTATGTTCAGTGGCGTCCATCGCGTTCTGCGTCCATCTGAGCATCAGCGCGGCAGACATCAGGAGCCGAGTTGTGGGTTTGGAGAGCGGGACGTCGGAGCGCACCTTCATCCAGGTCCGCGGATACTCCATGGAGGATTTCAATTCTCTGGTGCAGCAGAGAGTGGATGAGTTGCTTTCTCAGGTAAACCATGACTTCCACTTTTTTTTTTTTTTTTTTAGCTGCCTTCATATGATCCAGTATCACTTTTCCGTGCAGATGAATTAAAGTGACGTTCATTTGCAATTTTCAGCGCTCTTATGAGAATTTCGCCAAGATCAGGACGGCAAGACAAGCCTCAGCTGACTGTAACTGCCCCCCAGGTAAGGGCACATGCACTTTTACTAGTCCTAGATACACACTAACTTTACACCTGATTAGGGCCCCAAGAGAACTTGGTTGTGCACATACAGGTGCAACTTAATAGATTGTTGAAAAGTTCACTCCGCTTCCTCAGTTTCAATAGTGATACTTCACAGACTAATCTCTTCCATGTGTTTATTTCTGTTCATTTTGATAATTATGACTTACAGCTAATGAAAACCCTTTGGTCAGTTTCTCAATTAAAAATCGATTCAATATACAGAAATGTTATAGCCAACACAATCATGAAGAAGACCGACTTGACAGTGATACCTTACCTGACACACCTGGCTGTTGAGATTGCATAATCTTATATGAAAGTAGAGTGGAAGGAAAATGTTTGGCAGAAGAAATAAATCCACAAGCAACAGCCATAAAATAATTAATAAGCAAAGCCCATTCTAGAGTTAAAAACACAGTACATGGACTGCAGCTGGAGCCAGGGCTCCAAGAGAAACCACACAGACTTATCCGCTGCTGTCTCATTCTGAGTGTTAAGCCTCTCTTCAACCAGAGACATGAATGTCTCTTATCTGTTCTTGAGAATAATGGAATGGACTGGGTCTCGGTGGTACAAAGTGTTCTGTACAGGAGAAAGTACATTTTGAACTTCATTTGGAAATGAAGTTTCCAAATGAAGATTTTTGGACTGACCAGCAAACACACCTGACCTCAACCTCACAGAGGATATACAGCAGGAGTGCTCAAGTCCAGCAGTGGAGAGCTACTAGTCTGCAGCTTTTATTATGCAACTCTATCTTCTCCAACACACTTGAATCAAATGCCTGACTTACCTCATCAACAACCCATCCGTCTGAATCGGGTGCGCCTCCTTGTCATGCTGCATTGATGCAGTGATTTATGCAGGAATCCTGACCAAGTATTGCATGCATTAGAGTTGGGCGATATGGACATAGTACAACTAACAATACCAACAGTAAGAACTTTTTTTTTTAACATTAAATGGAATTTATTGCGATAACAACAAATCAGCATTCTTAAGTGCCCACCACTGGGGTCACTCATTGTCTCAGCAAGCTTATTTTCCTGTAATAAAAACGTAAAAATGTATCTGTCTTAAATATTCCCTGAGAAACATAATTTTGGGTTTTCATTGTAGCTGTAAGCAATAACAGTCACAATCAGAAAAGAAACTTTGAGTGTAAAATTGTTACACTCTGTGTATAAGTAAGCTATACGAGTTTAATTTTTTTAAAATTAAATGGTAAAATGAAGTTTTTAATTATGTTTTCTTTTATTGAGATTCAACTTTAAAACTATGAGACTTGCATAGTTTTAAAGCTATATTAAGAGTCATACCTTGAAGATAATTAACTGAGAACTGTACATTGACTGTTGTTCCTTTAGTAATAAATGTGAAGTGACTGCTGTAATGGTCAAACATACTGCATCATGTCGTCATGTTGACTCACTTGTGTTACTGCAAATACCAAAACTGACCCAGCTTTGAAAGCACCAAAAGAAAAAGTCAGGGGTGTTGTAGTGGCTGGTGGGCCAATTTGATGGCGGGCCCCTCAAATGCCAGCCGTGGGCCCCATGCAGGCTTGGGCCGGCCCTGTTTATCTAAGGGCGGGTAGAGCGGTTAAACGTGGAGGAATGAGTAGGAATCTGTCGACACAGGACGGTTTGGGGGGTCTGATTGTGTAACAGCTGAGCGGAAAAGCCCAAAGGCGAAGTGCTCGGTGCTGAGCTGTGGCTCTGAGTGACTGTTTGACTTGTGATGCTGCATGCTTTTGTCCATTTGACACAATAGGCAACAAACACAACTTGAAATTCACATTATCCACCAGTAGATGGAAACATTTATTCCTGCAGTGCTGGCCAGCTTTCTAGCAATTTTAGGAGGATGCAGTGAAGGTCTTGTGAGGGTTTAGCAGTGCTCCTCACTTTGTAGTTGTTGCATGTTTGTGCAACCACCCAGAGAAAATGGCTCCTTCTTTTAAAGAAGTTAAATATCTAACAGCGCTAAATGTATTCTTAAATAATGTGGCATTTCAGCTAAATTAAATTGCTGTAGTTCTTCCTTTGATAGCTAAAGCGTTTAGCACTTCAATAAGATGATTTTGAGGACTTTTGAGGACTATTTTCATGACCGATCAGCCCAGAAACAACGCTTTGCTAATCGCTGTAATTTCAGTAATAAACCAGAGAATTATATGTGATGTGAAAGCAATTAAATTCACCTTGTTTGAACCCAACTAATAGTATAAAAAAGTGGAAAGCACTGCTGCATGCAGCCAGCATTTTGAATGTCTTTGGCGCTTACATGGGAGCAAAACAGAATAGAAATAGCCTTTATGGTCCCGCAGAGGGGATATTAAGCATGTTACTTCTGAAGAAAAAGCATAGACTTGCACAGTTTTTGCAGGCACAATAAAACATTTGTCTTTAAAAGATACTTTGTTTCATTAGATTCGAATGAAAAAGGTCGAGGTGGTCAGAAAAAAAGTGTCCACCAAGCCTTTGTAAAGCTGTGTCCACTCCACAGAGCTGTGCTGATGTGCTTTCCAGGAACTTTATGCTCTTTCCTGGCAGTCTGCTGAACTACTTAGTGGCTGTTTACTAGACTTGATGCCTCAGGTAGTTTTCAAAGTTTCACAACTTTTTAAAATTTTGATCATGGGCCATCAGTCTCTGCATCATAGACTCGGGGGGTGTTACCCTGAAAGCATTCACACCCCTAGATCTCTTTGACATTTTGTCAGAGTGCAAAACTAAATGGCCCAACACAAAGCAGTGGATAAATCTAAAGTCGATAAAAAGGAGGAGATGGCTTCCCTCTCTTTTTTTTCTACAAATACAAATCTGAAAAATAGTGTGTTATGCCTTTCTAGTCAGTCCCTTTTACTGTGAAAATACTCCATCTCAACAAACACATTGCGGAATTTGTATAATTTAATCTTAGTACATACTTTGAAGATCTTAAAGGCTTGTTAGGTAAACAAAGGACATCGTGAAAACTTTGGAGGAGCTGCAGAGCTCCACAACCCAGGTGGGAAAATCTGTTGACAGTTCAACTGTTAACCATGCACTCTATAAATCTGGCTATTATGGAAAAGTTTTAGGAAGAAAGCCAAACAAAAGTGTGGATAAAAGTCACTGTGGTCAGATGAGATCAAAATGTAACTTTTTGACACACTTAAACGTTCAGAGCTATGATAGAAGGGTTTATGTCAACACACACATGTTACCGTGGCTCAGTCCCAAACTAAAATCATACCAGACTTAACATCGAAAGGTTTTAAAACTTTTTCTAAGAACAATACTTATGGGTTGGTAATGAGATACAGAGTTGATTGGATTTTGTTCCTATAGCTCAGCAGCTGCCATCAGTGCTACAAGACTTTGTCCTCCAATTAGAAGTTGGACTCACACACAGTCTGTCCTCTATTTTTGGAATAAGCTCAAACATTCATCCTATCAGACATATTTGTTGTATTCAGTCTTGGCTAAGTTAAAAAAACATAACTCGACAAGGCGATAATCCTGAATGAATGCGTTCCCCTTCTTCACCCCGTGTTTTTATCGACTGCGAATGAGTCATCTGCTGAGTGGGCATGCCTGAATTAACGAACCAAAATTACTGTAAGGATTAACATTAATGAGACCCATCACAGTCACGCAACTCTCTGCACTTCATCATACATCTGGTCTTTATTTTCCTCCACTCACATCTCTGCATAGGGCAGAAATTAAACCATGAAAGCCAATCAGATTCAAATGAAGTGTGACAGGGATAAACCAGGGGCAGTCAACAGCTGATGACATGCCACGCATCATTCTGCAACTTCTACCAGGTAGTTTCCTGGAGCTATCATACAGAAATTTATAGTGGGAAACAGCCCTGGTAGGCATCTATTACACAAGTTTGCCTAAGTCTTCCGGATGGAAATTTGTAAAAGCTGACTGAATAACCAGTTTTAAACTCCTTTATGGTCTTTACTTTGAATTCATTTGAACTGTACTAGGTTTAAGATATGATCAGAAGTTATAGCTTTTGATCCCAGTCAGAGATCCTATCCATCTCTCCTTTGCCAAAAATGTGACTGAATGCAGATGTGTGGAATCTGGGGTGACTTTACATAAGCTATGCAAGATAATCACTGTGATGGAATAATCAGTCATAGTTTTAGTCCTGAAAATCACATTTTTTAACCTTTGCAGGGGGATCATTTTCTTTTCTCTTCAAACTTTGCCTAATATCTATCACAGAGACAGCTTTTTATTAAGTTTAGGCAATTTTTAATAATGTCAAAGAATGCAACTGTTACATAAGAGTTAATGGGAGATTAAAGGTTCAGGGTAACATTTTGGAAACATACCTTTATTCAAGTTTTTGTTTATGCATATTTTTTGGTTAGCTTTTAGACCCTCCTGCTGTGATTGTTTTGTACCTTGAAACATACTCTTTGCAAGCTGAGAGCTATATATATATATATGTTTTTCTTTTTTTTTCAAGCAAATAACTTTACACTCTATGACTTCTGAATAGGTTCACTCAGTATCCATCTTCTCCCCTGTCTAAGAGATAGCCTATGGCTCAGATGTGGCTCTTTTTCTCAGTTTGAGGACAATAATGTGCTTTTCACAGTCCTCACTTTATTACTGTCATTGAAGATGGAGTGCTTGTATAGGCAGTGCAATGGGCCATAGCTTGGGGGTATTTTGTGCTTCTGAATAAGAGGAAATTTCAATAGTTTTTTTTCCCTCAGAAAATCAGTCTTGAACTTTAGCTTATTTTCCTACACGTTGACATGATTCTATGTAAAAATCTAAAAAGTAGCTTTTATCTTGCTGTCATTTCATCTGTAACAGTGACAAGCACTGTTTAGTTTTCGGCTTCAAAGTGACTAAAAGCATTTTTACATTTCAGTTTGCAGATGCGAATGCTGCGTGCTGTTCTCATCCTGAGTGCTTTTACCTCTACCTGCACAGCCTATTACACTTTTTTGGGTCCGGCCTTTCTTTCATGTTTTATAGCTACATGGAAAATTACAGCTCCCAAATGCAGCACAAAGGGGAATTATTTTCATCCTGAGCGAATACTGCTCATGAGGTCTTACTTAAAGTCAAGTCTACATCAAATCTACATCAATTCCCACCTAGTGATGGTTTTAAGGTCAAATAAATTAAATAATTAACATGTCTTTTTGGCAAACTGGATTATTGTACAGCCCCCCAACCTTTCAAATTGGTTTAATGTTAGAAAATGTTAACAGATGGATTAGTTTGACTAATATCTAGCTTTTAGAGAAATTTGATGGTCTTGCTTTTGAAACATGTACAGACCAATAATTTTCTTTCTTTGATTTAAATTACAGAGAATTTGTTGAAAAGAAGACACTGCCTTATGTCTAAACACCTTATAGTCAAAGTTGGAAAGTGAAAGTTGAAACATGTCAACATAAATACCTCCATCATGTGTAAACCTGTTTAGCTCCCTGCCTGTGGTGGCGCTGCACCAAGAACCAATGGAGAAAATGACACAAAAACCTCAGAGGAAGACATGGGCTCAACTTCCTTCTTCACAAAATGTAAACAAATACAGGGTGGCATTAGATTTAACATTTGTAGGATTTTTCTTAAGAGATCACAAGCCATTTCTCCTGCTAGCATAAGACAGAGATTGGTTTTGGGTCTATTTACTCAAAATGAAACCCTGGTAGTTTGGGTTGATCAAATGGGCTCACCAAATCTAACTCAGTTGAAATAATGTTTCTTTTTTAATATAAACAACATGTAGAAAATAGTGTTTCCTTTCAAGTAAGTTTTTACATTTCAGTACTTTCTTTTCCTTTTTTAAACACCCCAATGATACTGAAAATAGTTTTCTTTGACTCTTCCCTCAGTAATAACTTCCATACCAATGAGCATTATTCTTATAGAAACCTAACAGTGCTAAGGTATGGTGCATTCACTGACTAGAATAATATTGGATTTTTATGATGTAACACTTTGTGGCGTATCTAAAAACTTTTCAGACCTGAAAAATAAACATTGCCTGCCACAACTTTTGCCACTGCTGTGAAATTGTGTGGAAAAACTTTGAAATAAGTAATTATGGAAACTTGCTGACCTCAACAATGCCGATTTGTACTGCAGTTCTCAAATGGTGAGAATTGTTTATGAATTTCCTGTCGCGGTCCTCAGTCGGTGTGGTGGTCATTGTCCTGCCTACATATCATAGTTCTGGCTGTGATAAACTAGGCAGGACAGTTCCATGTTTGAATAATTGCTCTAGTAACTTTTTAAACTTTTCGGATGGAAATATGCTACTGCAATAAAAAAACCTAATTTATTTTAGGGCTTTTTTAAATAATTGTGGAAGATGGTATGGTTTTAAAAGTATTTCTTGGCATTAGCAGGCTGTTTGCTTTTTCATATTTTATTTACGCTGTCCTTTTTCCTGGCTCTGCTTTCAGTGCAGAACTTGATGTTTAATGGGACCATCATAAAATGTGGAGTCAGCAAATGTAGGTCCTTATATGCTTAAATCTCAACCCCCTTCTCAGGCACCAACCTTTCCCTCCAATCTCCCTTGAAGCATTTGTAGAAGTTAACGCTTCAAAGGTCTTGGCAGCTAAACATCGGTCAAAATCCTCTTGAGAATACTGCAACGTACAGCTTGCAGTTTGCAGGAATTTGTTTTTTCCTTACTACACACACAGAAAACTGGCTGTCAAGTGCAACAGACGGGGGCAGCGAGGGCTTAGATCAGCTGGATGTTGTGACCTCATCGTACAAAATATAATTGTAAGCAGACGCAGCAGCGTTTAGGGTAGCTTGTCAACTCTAAACCAAATTTGACATCCAAAAGTAAAGCTGCACACACAAATGCAGGCGCTGGGATCACAGGCCTTTAGGGTGAAGAACTTTTTTTTTTAAGGTTCTTGTAGACAAACCTGTTTACAGTTCTCCTTTCCGCTACACAAACAATGTAGTCCACGTGGGGTTATACAGTTACAGTTCAGCAAAGCCATCTCTTATATCTTCACCTTAGTAACCTGTAATTAATCACTGACAGCTTCTGAATTAAGCCCTCTGTGTGGTTTGGAGCCAGGAGGTGCGCTAATAGTTGTGTAATTACCAAGTGCTAGGTAAAGCAGAGCAGACTTCCAGGTAGCTGCCGAGGCCAGCTGCTTCTGGTTAGGTGAGTCAG
Source organism: Xiphophorus couchianus (assembly GCF_001444195.1). NCBI lineage: Eukaryota > Metazoa > Chordata > Actinopteri > Cyprinodontiformes > Poeciliidae > Xiphophorus > Xiphophorus couchianus. The sequence continues at coordinate 16,149,527 of NC_040241.1, read as the reverse complement.
GTTTGGCTCTCTTTGTTACTAACTGAGGCCGGAGATGATGGCAAAGGAGCGTGGGAGGCTTCACCTGCGTCCAGCGCTGAAGAGCCAATTATGAGTGTGTTGCTTCCTGCTCAAAAGCTTCTAACTTTAGCTACTTACAAACCTGGAGCTAATTGCACTTCACATTTACAGTCTAGCAAGCGTTCTACTGTTCAACCACAACCTTAAATGTGTTTTATTAAAAGGCTTTTATGTGATAAGCCAACATGGCGTTGAAGAAAATCCCAGTGAAATAGCTCGTGGCTCCAACATGGCAGAATGTGGAGAAATTTAAAGTGAATAGTTTTGCAAATCTTTATAGAAAAACTTGTTGCAATGAGCTCAGATTTGACATCAGTCTAAAGAAAGGAGAATAAATGTTACATTTGCCCTGACTTCAAGGCTGATTATTAGGAGAAGAATGTTGCATAAAGCACAGATGGCCTCTTCCTACTCTTGACAGCTGTTTTTATGAGGTATGGCAAAGAACGCCAGCTGACAAAAGATGAAAATGAGCTTAAAGCCGGGCAGAGTGGCACACTTTTCCCTTTTTTACTCAACGCTAACCTGAGGGCGGCATGTTGAATGGAGAGCAGATTACATGATTTTATATGACGGAGGTCAGCACAGCTCTTTGCTGCAGATTTCAGCACCGCAGGCTTTGAGGACGAGGGCCAAAAACAGAATGGAGGAGAGTCAGAACGCCCCAGCTCTAATGGTTGTCTCGTGTGTCCTTGAACATTTCCTGGCGGTGATTCGCAGTCGTCATTTTTACTCCTTTTTTTTGTGCGGAATAAAGCAGGAAGCTCAGAGATCCTGTCTTGGCTTCTCACAAGCTTACTTCTTGGAGGTAAATGAAAAGGTTTCCATCATTGCGACTTAGCGACACACCCAAAATATGGGTAAAACATATTTATTTTTTGTATTATTCCTTTTAAAGCTGTGCTTCTGCTACATCTGATCTTGATATTGCCATATTTCAACAGTCATCATGTCTGTACCTTTCTTTACCTTTTGACCTCTAGTGTAAAATCACCGCTGTAGGTCCACTACATCCAGCAGATAGCCTTCAGAGAACAGTGACTCATTGCAGTAAAAGATGACTTACAAACGTGCTCATAACGCCGGGTGCAAAGTCTCAGTCACAGGAGTCTCCTTTGTGATTGCTTAGTTTCCCTTCCCATTTACTCATCCTTGACCCACAACTTTCCAATTAATTTAAATTAACTTCTTATGTGTGACACCCTCCCTGAACAGCATGTCTTCTGTTTAAGGAATTGTTCATTCTGTGTGACAATGCAGTACTTTTGACGTTGCTTGGCCATCTTAGAGAAACTTACAACATACCCCAGGATACATAGAAAACTTTTATTTACAGTGAAAAAGACTTTTCAGAATTATCATAGTCATAGTCTATGATAATAGTCCTCAATCCCTTTACTGCTGAACAGAGTAATTTGTGAAGAAGCAGTTGTACTTTGGTCCTTTCGTACACAATGAAGTCGTCTTGCCAACCTTGCATCAATTTGTAGCCACCAGAAGCTGGCGGCTTCATCTCTCTACAAGAGGGATGACCATCACGTTGCTAGTATTTAAACACATAATGTCACCTTATACCATATTGCATGCCGATATGGAAGTTTTACTGACCTTGTTAAACTCCTCGAATAGTGTTTCTATTCACTAGACTTATCTGCAGCCGTTAGCTTTTTTCTTTTTTCTGCCTTGTAAGCCGACACTTTTGGCTTTTAGACTACAGAGAATCACAATAGCTCTTTTGCAGATTTTGGGTTTGGACACATTGATCACAATTAAAATGGTGGTTTTACAAGCAGCTGTAAAAATGTCTGTTGAAAACAGAAAACCTCTGGCTATTTGTGACGCAATCCTGCTCAAACAATCGTAGGCCTAGTGTGTGGCACGTTTTCTGTATCTTATAACTTTCACTCACTGTTTTGACTAAAAAAAAAAAAAAAGACTGCTCAACTTTTCATGTCATCACTTGTGGTCTTTGGAGGCTGTTGTATTTGTATCACCTCTTTTGAGTTTGAATTGGTTAAATCCCCATCGCTCATTCACGTGTGCACCACATTAAATTGAACTGCTTGTTCTGGGTGCTTATTGTTGCCTGGGAGTGTAGTTTCAGAACATAGCATATTGGTCCTAAAATGTCCAAACATTTAGGAGAAGTAAAAAAAAAATCACCTAGAGAAACAGCTGAGTAGAATGGGAATTTAATTGTTTAAGTTGAAACCAAGACAAGTTGGTGTTCACCCAATGTAGCACTGGCAGTAATCCTTTTGAGAACCATTTATTTACAATTGATGCAAACATTTATGAGAGCTTTTCAAGTTTTGAACCAACTCGGCAGAGCAAAAACAAGCAGCTTGTCCTCAGGCCATTGGAAGACAGCAGGGATTCAAACTGTTTCTCACAGTGGAAAAAGTGATGGAGAAAAGCAGGATTTGCCCAGCAGCTTGCCAGATGATGTATGCTCCCAGAGTCCCTGAGGGCGCCACCAAGAGTTTAAACTCAAAAGAAAGTCATACTGTTCAAATGGAGCTCCTATTGGTGTTCGGTGTCCAGTGGACTGTGAACTGGATGTCCAGGGTGTTTGTCAATGAAAGGAACTCTGCTTGAGATCTTGTTGGCATGTTCACCGTCCCCCTCCTCACTGCGCTCACCGGGGGAGAACTTGCACTTTGCCAGGCGGCTCTTCCCTCTCAAAGCTTTGCTAAATGTGACATGAAATGTGAATCCGGCTGTGGATCCAAAAGGGCAATAAACACACAGTGCAAATATTTGAACCCATGTGCACCAGCTAACATAGTGATGCACACCTGTGGACTAAGTTGGATGCATGGATATACATGTATAGACCGCAGTACCACAAAAGCATGCAGCAGTTTGAGTTGCCCTTCAATGAAGAGCAACAAGGTTTTCAAGTCATTGCGGCTTGTTAATTTAATTTTCCAAATTGGGACAGGCAGAAGGAAAGACATAGTTTGAAGGAATTTGTTCCATCTTCTCTTAATCTGTGATGTTAAGATGTGTTGCTTCAGTATTTACTGATGCTTTTTGATTTGCATGCAATCAATTTGAAATGTGCAAAAGTTTCTTCAAACACTCCAGTGCCTTGAAAGACAACTTGGCAAATCTAAAAAACATGGAAAAGCTCATTAAGCGTTGTCAGTGAAAATGAATTTATATTGAGCAAGAGGGTTTGGTCACAGCTCAGTAAGCTTTGCTTTCACACACTCTTCTTGTAGATGGTGTCAGCTCTTTGAGATGCAGCCCAAGGAAAGCTCAAGGAAAATCAGAAAAACGAGATACGCTTCAGTCAGACTTAAAAACTATTCATTTGTGTTAACATAAAAAAATTGCACAAGAATCATAGGGTGCAGTGCTGGACTCAGTGGTTGACTTCATATCACAACCTGCTACAATTATAAATGAAATCATTTAAACCTGTGTTTGAGAATGAGGTGAACTGAAAATCTTAATCATTCAGTTTCTTTGTTTTTTACTTTTACGCTTTGTAGATTTCTAATGCCTCAACCCCACTGGGTTGAAATGTTATTTTCCTTGTGAATTAGGGGATCTTATGGAGAGCTTATGCAGCTGAGATGTAGACATTAAAACACTGTTTCAGAGCCAGTGGATATTCCACACACAAAAATATTAATTTATCAGCCTTTTATGTCCTTTTCAAAATATAAAATACAAATAATTTATGGATTTAGAGCAGATATTTATTTCCGTTGAGCATTATGGAAAACTTGCCTACATTTTGGACTGGTTTTGGCTGAGAAACAATGTGTGGTTAAGCTGCTGTCTCTCTCTGGTGCTCAAATGTCCCGCAGGAGCAAATGCACCACCATGGAAAGGTGCATGCGGCCTTGATTACGTTGATTAGTTTCACCTGTCGGTGTGGTGTAAAACAAGGACAGAAAATTGAGAAAACCACAGAAAGGATACATAGCTGTGAGGTTTTGCAAGAAAACATCTCGTAGCCAGGAAAAAAAAAGCAACTTTAAACAAAACTGGGCTGAAAATGTTTCACTGGGCCGTCTGCCCAGTAAGGGACTGGATGGAGCTGGTGGGGCCACCAGATGAGAAGCTGCTTTTGGAGGGCTTAGTAAAATGGAGGTCCAGGTGAGCAAACCATTCCATTGTTCTCTCATGCCTGTCACTTCCAGGCATTTTCCCACACAGAACTTAATTGTATTGTTCAAGTTTTTTGGCATCACTCTGCTTTCCAGTAGTCCATAACAATGCTTCCACTGTGGAAATGAGAAAACCCTACAGACAGATGGAAAGAAAGTATTATTGCTTCAGATTAAAGACTGATGGAAAAAAGACAAACAAGGAAGGACACACGAAAGAAGACAGGATGCAAGGAGACAAAAGCAGAGGAACACAAGTAATAAGTTAATTAAGGAAGGAAGGACACTGGAAAAGGAGGATTGGAAGAAAGACGAGAAGGAACAAAGAGAGTAAAGAAAGTTAAAGAAGAGGGACATATGGAATTGCGACAAGTCAATTGTAACCAGTGCACAGGAAATAAAAGAACAAGAGATGGAAATAAAGGACGCAGTCTTAACTTTTCAGAGTTTTAAAATAAAACAAACTTAAGTTCATGAATGAAGGATGGAAAGATTTTGAGGAAGAAGGTCAGAAAAGTGAAGTCGCATTGGAAGTAGGTGAAAAAGAGTAACGCGAACAAGGATGAAGGTCAGAAAGGAGAAAAAAAGACCAGAAAGAAGGAAGCAGGTAAGGATGCAAAACTGGAAGGAAACTAGCATAGAAGGCTGGAAGGATGGACCTTTAGACACATTTGTCCTCACTTTCTTTCTCATACTTTCCTAGAGATGTAAAAATGCAAATATATAATTCACATGTGTCTAGACTGCATAAAAACGCATCGCTATAGATTTTAACGAGACACAACCACTTCTAAAAATAACATCGGGTTAGACATTATATTCCTTTATGTCGACCCCTCTTTCTTTTACCAATCAACATGGCGCCCTGCGTAGCTTTGTTGGAATCCAGGTTAATGAGCCACTTCCCCCGAGTCCTGCTGCTATCTCAAGCAGCTTCCTGTCTCATGAGGTCCTGGTTCTGCAATCCAAACTCGACTCCTCAGTCGGAGTCCTGATATGTATGTTGGCTAGAACTGAAGTGCCATTTGAAACACATTTACCTCCTGCTGTTGCATATGCAGGGTGACTCAGGTAAAACATGCAAAAGAGAAGGAAATTCTGAGCATATATGCTATAAATAGAGCTGAAGTGTTCAATGTTGTATTTAAAAACATGCTGCCTGCTAAAGAGGGACATCTTGTGACTTGCCTAATTGGTACCATTTCTGCTCACTAATTTTAATAGCATGCTTTCAATCTTTATTGTCTTGCAAGTACACCCATGTGTTTGCAATGTTTTCTCAAACTTTAGTTTTATGACTTAAAATGCTTATTATAATTTAACGGCAGAGCAGCACAAGACGGTCAAATCAAGCATAATTAATAGACGAGCTCAAATCAAATCCCAACAGGGTTATAACTCAGCTAAGCAAAGTGTGTGGTCAAGGTTACAGCAACAATACAAGCATCTTTTTTTTTCTTCAACAATATACTGGGTGTCAGGCTGACTGATTTGATGTGCTTACAATCTTTCTCAGTGCAGAAAGACTTGAGAAATTCCCTTTCTCTTGCTGTCCTTCTCTACTTGGGCTGCCGCAGTTGAGCATTAATGGTCTGATAGCCAGTTGACAGATTAGAGAGGAGGAACTGGACCTGGCGCTCCTGAATAAAAGCGACATGGTTTCCCAGTAAGTTTTGGCATATTTGTTACTCAGATTGCGATGGTAACCAGATTAGTTTATCCTTTCCGTCTGGTGCAAAATGCATGTGTAAAATCAATTTCAAGAAACGGAGAGCATTTCATAAACGTGCGGACGCCCAAATTGACTATTGTATTTCATTTTCAGCATGCGTTTGCTGTCAGCTGCAGCAGACCCTCTCTTTCACTTTCATGTAACATAATAAACGATGGGGAAAGTCTTACACATGTGTGGCTTCCAAGTCAGAAACCCCTGAGTAACACGACTAGATTATGAACTTGTAGTTCTGAAAAGCGGTTATTCATTACGATTCATTACCATTGGCCTTCCCTCCTCGGAGCTGGTAGTTACTTTTTTTTTTTTTAAAGATGGAGGTCAGTTGCAGGAGCAGACAAAGTATCTGCGTTTCTGCAAATGTCATGGCCCAATAACATGAGAGTGTAAGTTTCGTCTGAGACATGAGTGGGGGGGTAGCACAACATAACAGAGTGGAATTCAGGATTTAAACCAAAGAAACATTGAGTCTCGAAGGAGTTCAGGCACGCTTGCCTGTGAATGTCATAGCCATAAATCTACATTTTGCCAGGCCCAGATTCAGTTGCAGTTTGAGAAAACGTTGCTGAGTTGAAAGACGTTGGTCAGAGTTTAAGCTACCCTCCGGTGATGTGTGTAATTACAATTACTCTTCGGCTGCATCTTAGCTTTTTCGGTTTTTATTAGAGAGAACTTACAAAAGGATGAGCATGAACTGATCTAAAGCCTGGAGGTTCTGCAGTGCCTTGCAAAAGTATTTATACCCTTTGAACTTTTGAACCTTTTCACATATTGCAAATTGCAACAGCAAACTTCTATTTATTTTGGGAGGATTTTATGTGATATGTAACGAGAAAGGTACAAACTAGAATTTTTTTGTTACAAATGAAATCTCAAAGTGTTGCATGGATTTTTATGAAGTCTCCTTTTTCTTATACCCCCAAAATAAAATACAGTGCATGCCTTGGGAAGGCACCTACCCAGTAGAGTCCACCTGCGTGTAATTTAATCTGCCCTGTAAATGTTGTTGTCATGACTAACCTGACCAGTAGTTAGAGTCCACATATAAATGTCGTTGTCCAGTGAAGGTATCCGAGGTTTGTTAAAGAACATTAGTGAATAAACAGCATCACGAAGATTTGGAAACACAGTAGACGGGTAAGTGAGAGACTTGTGGAAACCTTTCATGTGTAGTTGCGTTCCTGTTGAAGGTTTTTGACTGTGTGGCATCGGCCATTTTCTATGGCATAATACTGTATGTTGGAGCAGCAGTTTATCAGCAGCTGAGAGGAAGTGGTTAGATAAACTAATCAGGAAGTGTGTGCTAGTATGCCCCCTCAACTCAGTGTGGGTGGCAGAAGAACTCTGGCTAAAATAACAACACTGTTGGAAAATGTCTTTCACCCCAAGGAGCAATCTGTTGCTGAACAGGAGAGCTTCTTGGGTGGGACAGACTACTGCATCTTTGGTGCTCAAAGCAGCGTTATTGTAGTTCCTTCCTTCCTTACTTCCTTCTCTCCTTCCTTCCTTCCACCAGTTGCTCTGTAACCATTAATGCTCTCAACAAACTCAATAAGCGTTTACATTCCTGCTGCTTTTTGTAGTTTTTCTCACTACTTGTAAATAATCAGTTGTTTTAACCATATATAGATGTGCATTTTGTAAATTTTTAAATTGTCCTACTCTGCACATTTGTTTCAGTCATATGCTATTTTAATATGTGCACAGTGTTTTGTAAATAAACTGTACAGTAGGTTATACTTATTTTTTTTTTTTTTTAAACATACAGTAGTTTTGCTTTTTGTAAATCTACATGCTTCATCTTGCTTGTCACTTTGTTTCTGGCACACCTGAATTGTACCACTGAGACATTAAAAGTTATTTATATTGTAGGTTATAAAACGTTTGCACCATTTGATCAGTCATCAAAAACAGCAAAGACTATGACATCTAAAAACATTGCTATCCACCTAAAGTGGGAGCATTAATCAAAAAGGTAGCCAAGATGCTCCATAAATCGAGTCTCTTTGGAAAAGTGGCAACAACAAAATTGTAGAAGGAGAAAAGAGCTAATGTTTAAAGTCTACCAGTCATGTAGGGGACACAGCAGTCATGTGGAAAACTATGGTCAGATTAGACCAAACCTGAACTTTTCAGCCTGCATGAAGGCACCTCACATCTAGAGAAATTAACACTTCACATGACCTTGTGAAAGCAATCCCCACTGTGAAGCATGTTGATTGCAGCATCATGGTAAAAGATGGCCAAAGTTTATGGAAATGGATAGAGCTAAATGTTGGAGAATATTGGCTGAAAACCTGAAAGAGGCTGTAGAAGAATTGAAACTGAGGCAGACATTCACCATCCTGCATCAATCAGTGTGTTGGAATGGACCAGATGCAAATCAAAATGAAGATCTGTGGCAAAGCTTAAAAATCACCTTACAGTTCAGTAGAGCTTGAGTGGTGTTGCAAAGAACAGGCAAAAATTTAATTATTTAGATGTGCATCTCTGGGAGAGATGTACATGAAGAGTTTCAGATGTAATTGCAGCAAACGGTGGCTCTGTAAAATTTGGACTCCGAGGCTGAATGAGAATGTGGCATTGGCCATGTTCTATGGCGTAATATGTTGGAGCATATTACGTTCCAACATATTATGCCATAGAAATATGTTGAAAACTTTTCAAAGTTTTCAGATTTAAAACTGTGAAGTGTTTTTCCCTTCTCTTCTCAATTATACACTACTTTGTGCTAGACCACAATATATTGAAGTCGGGGGATGGGATGTGACCAAATATAAAAGCTAAAGCGGTATCTGTACTTTTATATAGCACTTTCTATAGAAATAAGGTATTGAGATTGCTATAGGCTGTGTTTATGTGAAGGTGGCTAAGCAAAACAAATCATAATGCAGGATGAAGCCTTTTTAAGAGGTCTGGCTTGGTGAATATGCATTTTTGAAGGTCAACATTTTAGTCTGCAAATTTCTTTACTGCAGTGGGGATAATATTATGGTAGCTGGCTGTGCTGAATAAATAAGTTCTGATGAACTCTGCACAACCTGAGCCACTGGGTAAATTTTATATACAGTGAATAAAGTTCTCATTTGTGGTTGTACGCTGGCTTGTAAGAACAGCATACCGAGTGAAGAGCATGGGGTAAGAAGCTAAGATGTTTTCTGAGCTCAAGGGGGTAACGCTGAGAGTTTGCAGGAAAGGAAAAAAAACTCATGTCATACCGTTCTCTCAGTTTTCTGACACTCTATCCCAGGTAAACTGGTGCCCTCTGGCTGGTTCTCAGATTAGTGACCGCTAGCCAAAATCAACAAGACTGGCAGAGGCGAAACAGCTTCTCTCATTTGCACCAAAGTTGCTAATGTCTCACAAGACCCACAGACTGGCAGCTCGTTTTTGCAAATAAAAGGTATGTTCAAACAAATGTCAGTTTGAAAAATATGACCTAAGATGTATTCATTTCTTTGTGGGAGATCGACTGGCAAAAGTCCATCATGACCTTTTGGATTCGTGTAGCAAGGGTTGCTTTACAATAAACTATTTTCTCTCCATACTGTGAATGTTTTTTTTGGTATTTTGATACAGTATATGAAATGATATGTATTTTTCAGGCATATAGTGCCATTTTACAGCAAAAACAAGTAACTTCTACTTTCAGTTGTTATAAAAGTGTGATGTGTATCAAAAACAACGTAAAAGAATTTGACTTTGCATTATTTCCAACACTTTTGTCTCAACAATGCTTCCTCCTTATGCCATTTACAATTGTTCTTAGGAGCATTATACAGAGAGGTAGTTTGTAGGATAAGCTCAGTAGACTTGCAGTTTTGTTTGCTAATTGCTCCTGCCGCTAGTCTGGAGGAGTTGAGTGGCTCATTGTATGAGCAGGCATTTCGACAAGAATGAATGGCTGCAATGGGAGATTTGAGGGTTTCTCAGAAATAAATTGACGTAAAGCTCCTTGAATGTTTTTAATGAGGGAATAACATTATAAAATAACATAAAACAACAACAAAAGAATTTGGCATGATACTTCCACCAAAAAATTTACTTTTAGGTGAACTTTTGAACTTACAACTCATAACCCGTAGGCTTTTTCAAGCTAACTGCTGATATGGAAGTCAGGAGTAGCCAACTGAAGGTCGGCATGTTTTATAAGTGTCCTTGCTTCACCACACCTGAGCCAAATTACTAAATTGTATCTCACCTTGCCGAAGCAGCATGCCGATTATGTAGTTATTCAAATTGGGTGTTTGCAATTGAAATTATAACTGTTTCAGCTTATGATGCAGCTACTGTATAGCATTAGATATGAAATGCTCACATATCTGTTCTTAGGCTAAAAACTCATTTATAGTTGAGGTACTACAGTACTTTTCAAGGAATATTTAGGTATCAATAGAGATGTATGTTTATATTTGAGCCTGCATGTGTAATTTTGTCCCTATGTGAATTGGAAAACATACACAATAAATTAAAACTGTAACCTGGTGATCTCACATGAAGTCACATGAAGCCTCTTTCCAATCCACAAATGTTTAAGTTCCTATCCCAAAAGAATTACCCGTGAGCACCCGAACCAATCGAGTCTGGCGTGCAGTGGTGCCATAGAACAACATAAGCCTTCATGACAGCGTTTATCTAATTTATTTCCCCCTCTGTGCAACTGTCAACAATTTAAATAAACGGCTGATCTAATTAATCCAGTGGCAAAACTGAGCTGTTTTTTTCTTTATCCTCAGTCAACAACTGTTGACTTAGGATAGACAATTTTTCCCACAAGGAGCATCTTTTCTTTTATTCCCCTGTATCTCAGCAGTTTTTAATGATGGAAGCAAGCGGTTGTAAACATTTCATTGGATTTATTGAGTGCAGAAAAACACACAAACAGGAAGTTGGTGGACAAAATGCATGCCTTATTTTGACTCAGAGCAGTCTGTGTGTGCACCGCTGATACGGTTCCCTCATGAGAAGCTTTACGTCACAAAATCCATCCTCAAACAAGCTGCAGAATAAGGATTTATTGTTTTTAACCTCAAAGTTTGTGAGGAAATAACAGAGAACTAACAGGGCTTTTCTGCATTCTCCTTCTAAAGAAAAAAAGAGTGCTTCTGTGATGTTTCAAAATGATAAATTGTATAAATATCTCCAGAGGATGCATTAAACGGTTCATAGAAACAACAAACCCTTCGAGTGACAACTTGGCCTTCTCTATATGGCACGCTTTCATGTTGGTAATTATTACTCTTTGACGAAATGTCGGAGGCCTTGTACTGTTTTGATTCAGATATAAACTCTCCAGTGAATATAACGGTTCACAACGGTGTGGCTTCTAAGTCAGTGGAGACATTGGCATTATCACAGCTAGATGGGATTTTACTGGCTCTCAATAATTTTGTTAAAATCCTAAAACATGTTGCATAAGGTCAGGTTTCCCCCATTATGGATGTTTTCAAATATCTAATATGTCACTTAGGTCTTGTCCTGTTTAACTATTTCATGTGTAAGTAAATACATGCTTAGCAAGTCAGGCTCATGTTAGGCAGACTTTAAGAATGGACACCCTGTCAGACTCCCCAAAAAATGTCAGACTGGAGATGAAACAGGGAGGAATGTGGACTGGTGTGTATGTCTGTGTATTTGCATCTCTGGCTTTACTGTGGCCCCGTATGGGCATTTCCAACTGGCTCTGGTGTAAATAAAGTCTTCAGCCACGGCAGGTGTGGGGAGCAGGGCCAGTAGCAGGGGAGGTCTGAGTTTCTTCAGTCCCGTGGGCTGCAGTGAAACCGTCCTGGAGAAATCAATATTTACCATGTGTATCAAAGCAGGTTCTGTTTTAGTATCAAAAACCAGGCTGTTTAGGGCACAACTTGTCCACAGTCGAGCAGCGGTAGCACCTTGGCTGCTACTGCAATGCTTCCCATTGTTAGTGAAATAAGTTTGCATTTTCCGTGGATTTAAGTTTTTTTTTTTCTTTGAATCGATGGGAACAAGCTTATGCATCATATTTCTGTTAATTATGGGTTGAAACAATATTAAAAGTAAAACTAGAACAGACTTTGAAGTTTTAATTGTATCAAAATGCAAAGCTGATCTATTTTTTTAACGGGTTCTTCCTTTCTAATTAAAAGATTGTGCGACTCTCAAGGTCACACAATATGTTGAGCTTTGAGAAAAAATACATACAAATTAGGTATTTGGACAAAAATACACTGTATGACATGATTGCTTTCCAAATAAAGGCAAAAACTATTCAATTAAACTTTTACAATATATGATGGATGGATGCAACATTTAGACCGCTGGACAGGGAATGAACCCTGGAAATGTGAATGTTTTCCTCCCTCTTGTTTTTCATGCTTATCCAGATCTGAAAAATACTTAGATCAAATTCCAAACTTTTCCAAACTGCTTAAAAGCCCTGAACACATTTATTTTTCTTCCAGTAAGACAACATTTTTCTTTTTACAGTTGGCATACACACGCCCTCTATTTTAATTCCAATTTTTAGATATTTATGGAGATCTTAATTCGAAAAATCTCATGAGGGACCAGACTGGGTCTTTGTCTCAGTCTGTCCCTTCCTGTCTGTTGAAAGCGTGTGGAAAAACACTTACATGTCTTTGCTTTGATTTGCAGTGTGTACAGAGGGGTTTCCGTTGGAGACTCTCATGTGGTCCTGGGTTCTCGGCTCCTGTCTGCACACTGAAACTGTCTCACCATGGGGCTTCATGACAAGACAGTGCCTTGAGTTTATCAAAGGGATTTCTTTCCCCCAAGGTTGCACACCCAAATGTTCCAGTGAGGGGAAAGTCTGTTAATGTAGTAAAAGAGGTACAAATTGACTCATAATGCACCTTTATCAAAGAGCCACTGTTAGGGAAGCATTACGCACCAATCAGGGAAAATACTACTGTTGGAAAGCAAAACAGCACGTAGACAAAGTAGTGTGAGTAAACAGACTCTAAAAGCTAATTATGCAATTGTATGCAAGATTAGATGAGTCATGAAAAGGCAAGTAATTTTTAGCACATGTTGGGATGGCGTTTACCTCATTTTACCAGACCCTACAGAAGTATTCATACCCTTGAACTTTTCTGCTTTTGTCACATTTCAACCACAAACATTTAGTGTCCTTTTAAAAAATTTTATGTGATAGACACAAAGTGGTGCAGAACTGTGAAGTGGAAGACAAGTAATTCCTGTTTCTCAACCTTTTCTGAAAGTGAGATTTGTATTGGCCTCGTTTCCCCAACTTATTAACTTTAAAGACCACCTTTGGCTGCCTTTAGAGCTGCCTTTACCTTGGGGTATGCCTCTATCAGCTCTGCCAGTATAGCAACTGAATTTTTTTACTTTTTGCAAAACACCCCAAATTTTGGGGTATTTTTACCATCCACTTGAAAAGGTTCATTTTCAAGTCTCAGCACAGATCCTTAAAAAGATTTGGGTCTAGACTTTGACTGGGACATTCTAACACGAATATTCCAAAAGATCGAGTATTTTATCGGCATACCAGGTGTGCACAAGCCGTACCAATGCCTGTCCGTATGCAGCGTCATCTCGGTCCTTGATCAGACCCATAATACAGTGACATCGTCTGCAAACCTCATGAGTTTCACAGACAGGTCCACTCAGGTGCAGTTATTTGTCTAGAGAGAGAAGGAGGAGTTGAGAGAAAAGCCACCTTTGGGATGAATTGGTGCTCCTTGAAATATAGTAGAAAAACAATTTTTCCATTTTAAATAATTCTTTGCTGTATAGACTTTTTTTATACCTGATGTTATTATTATGATAAAGCCACAATATATATTATGCAGCCGTGGATTGCAGTTCTGCCCAGCTCTTTCTGTTTTTAAATGATTAATTTGTTAGAACGTGGTCATATTTTTAAATATATTGTTTTCCGGCTTAATCACGCTTTAAACGTCTCAACAACTTCATGATGCTGTTTGTTCTTTAATAAACCTCTGGGGCTTTCTCAGGACAGCTGGAATTATACTTAGATGAAATTAGACAATTTGCACATTAGGTAACTTATGAAGGCAATTAGCTGTATTTACTTTATAGGACTAAATACAAATACGCAACACACTTCAGATGCATGGTTTGACAAAGAAAAGTGGAAACTTTGCATAATTTCCCTTCCAATTAGCAATTATTCTTCTTTAATAAAATGCATGAAAGGTTGAAAAGTAAGTAAGTGAACGTGTTAAAACGGCATTAATATTTCTTTTAAGGAAACTACATTTCAAACATTCTCTGGTACAAGACGCAAATAAAACCGTGATTAGTGTTTGGTAATGGCAGGACCCAAACAAAGCAATTCTTCTGTCTCCTGAAGTATCTTTTTATAGCCGTTTTCCTTCCTCCCCACACTCTCGTCTTCCGAGAGGTCTTGCTGTCACGCCGGGGAGTGAGGAAGTCGGCGTGCTTCATTAAGTGAATGTGGCACACCATACAATGTCAGTGAAAATAACAGAGCCTCTGTTTAGGAGCGAAATGACACTTGGAAATAATAGTGAGCCAGAAGCAGGCCCTTTAGGCACTACTGATGGATACAAGACCTCCTGCTGTGGTTCTTAGATTTTTTAAAATTTTTTTTTACAAGTGAGCTGGATGTTGTGGAGTAGGTGAGAATTTTTCATTACACCACTTTGGTAACTGCAACTTTAAAGCATCACTTTACCTCCTTGGCTGTAATACATCTGTAGTTTTGTAATCTTTCTGTGACACGAAGCATATTTATTCTTTATTTATTCAGTGCTCCAACCCAAGTTTTCTAATGGCTGTTGAATATATAATTTCCTGAATTAGGTTGTCAGACACTCAAATTTGATTACCTAATAGGCATTTAGTTAATTTATGTGGAGTCCCATTTAAAGACGGTGTCTTAGGTTAAGCATGGGCTAATATTTAAACAAGGATTTGAGAGCTCCCAGAGGAAAAAGTCAAACTAGTGTATAACATGTCTAGTACGGCTGCCAAAATGGGGGAATTTGCGCCTTTCTGTTAGATTATTTGCTGGTACAGATGGATTTCCAGTGTCAATGAGCCAGACTGTTGTATATGGGTAAGAGTATCCTCATCCTTTGTGTAATGAAAACAAACCACATGGATAAAAATTTCAAGAGATTTATCAAATATGTTATTATTGCAAATTAAATCTTTTAGGGTTTTAAAATATTGATGGAGTGAATCTTGGACTTTAAAGATGTGAGGTTCCTTTTTTGTTACCCAAGATTTTTGTGTTCGAACATTTACTGAAAAATTACAAGGTATGGAAGGGATGATAGTGAGATTCTCATGGCATGGTTCCCTTACCTAAAAATAGTAACACTAAATTTAAAAGCTTAAATATGTAACATGATCTAAAGCCATTTAATGTAAAACAGAAAAATTTTCCTGCTGCTACTAATACAACATTATATTTATTATTAAAGTTAGATTATATCCAATAATACCGTTAGTAATTCTCCATACTATATAAACCTGGCTATTGGGAAGAATAAGAACACCTAGTTTCTGTGCTGCTCTTCATAAAGTAACACAAGTGTGTAAATTAGCTGGACTATCTGTCAGCATGCAGTCAGCTGCTTAACAGATACGCTGCTTGTAGCTTATTGTCCAACATTGTTACTTTAACGAGATGAATAAGTGGCCCTGCTTTAATATCCATACGAATATTTCAAGTCTTGTTATCAAAGACTTGAAGTATTTCCAAACACTCAGATCCAGCCGTCTTCTAAGGCAGGTGAAGTGTCAGTGGTTTCTTTCAGCCAGCTGACCAGCAGCAATGAAAGGAAGCCAGCTTTTCTTAAAAAAAACTATACAATTAAAAAGATATAAAACAGCATTAAAAATATAATTTTAAAATATAAAATATTATTATAGCCCTCCTGCTGAGAGTGGCCATTTATTTATTTGTTTTTTGGAATCGGCGTTGAAGTTACACTGTAAAATGAAGCCTAGGCGTAAATTCAATCTGGAAGACTCTTTTAGCCCCACCTGCATCATCCAACCGGAGCTTCCGGCTCACCACCATTGATTGATCAATGCTGGTCCAAGACTCGTCACGTCCAATCACCGTCCTAGCCCCAGCTGATAAGGACCACCATACATGGCGTCTTGCGCTTTCCAGCAGAGCTCAATCCACCTCCACCCCTTCACCTCCACTCGCTTGGCTATCCGGCCGCATCCTTCATCACCTCCACCACCAGTGCCGGGTCCCGGGGAATGACGTTCCTAACAGCATATGGAAAGCTCATCCAAGCCCGTCGCAAAGTTTGCGATAATCAATGTCCTCAGCCGGGGCCCGAGCGCCAAAGATTTAATTCATTAAACTTTTCTAATTGTTTCTCTTTTCTCCGTCTGAGTCTCTCCAGATTGAAATGGTGTTTTACTATTTAAAAAGGACAAAGCAATAGAGAAATTTTTTTTCAAAAGGCTGAATCCAGAACAACCAATTGAGTTTGAAAGTTCAAAATAATAAAACAGAGCACTTCTCTTTCACACGGTTTAAATAAACTACAGAGCTGTATCAACACATTGTGAAAGAAACAAAAAAACTTTTTAAAATAGCTTATTTCTTCTCCATGCTTTCTCACTGAAACACTTCAACATTCAAAATTGCTAACCTTGGGGCCCCCCTTCCGCAAGTCATATTCTCCACATGTTCTGTTACATAAACCTGGTAGAGCTCAAACATTTTGTTTTCAGATCAAAAAAAAAGATTGGATTTGTGAGTTTTCAGAAGGTCATCGGTCAGTCCTGCTTGAGCTGAATTTCACCGGATTCCTCAGTCGTCAGCAGATTTTTCCTGTGTAGCTTTAGGAAGGACTCAAAACCGTGGGAATGTAATGTTCTTACAGATAAAGAAATCTTAACTGGTGAAAAGCTAAGCGTGCCTTTATACCACAGAGAAACAAGTCACATTCATACTGGCCAGAATTACTATATGTCTTGTGAAACTACTATGTCAGCAGGACTGGGTATGCTCAGTGATCTTTGCGGATACACATTTTGGGGTCTGGTATAACATGCGGATAAGTCTTTATGAATCCCTACAGACAGGTGGATGTCTACTGCACCTCCGGGTTGCTGTGGTAGGGGGGTGGATTATAGAAGGTGATAGTGGTGGGAGCAGTGCCACAAGGCCGGTCCCGGCTGCTGCTGTGCAGCCAAGCCAGCGCCTGAGAAACAGAAAACAGATGACAGAAGGAGGGGAGCCAGGGAGGCTGAACGGCCGACTCGTGCTCTCCTTCTGTTCTGCGTCTGTGTTTACCCTTGAGGAGTGTCAATAGGATATGGCTACCATATTGCACATGATATAAGCCATGCTGCAGCGTGGCATGGTGCCTCTATTTGCCCCGTTTTTGCTGGTCTTTGTATCCTTGGTGTACATGCTGTAAAATCCAATAATGACTCATCCCTCTGTTGGTGTCAGAACTCCCTTTGCAGCTCCAGGCTGCCCAAATCGACATTAAATTTGTGGTGGTCATATTAGTTTGGTGCTTTTTTTCCCCTATCAGCTGCTCAGAAATGACACAGAAAAGCTTGTAAAATTCTCCAAAAGCAATTTTTTACCTGTCTTGTGTCAAAAATGAGACTGTTCTCTAATTTAACAGTAATTACTGTGTTTTGCTCAGTCACTTTTAACGTTGCATATGTAAAGAGCTTCAGGGCGCATGTTTGTTGTACACAAGAATCATCATTACTCATATGAACTGGTGATCCACTTAGAAACTGTGAACTTTTATGTTTCTAATCCTGTCTTAAACCTCTCAATTTTTAATCACAAATCAAGTTACTCTAATCTGGCTGAATCATATAATGCCCTCTGTGTTTTCTGAAAGTTTTGTCATTTTTGTGGCTTGAACGTCTACCCCCTTAGCTCCACATCCTTCAAGGTTCTACTCCACTGGCTACAAGAACCATGCAGGGATGTATTTCTTTCACCAACTTGAAACAGCATGAGGATATTAATGCCCAGGTTTCTCAATTTTTTTTGTGAGCTTTGGCTGCTGGTGTGGGGTCTGAAACGAAGAAGGTACTGCTCCGTTACGTATGCTGGATATTCTACCTTGCAGTGTGTAATCCACTGTTAATCATACAAAGCCTTATTAATAATATGGGCATTTACTTGGAAATATGTTGAAGATCACAATGTGTGAGTTCTTGCATGGTATGCAAATTGAATGGATTTTTTTAAGCAATGCAAGATATTTAAGACTGAAGGATCTGTGGTCTTATGGCTTAGCCTTGGGTGCAGCTGACCTTTAAGTCATCATGCTTTTGTGGGTAACGCTGTGACATAGCAGCAGTCTCTCAGTGCTGTGTGCAATGTGCCACATCCTGGACATTGCAGGCGGGGTGACTGGGCAGACAGACCGACTCTACTGTCTGGCACAGACGGGACTCTGAGAGGGGCAGCTGAGTCCGTGTTTGATGTCTCCCTGAGCTCATCTATCAATCGGCACCTTTCTGGGCGTTCAAGGCTGCTTGGAGATGCCACAGATACCACACTCTGACGTCAGCATTGGCAAACAGAAAGAGGGGAGGAAAATGGGAAATGGGTACTTGCTTGTTTATGGTCTGCTGCCTTCAGAGTGGACACGGCTTCTGACCTGAGAGAGCTTTCATCAGAGCGGTGAAGGCAGGCAGGGGAACAACAACTTGAGACCGAAATAGTCGGTGGAGAGAAACCTGAGATTTCCAGCCATCTGTTGTGATGTTTAAATCCCAAAGATATGGCGCTGAAAGAACTCTTAACAATACTATTTTGAGTATCTGCATTGTAATTCACATGAAAGATGATGCGTCTGGTGTAATTAATCAGCCCATTGAGCTTGGATCCTTCAGTCACTAGCAGCGAATGATGAATAAATAGAGAATGAGCTCTGCACGCCGGGTGATTTCTATAAACACCCGTGTCAAATTTGTACCTCTACAACTCTGCTGATTGACCCGACTGTTCTGGTACACACACATATAATTTCTCCAAACGACTTTCAATAAACAAACTTGTACAAAATGTCTAGGTTATGACCTGCCAAGAGACAGAATTGTCGGTGCATATTTAGAAGATGAAGTATTATTTAAACCTTTTTGCCCAAAACCAAAATAAAGTGTTCCTCTTCTTTGAGCATATTTTTCTTTTGTGTATGTGGTAAAGCTCTGGCCAACAGCTCATTTTGTAAATCTTGCGGCACCAGTTCATGCATTGAGCTTCGGAGCTGACACAGATTCTCTTCCTTGTCAACAGTCCAGCATTTTTTCCTTTCCTTGCTCTTCAGTTACCAGTGCCATCAGGCCAAGACCCGCTCTTACACTGCACCATGGGGACTGATGGGTGCCAGTGGCTATCCGTTCTTCTGGGAAACATTTTCTTGAATGAAGGCTTGTGGTGAAATGTTTACAATGTGGGAACTATTAGCAGCCTTCAAGAAGAAACAGCCCAATGCGGTGTAATCAATTCTCCTTTTGTTTGTTGAACCCACACTCCTAAACCCCAGGATCTTTGGTGTCCCGGCTGAATGGCTCGTGGCGTATTTCTTAGACAGGCAGCTGCGTTTTGAATCTATGTGAGGTGTAATGGTTGAGATTTTAGGAACATGTAAATATGTTTTCTGATGAGGCCTTGCTTAGCAGTGTAGACATGATTCACTGGAATGCACAAATCAGGTTCTTGTTACTAGCACTAACTCTGACGTCCAACACGAAAGACATATTGAAACATGTCAGGTGTTTCCATTTTTGATTTCTGCTCCAAATAATCAAACAAAAATCCCATTAATGGCAAAATGCAGAGTTTTATGAAAGTCCATATTCCACTTCCAATATGACTTGAGATTTAGAAAATTCAGATGGAGAACTCTCACGTTTAATGCATTTCCTCTGAAAAGTAGATGTTGTCTAACAATAGATGGGTTTCCCTTGAGAAATATGAGGTTTTTTTTGTTTTTTTTTAAATCTATGCATTGTTTGTAACAAAAGAACATTAACACAGAGACTCTATTGGGCATGCAGGATCTGGTCTGCCTGTAGTCTCTTTATTATGTAACTTAATCTAATGAATCCAGGGTTTCTGTGGCAAACCCACAGGTCTTTTTTTAAAAGACTTGACATCTTTTAAATAAAGGTTAAAATGGATCTGTTCTTAGTTTAATTTGTGAACTTTTCTGTGGAATCTAATTCCAAATTATTCCATATTTTCTGCAGAGCATATCTGAAATATTCAAAAGAAAATGAGGTTTGGGAAGCTGAAGTATCTAGGCGCAATGATACTTGCTAAGGTTTGCAAAAACAGTCAATCCAGGAGTTCCATTCATTTTGCTTGGCACTGATTGGCTGCACCTCCGAGAGTGGAGATAAGGAAGACTGTAGATTTTAGTTTCTGCTGTAGTGCTTTGATGTTTGAACTGTTAAAATAGGCATCTATAAGCATTTTTAGAAGGGACCTTAAGTCTTTAGCAATTTGAGCTATTTGTGTGTGGCAGTGGTCCCTAAACTTTGCAAACACTTGGGGCCCACTGTAAAATAATCACCTTTCTAAAAAGATAACTGGACTGACCTATGAATGATTTGACAGCAAAATACATTTAATGCCTCTATGTGTGATTTCAGAAATCTGGGGTTTATTTTACACAACTATTATTCACCCTGTAGTTTGTCATATCACGAACCATGACAGAGATACTACTAAGTGCTAAGTAGAATAAAACTGCACAACTAGTTTTTTCTGAAAAAGGTGGAGACAAATCAGAGGTGTTCTTATAGTTACTGCAGCTACCAGTCTGTCTGAAGAATCCACTGTAGAATAAATGTATTGGAATTCCGTGACTATTTGACTAACAAACAAATCTTTGCATTACTATTTATGATGAAAGAATATTGATAGAGATGACTGTATTGGTCGCTACAGTTTCCGACCTGTCTGACATAGAAATCTACAATTAAAATTTAAAACATAGATGTAATGAGACAAATTAGGAGTTTTTTTCAGCCCATTCATCAACATTCACAATGAAGGTTTCCAGTGTGATAGCTGACGAAATCAATCAGAAAAAGGATGTGTACGTTGTGTCTGCTTTGTTATCCTATATAAAGCATTGGTATTTCTGCAGCTATCCCTCTACACAACAGCTGTACCTGTTTACAACATGCTCATTTCCGTGCTGAGACGTATGCATGCAAGTCATGTAACGAAGATCCACAAAAACCCCAAGATGCAATCAGGGAACAGGCTGATTCTGCAGCACCTGCTTTTGGAATCTGAGGATCAACACTAACCGGAGCAGCTGATTCCTCTTTTTTCTCCTTCTCAAATCCCAAAAGAGCTGAGATGATTGACGAGTTGGACAAATGCATCGTAGCTGGTTATGTCAGACACCCTCTCACACTTCCTTCAGAATCAGTCTCCTTAGTACCTTTGTTGTATTTTGTCTGAAGCTTGCTGTCATCCACAGTAAAATTTGGCATGCACCTGTTCCTGCTTTGGATTACTACAAGATCCACACCGCTCACGCTTAATAATGCAATTTCTTTTTATTGCTGAACTGAGATTAGTAGGCACCATATGTATAGTTGAAGCACTATAGCCCACAACATAGTTTTATCTTTTTTTTTTTATCGATGTTTCTGTGGCAGGATCAAATTTCACTTTTATGCTGCACTATATTTCAGCTTCTTAAATGGACAAAACAGACTGTTTTGCAAGCTGCTGCTAAGTTTCCTCCTTAAGGCACCTGGGAATGCGGTGAGATCTCAGGGAAGGAGGGGGTAGTTGTATGTTGAAGTCTGGCAAGTAGGCACACATCAACATGCAACGGTATGTAAACTGAAGGAATGTTTAATATGCATATTTGCTTACATAGCACAGGCTTCTCTTGCTTATTGGTCAAAATCTTAACTGGATTAAGCCAAGGAAGCCGATATACTTGCAGCCCTAGCAAAGTAATGTGCAGTTAACTCCTTTTCATGGTTTGGCATTGGCGGATTCACCCACAAGAAAAATGTAACTAATAAAACCATTTTATTAGATCTATACCTAACATACCACTTTTAATTAGCAGCACTTTTAGTTAAGCTTTTATGTCCTTGGAATTGAAATATGATAGACCACATTGTTCTTTTTCTCTGTAAACCATGCCATCGGAGTAAAGCAGATTGGTTTTTATTTTCAACCATATCTATAGTCAAAGTATTTGCTAAAAAGGCTAAAACTAGAACGGTGTTACCAAAACAGCAGATTCCTGCTTCACTTGCTACCATAAACATCGAGTAGGATAGTAGGAAAGGCAAAAGTGTCTCTAAAGAGGGTCTCTGTAACAGCTAATTTTTATTTAATCCCTTTTTCCACGAAATTGTGTAATTCACTTGTTTTATTTTACTCAATAGTGCTGCTCTTTCTCTGTAACGGTTTGTGTATTTATTTGCATCACTGATAATAGGTCGCACAGCAGCCGTCCTGCTCTCTGTCATTTTATTTTTTGCCTGGTTGGCTTGCAGGTTTAGGAACTGTGACTTAACAGAGTATTGCATATCAAAAGGTAGCATTCTGTATAGATATAATACCAAAACACACAAGAAATTGTGTTTGGTGAACCACCAAAAATACATCCTTAACGATGTCCATTTCAAATGTTGCTGTGAAATCCTTGCACTGCACATTTTAGTGTTGTTCAAATGTTTATATTGCTGTAATGGATTTAAAGATTTATCCTAAATGGATGCTTAGAAAATTGTCAACACAGATGAATTAGGCAAGTTAGATATCAACACAGTCTTTGCCTTTTGTTATTATGGCATAAGATGGATGCCAGGAGTCTAAATCAGTCCTGTCTGTATATATCGCTGGGCTCAGTTTGGATGAAGCTACATTTTGACTCCTTCACCAACTCAGTGTTGTGCTTGGATATGAAGGTATATACAAAAGGCAACTGTTGGTACACTGATGACCACCTCCACCCATCCCATGAACACTACCTCATACTGTATAGGGCTGCCAACTAGGGCTGGTCCTCTGCTGTACATGCAGCCTTCTGGTTTCTTTATCTGCCCAAAATGCTGACATACAAATTGCAAATTCCTTTTTAGACATTTTCCCATGAAACATAAAGCTACAGCTGGGAATTGGTTACCATGCCTTGAAAAAAATTATAATAAAAAAACCCC
This sequence comes from Xiphophorus couchianus, assembly GCF_001444195.1. Taxonomy (NCBI): domain Eukaryota; kingdom Metazoa; phylum Chordata; class Actinopteri; order Cyprinodontiformes; family Poeciliidae; genus Xiphophorus; species Xiphophorus couchianus. The sequence continues at coordinate 16,126,442 of NC_040241.1, read as the reverse complement.
GACCTCAGTAGAAACATGTTTATTTGTCAGTAATAAATGTTTTTCTCGTAAGGCATCTGGAATCTCAATTCAGATCACAAGACTAATTGAATTGCCAGGCTTCAAACTAAATAAGTACTGTTTTTTATTTGTATTGCACATTTTAAAAGCAAAGTTGTGAAATGGCTTATAGAAAATGAAAGAACCTAAAGATACACACAAGCAACTATACAAAAAATGCAAAAAAGAAACAATGAAGAATAGCTGTTCAGTGAGGTTCCTGAAGCAGGTGAGTCAAACAAAAAAACATTTTGAAAAGAGGGAGGTCTTCCGCTGTGATTCAAAGCACTCAAGAGAGCTTTCCATCCTGACTTTGAAAGGAAGACTGCTCCACAATCTGGGATCCTACACAGCAATTTTGCAGACCCTTAAGTTTTTTTTTGTTTTTAGTCCACAGCAAGAAGGAGAGGGAAGTGAAGGGAGTAAAGGGAGTTAAAGGTTTACTGATGTAGGAGTTTTATTGTTCATATTTTTAGATTTTTTTTGTTGTTGGAATCCTTAATGTCATGGGAAGAAGGTGTAGGAACATTAAAACTCTGCTGAAATGTAAGTAAAACTGGGTTTCTGGTTGGCAGTCTTGCAGCAGGAGTTTATATTGAGTGAAGACTAAGAAAATTAGCATGCTACAAGCAAAACACTGCAAAAACAAACAAAAAAAAAACATTTCTAACTGCTGGTAAGATAACAAAAGGAATACTTGAATAATACTTGAGCATCTTGGATCAGGTGCACTAATCCAAGATGTTGAAAACCTCTTGCCTACCAATTCAGATTTTTTTTCTCCCTGAGAACTATAAATAAAAATACTTCCTTTATAGTTTCTGAATAAAACAAAATGGAACTGTCTTAAAGCAATGTTGACTATAAAATAAAACAAGGCTTTTCAAAAACAGTCAAATGTTACAGCTAAGAGAATCCTTTCTCAACATCCCAGAAAATCTACAGAATAAAGAAATAGCTTAGTTACTTAACAGAGGTTTCTAAACCCCTCTTAAAAATACAACTTCCACACTGAGGAGTGTTGTTACCCCAACTTGGTGGCTATTGGCAAGGTGTGATCAGAAAAAAAAAGATTGGATTGTTTTTATTTTAAACTGGCCGATCAACTGTAAAGGCCTGTTTAAAAGTCAATTTCACCAGCTGATTTGTCTGTGAATCTCCATATTTTTCAAGTCAAAAATCTGCACTCAAGTATCTGCTAAAATCGTCTTCAAGCCAAACAGCTATTGGAAACTTGTTTTGGGGCAAATATTAAAAGATTGGATATATTTACACTAAGTTGGTAAAAGATTTGAAGATTTTGAGTTAAATATTACACCAGTAGCTGTAATGAACATACTGTATATATTTACGAGATCACCTGTTTCTGGGAATGATCTTACGGCTCAATACCTAAAACTTAAATCATGATGGATAAGTAGATGTAACAACAGCCAGCAAAGAGCTCCATAAATGAATGGGTGGATCTCCATAGGGGAATGTGTTGTGCTGAAATGGTTTCTGTTATATTGCTGAACAGAATGACAAAAGATTTCGGAGTCAAAATTGACGGACTTTTAAAATCTCCCTCTGGATGAAAAATCCTCCTTTGAGAAGCTCATATTACGGTATTTATTGTTGGTGATGATCCTGTGCCAATAATTCAGGAACTGTTGGCAGACTTGTAACAGATGTCAGCGTACAATATTATTTTTATGCTTCTTAAAGAAAAAGGCCAGAAATGTATCAGACAATTCTTAGAGTGTCAAAAAAATAATAAGAATTGAGAAATGCATCCACGTTGTAGTTATTTTTATGCATGTTCAGAAGAAAGGGCTATAATACCCCCAAAAATACAAAGAACATAATTAGAAGGGTTGTTTGATAAGTAAGAAAAGCCTTCATAGTATAATTGCAAACACGTTTCATACCTTCATCCAGCGCTGCCTCTAAAATTTCTCTATTTGGAGGAACACACAGCACCACCTTTTCACACTTCTGAAGCATCTCACAAAACATTAAGAGGAAACCACCGCCCACCTGATGTGAACATGCAAATAAGGCAACAGAGTGAGGGGAGGGCAGAGGTATGATTTGGTCTAAAATATTCATTAGGGAAAAAAGCAACAAAATCAGAAACTGTCTTATGTTTTATTTCAGAAACTGAATCACAGCGTTACTTGTGTGTTTTCTGCACCTGAAAGGGAATGAATGAAAAGTCTGGTAATGACTAAAACACTAGCTGGAACAGCTATGGCCCAGCACTCACCAAGCCTCAATAGAAAATCCAGCATAAGTAGGCAAAGTTACATCACATGAGATTGATGGTGAGAGTAACATGTCTGTCTTAATAAAACATCTTAAGTATTTGCAAGCCTGTTGTGGGGAGACAAAGCTAAAGCTGCGGAGAAATGTCAGGGACACACTTGACTTAACCCGATGTCACGATGAGTGTCTGCTTTAGCAACTCTGTAGGATTTAATTTCTTAACTTGTAAGTGTTTTGGCATGTTTGAACACCAAAAACGAGGATGTAATTTTTTTATTTTTTTTTTACAACTTTGCTTTATAGTTTTGTGTGGCGGTTAAAGACAGCCAGGGTGCAGCCGGGCACAAGGCTGTAGGGGTAGAAAAAGTACTCCAGGGATAGCACCGAGTTAGAACTTGGCGATGAGCTGATGGAGCTCAGGTTACTACCAGCTGCCCACCCAGATTCACTGGCAGGTTAAAGTGTCCAAAACCCAATCCCTGCCAACAGTGAGCTCAAACTCCAGGCCCTGCGGAGAGTACTGTGTCTTTGGCACAGCCCGATGTTCAGTCGCAGCAAGAGCCATGTGGAGAGGAGCTGAACACCGATACTTAGGAAAACCGCTAATCAAAGGTGCTCCACCCGCACGGAAAGGGATGCTCCATAAATGCTGGAAAATATATGTATCCAAAGTTAATGTGAACCATGAATTACTTGGATACATCACTGAAGACAGGCAGTAAATGTTGGTAACATCTGAGAGTCTTCGCTTCTTGCTTTACAGTCTCGTGCAAAAATATTCAGACTGGTTAAACTTTTTCACATTTGTCATGTTATAACAGCAAATATAAATCAATTTTATTCTCAACTTTTATTAACGGCTTACTCAGGTTTAAGACCACCTGTGAGGCTCTCTGCAGTAATTTATTAAAATGTTGGAGCTGTCTCACTCAAATATATTGACACTTTTTTAAAATTATGCTTTTATTTTAGCCTATTTATCATATTTTCTTTGTGTTTGGCTCCATGGATTGATTAACTTTTAACAACCAGAACAAAGTTGACCAAATTATAAAGCAATCCACTCCCTAATGGGAGAGTTGCTGACACGTACGGCAAATAGCCAGCCACAAAAATAAACTACGGCAAGAAGCGTTTTATCCCATCTGCAACTGTCTATTAAAATGAACCCAAAACTTTCAACATAACTGCTGACATTTTAAAATATTATTTCTAGAGAGGTTAGAAATTTTCTAGCCAGGTGTAGGTAGTTTGTCTCTTTGTTTTTGACTTCGGTCACTTGCATCTGTAAACCAAGGCAACCTCATGAACTTATAGGGTTTTCCAAATGGGTTAAGTATTTCTAATTTGGTCTCATCTGACCAGAGTGCCTTCTCCTACTTGAGCTGTTGCACTCTGCAGCTCCTCTGGAGTAGTCATGGGCTGGCCTCTTAGCTGATTCTCAGATTATTTCTTGTCTTACCTGTTAGTTCAGGTGTGTTTGGGTAAGTTTGCAGTTTTAGTAAGTAAAAGACTTCAAAAGCAAATTGGTTGCACTGGATTTTATCACGGAGTATCAGAGTAAAGAGGGTTAAATACAAATGCATGCCACACCTTAGAGGTTTTTAATTTTAAAACCATTCATAGGTCATGCATCATTTTTGTTCCACTTCACACTTATGCATTACCGTTTGTTTTCACATGAAGCCCATTAAAGTAGCAAAGTGACACAATCTGAAAAGTTCAGTGGGGTGTGAGTACTTTGCTAGGCACTGCAGATGGTGATGTATTGGTCCTCTTGTGCAGCGTCTTCGCCAAACATGTGTAGCAGTAGCGCAACGGGCTGAAAGCTTTATTGTTCATGGAGAGTAATGGAGTTTCACAGCGAACACTGTGATGTGTTAACCTTGCCTTCATGGAAACTAATAACCAACTGGAAAATAAGGTTGATGGACCAAGACATAAACCTTTTGTGGTTCTGGAACTGCTGTTTGTGTCTTCTATTATCCTGTAGTTAATAGAGCTTGAAATTAAACAGCAAAACTATCAGCAAATTCTTTCAATGATTTTTTTTTTTTTTTAAAGATTTTTTCTTGAAGCAGAGATAACCATTTACCTCCTATCTCCAAACTAAATCAGATCTAATCAAGCAAGTATGTACATTGTTTCGAAAGCTGCTGATCTTTTGATGGCACTGGCCATTGCTCAGTTTGTTTATTTTTAGTCATGGGAATGCATTGAGGCTCGAGGTCCGGCGGGGGCTCTGCAGTGGGTGGACTTTTGAAGAACCCCATGTCCGTCCCGTGAATGGCCAACATTGTCAGCATCCCAAAGATCCCCTTTGTTTGTGGATGTGTTTGATGGGGTCCTTGTCATCTTCATGAGACAGCATGTTTGACTCACGATAGGAGGCCTTTCAATACAAACGGCTCTTTGCTCCGATGCCAGCTCTTCTTCCCTCCATGTCTTCCTACTGAAACCACATTTTCAGATACTGTTGGCAGAAAAGATTAAAATATTTGTTCAGCTCTAAATAAATACCAGAAATTGCTCATTAGATTCCTGCAAGATATGCTCTTGCTTGTCTCCAAACCTTTATTTTACTATTTCCTTTTAGCTTTGTGGCTCCTTTGCATTATGGCTTTTTTTTCCCGGTTGTTGCTACTCAACCCAATTATTCAGATTTTTAAAACAAAGCAGCCTGTGCAAACTTTCAATTGTCACATCACATCAACACTTCAGCACAACCGGTGGCACAAAGCCAGTTGTTAACTGGGCAGCAGAGGCCCACCATGAACAACAAGGGGTTCAGCAGCTGAAAAACACAAAGTATCATGTGGCCACTACAGGTCCTTTTATAGATGGGAGAATGTGTGGAGATTAATTGAAGGGTTTTTTAAAGAAGACAGTGGGTGACCTTGCAACCAGATACAACAGATGTATATTTTTACCCAGCTTATGGGACTTATCAAAGGGTAGACATAATTCTCTGGTTCTGAAATGCTTCCGGTAATTTATAGAGGAAACAGCAAAGCCTTTTGAGATCTAATACATCCATACCCACTTGAGTTAGATGTATATGGCATTCAGATGGTGTTTATTTTGGTTACACATTTGAATTTAGTTTTAGCTTAACTGCTTTGCCTAAAATGTGATTTGCTCTCTTAATGATATACAAGCAATAAACCCAAATGTGGTTCCAGGTAATCTTGCATGGCCACAATTACCTGAACATCATAATGTATAACATCTACCATCTAAGCTATGCAGTTTTGTCCACAGCGACTGCTTCGTATATTTGTGCACAGCATGCATTGAGACGAAGCTGAAGAAGGCAAAGTATTCTCTTAAATTGCCCTATTACACAAAATTCAAATTTTGATTTCCATTTGGTTTCCATTTGGGTCTCAACTGCTTCTAAAAAAACAAGTGCTTAAATAAACCACCCAGGTGTTTTTTGGCAACAAGTTAATGTTTTTGGTGTCTGTAAGATAAGCCAGTTCAAAAACCTCCTGATTGTGAAGTCGCATTCGATGGGCAATGCACTGGTACATAGCAACCCCAGCCAAGACTCAGCCCCATTAATTGGTTGCTAGGTAAAAGACAGTGTGATGATGGAAAAGACTAGTGTTGCTGACTAGCCATTCAGAAACCACTTGCTGCATCCTTGTTGGTTGTGCAGGAGGCTCTATTTCTGCTTTTCAAAAATGAATGGTTGCATAATTGTGGATTTGTTTGCAGCCATTTTCATGTGCAAATGTAAATATTGAGTTGGGGGTTGTTGCCAGCAGAAGCTTATTTAGATTTACTGTAACAAGAAGCCATAAAAAAGCTCTTTCTGAAAGGAACTCAAAAAACCGACCAGACCAAAATCTCATTATCTAAGAATGATTAGGCAAAATAAATGTTTTGTATACCCCATAGGCCTATCCTGATCTGTTCAAGGAAGCATAATACAAGGCTGTTCACTTTCAATATGAACAGCATTGTAAAACACTTTCACTGCAAAGAGAACCTAGATTTGTTTAGTTGACAAATTAATGTACACAGTCTGGAATGCAATTTTGTAAACATTGCGCGGAAAATATACCATAATTTCTAGTTCTCAGGAGGCAGTGTTCTGTGTTTTAGATGTGTCCATGATTTAATATAGTTGAATCAAATGGTTGAATTTGCCAAGGCTGTTAATGAGCCATTCACTTAAATGATCTGTGCTGGAGCTGTAACACATCTAATACAACCTGGACCCCGGCTTTTGAGGACTTGATTTGAACCCATCCAGTATGTAACATCTGGGCTTCTTGAAGACATAAGTCATTTAAATACTTAATCAAAAATATCAAACAAATTGCTTTACAACTGTTGTAGCTTAGTACGTTGTCCTGTTTATCTACAGTTAAACAAAATCAAGATGCAATGACATCCAGATAAGGCTAAATTTAAATCACAAATTACTTGCTATGATGACATATTGTCAGACTGTAAGGGGATTTAGAGCTTTACAACCTTTATAGGGACATTATAGTCTGAAAACCTGTCATCTGGAGCTGCTGTGAGCTAACAAGTGGCCACTGTGGAAGAAAGGGTCCGCAGGAATCCCTTTAAAACTTTCAGAGAGTTATTTGTGTCTGTCCTGATCCACTTCATTTATAGAGGATCGAGTGTTGTGTGTGTAAGGGGTGGATTTAATAGGGAAGCTGAGATTTGGTGCATGTCTCTGCTGAGGGAGTTACTTCTGAAGTATGAGAGCAGCTGGTAACTCCATGCTCTGTTTGAAATGTCTGGCGCTTAAACCTCGAGTCCAGAGTCCGGCCATTCATTTCCAGGGAGAGCGAACCGGGCCAGATCTGGCTGTGCCATCGTGGCCACTACACTCTTCTAGATCACTGCTTATTAGGGAGGGAGGTTCAGGATGTCTGACTTGGCAGTGCAGCATTCTGTGTTGAGCCCAAGTCTGCTCAGGGAATGACTTGTGGGCCAAAATTGGCCCACAACTTGAGTTTTTATTGGCACACAAAAAAGTTTTTTAAAAGAATGATCTTTGTATGGTCTACTTAAATGTAATTTAGCAATATCTGAGGTGTGTTTTGATTTTCACTGACACATTAACAAGCATTCTTGTAGCACAAGAAATACATTATTACTAACTTTTACATTTCGTGATGATCAGTGAGTGGCTAATTTCTAGAAATTGTAGCCACAGGGGTTATATATAGTACTTAGCAAAAGTATTCATACCCCTTCAAGTTCTTAATATTCAATAACATCACAACTGTTCGTAACATCAATGGTACATGTGTCGATTAGAAACAATAGCATAGATTTTATTTAGAGGTGCACTGATTGCAGTTTTCTGGCATCTTCATGGATCTGATCTGACAATTCCAATTTTGTCCTATGCCATTTTTTTAAAAACACAACTGACATTGTCAGATGTTATTAGGTCACAATACACCTTCAATTTTCCAATCGTATTTTATTATAAAATATCGAGCACTACCAGTGAAACAATGCAAACTTGTTTTGGCTGCAGATGGGGTAGTGTTCTCAAATATAAATGAAGAGTTTAGAGTGTTGCTGTGAAAGCTACTAAACTATGTAAACTGAAAAAAATAACGTCTTAATTTTTTTTGCATTTTAAAGACAACCAAAACTTGCACAACAGATTAGATATACTGCAGATGTAGTTTGAGCTTCTTACAAAAATAAAGGGCAGAGCAGTATTTTGCAAAATCACAGTTTGTAGTCAGTTGAGGAGAAATTAACGTTCGGGTGTTGTTGCCGAATCTCTATCTCTAGTCTCTAACAGAAAAAAAGTCACTAAAAGTCAGTAGAGATCAGAAAAGTCACAAAAAATAGTGACAAAGTTGCTAATTTGGCAACAGTGGGGTAACTATTGTCAACGTGCAGATGTGATTGTTGCACCCTAATTTTGATGGTGCATGCTTTTTAAAAAATTCTGCAAATAAAAATCTGAAACGTTTGATGCACATTAGTCCTACTGAGCCAATATGTAAAGCCAGCTTTGAACATCTAGTGACAGATTTTATGTCTTATTGGCTTTGTAAAATAGTTCTGAGTCAGAATAATTGTTGAGCATCTACATTGTTGAGCATTTAAAGTTCTACCACCCTTCTCAATTGGACTTAGGTCTGGACATTTGCTGGCACTGCTGAAGAAAGCATTGTCACATCATATTGCTACAGTAATATAGATAGAGAATGTGTAGTCAAGGTGATAAGCACTGTTAACTTTCAGAAGCATACAACATCTGGTCTAAACCTTAGACTTAAAGTTTGATTTTAAAGTACGTTTATATATAAAGCTGTTGGAGAATAAGTATTTTTATAGTTCAGCTTGAAATGCATCTGCAGATCTCTTGGGATACATAGGCAGTCACGCAAATTTTCATGATCTGTAGGAATCTTCTCATCTGTCTTTGCTGAGCTCCTATGTGACTGAGCCCTCAAAAAACAAATTCACGGCTACAAAGAAGGCTTTGAACTGTGTCGCACTGTAAATGTGGCAACATATTTGAAATCTACCGAAACGGAACTGTTTTTCTTTGCTGTACTTTTCTCAACACTCTCTTTGACACAGACTGTGCAGATCATTAGCTGAGGTGATGTTCAGTACAGTGTTTGAACATGTGGAGCTACTCCTCTTGATGATTTTTTAATTTTTTTATTTTTACGACCCTCATTGTTGAAAGATCTGGTCAGGGCACTCCTAGTGCCACAGGTCAGTGCTCAGGTTTGACATTTAAATTATTTTCTCAATTTACATAGCTTCCCGACAGAGATTGAAAAGAAGTTCACAATGGTGAACTTCTTTTCTTTAGTGACAAAATGTTCAGTACTGGGAAACTTCAGTGATGCATGAGTTTCTCTAACCGAAACAACTTATTGGTCCACTTACAACCACACAGCCTTCTCCAGGGAAGAGTTGTGGGCAAGCTTAACACAATGTTATGCAAAATAAACACAAGCATATATATATATATATATATAAAAAAAAAAAAAAAAAAAAATTCCCTTCTCACCCACCGCGGGTGGTTCTTATCCTCTGAGCTCGGTTCCTCTACCAGAGGCCTGGGAGCTTGAGGGTTCTGCGCAGTATCTTGGCTGTGCCAAGGACTGCACATTTCTGGACTGAGATGTCTGATGTTGTTCCTGGGATCTGTTGTAGCCATTGGTCCAGTTTGGGGGTGACTGCCCCGAGGGCCCCGATGACCACAGGCACCACTGTGGTCTTCACCTTTCAGGCCCTCTCCAGTTCCTCCCTGAGGCCCTGGTATTTCTCTAGTTTCTCGTGCTCCTTTTTCCTGATGTTGCAGTCGCTTGGTATTGCTACATCTACCACAACGGCTTTCCTCTGTTGTTTATCCACTACGACAATGTCTGGTTGGTTCGCCATTACCATTTTGTCTGTCTGGATCTGGAAGTCCCACAGGATCTAAGCTCTGGCGTTCTCCGTCACCTTTGGGGGTGTTTCCCACTTTGATCTCGGGGTTTCCAGTCCATATTCTGCACAGATGTTTCTGTACACTATGCCTGCAACTTGGTTATGTCGTTCCATGTACGCTTTCCCTGCCAGTATCTTGCACCCTGCTGTTATGTGCTGGACTGTCTCAGGGGCCTCCTTGCACAACCTACACCTTGGGTCTTGTCTGGTGTGGTAGATCTGGGCCTCTATTGCTCTGGTGTTTAGGGCCTGTTCCTGGGCGGCCAGGATGAGGGCCTCTGTGCTGTCCTTGAGTCCAGCTTTTTCCAGCCATTGGTAGGATTTACTGATATCAGCCACTTGGATTATTTGCTGGTGGTACATCCCATGTAGGGGCTTGTCCTCCCATGATGGTATCTCTGGCACCTCAACCTCCGTTCCCTGTTGTCTGAGATATTCACTGAGCACATTGTCTGTTGAGGCTTTGTCCCTGATGTATTTATGGATCTTAGTTGTTTCGTCCTGGACTGTGGTTTTCACACTCACTAGTCCTCTGCCTCCTTCCTTGCGGCTCGTGTATAGTCTCAGGGTGCTGGATTTGGGATGGAATCCTCCATGCATTGTTAGTAGTTTTCTAGTCTTAATATCAGTGGCTTTTATCTCCTCCTTTGGCCAGCTAATTATTCCAGCAGGGTATCTGATTACTGGCAGGGCATAGCTGTTTATTGCGTGGATTTTGTTCTTGCCATTGAGCTGGCTTCTCAGGACTTGCCTTATTCGTTGGAGGTATTTAGCTGTGGCTCCTTTCCTTGTGACCTCATCGAGGTTGCCATTTGCTTGTGGTATACCTAGGTACTTGTAACTGTCCTCTATGTCTTCTATTGTTCCTTCTGGGAGTGAGACCCCTTCTGTGCGGATGACCTTCCCCCTCTTTGTGATCAGCCGACCATACTTCTCTAGTCCGAATGACATCCCAATGTCCGTGCTGTAGATCCTGGTGGTGTGGATCAGTGAGTCGATGTCTCGCTCACTCTTGGCATACAGCTTGATGTCATCCATGTAGAGAAGGTGACTGATGTTGGCCCCATTTTTGAGTCGGTATCCGTAGCCAGTCTTGTTGATAATTTGGCTGAGGGGGTTCAGGCCTATGCAGAACAGTAGCGGGGACAGAGCATCTCCTTGGTATATGCCACATTTGATGGACACTTGTGCAAGTGGTTTGCAGTTGGCTTCAAGGGTGGTTTTCCACAGCTTCATCAAGTTTGCAATGAAGGCTCTCAGAGTCCTGTTGATGTTATACATCTCTAAGCATTCAATGATCCAAGTATGCGGCATTGAGTCATAGGCTTTCTTGTAATCAATCCAAGCCATGCACAGGTTGGTGTGTCGGGTTTTGCAGTCTCGGGCAACTGTGCGGTCTACGAGGAGTTGGTGTTTGGCTCCTCTGCTATTTACACCGATACCTTTCTGTGCCGTGCTCATGTGTTTATCCATGTGTTTGCTTATCTTGGCCGCTATGATGCCTGACATGAGCTTCCATGTTGTGGAGAGGCAGGTTATTGGTCGGTAGTTGGGTGGGACTGGACCCTTTGATGGATCCTTCTGGATTAGGATTGTCTGCCCTTCAGTTAACCATTCAGGGTGAGTCCCACTTTGTAGCAGCTGGTTCATTTGGTCTGCCAGTCGCTCATGGAGGGCAGTGAGTTTCTTTAGCCAGTAGGCATGGATCATGTCAGGCCCTGGTGCTGTCCAGTTTTTCATACCAGTTTTTCATATATATATATATATATATATATATATATATATATATATATATATATATATACACACAGTACAGACCAAAGGTTTGGACACACCTTTTAATTCAATGAGTTTCCTTTATTTTCAAGACTATTGACATTGTAGATTCACACTGAAGGCATCAAAACTATGAATAACACATGTGGAAATATGCACTAAACAAAAAAGTGTAAAACAACTGAAAATACCCCTTATATTCTAGTTTCTTCAAAGTAGCAACCTTTTGCTGTGATTACTACTTTGCACACACTCTGCATTTTCTTGATGAGCTTCAAGAGGTAGTCACCTGAAATGGTTTTCACTTCATAGGTGTGCCCTGTCAGGTTAATAAGTGGGATTTCTTGCCGTATAAATAGTCATGAAAATAAAGAAAACCCATTGAATTAGAAGGTGTGTCCAAACGTTTGGTCTGTACTGTATATATATATATACTGTATATAAATATGACCAACCTGCAGCAGCGTTTTTGCATGTGCGATCTGTTAGCATTCTGTATGTTAGGAAACTGCTCTGAATGCAGACTGGTAGGACTTCTTTATGAGAACTGGACCTCTGTCTCAGGGTAAAAGCCCGTGACATAACTGTTCGTTGAGAAGAATACGAACGATACATGCTTCAGTTTCAAAGTCTCCATTCACTCCAGAAAAAGTCACTGAATGGGTCTGAAGTCACTAAAAACAGTTCCGAAATTGCAATGGTGACGAGACTGTGTTCGAAGAATTTCTACAGAGTTAAGCTGCTATGTGCTTTACCATTGTAATGGGGCGAACTTTCAAAAGAAGAGAAATAAAGGAGTACGAGTCCTATTGGGCACAAAAGTGTTTTTTGGAATTCTTTTTCTACTTCTTTAACTTCAGATTTTGTTGGCTTCCATATATCATCCACAGAGCAAGATGCTGTCATCTGATACTGAAGTCTGTCAAAGTGAAACGCCAAAGGCTCCTCATATGTCCGTATGAGTACAAGACTTTGGAGTGAGTCGTTTTATGTTGTAAAACGGCCTTCCGACAGGCAAAGAAAACCCTGACATCCTTTGTTCAGCGAGTGTATTCAGGGGAAAATGGGTAATTTTGAAAAGAAAATACACCAACAAGCCTTCCACCACTTCCCGTCATCGCCCCCTGGGCCAAGCAGGAGGCTGACTGACAAGGTTTTCAGTTTCAAACCCCTCAAAGCTGTCAACGTTAAACCTCAACTGCCAGTTGCTTACCACATTTTCTGACCCCCTTTTGTTGCCCAAACCACTCCTCATATGGGTCTCAGGGGGGCTCAGCCCACAATGCGCTTAGTTTGACACAGTGGAAGAAGTTTTAGAGGATCCAGGCAAATGTACCGAAAACACAAACAAGAGCCATCTTCCTCTGTATATGTAGCAGTTACGGAAAATGTGCAGGACAGGACCGTAGTGCACAAAAGTCACAACCAGGCCCAGGCCACAAATGTGTCAAGTGAACACGACATTCAGTCCGGCATCAGGACACCAGAGCTCCTGAAGTTTTTCATCACTGCCACTGCTGACACTAACGACTGCGTGTCCTCAGAAGAACACCGTGTTTGATTTATGAAGGAGTGATTGTGTTACATAGACTATGTTTGCAGCATGTATTTACTCTTCAAGTGCTGTTGCTGGAGCTACATCAGAGGGTACAGCATGGGAATAGATAGGGGAGGATGCTTCAGAGGCTGAGTCAGCCAGTATTTACACCTGTTATTTAGTGCCATGTTAGATTCTTGTTCCTGTGGACCAGCACTGAAAAACATACTGAAGTAAATCTGTAAATAGTTTGCCGGTCCTCTTGCCTGAATGACACGTACAGCTTTGAAATAAAAAAAAAAAGCTACATACAGATTGTATGTGGTTTTTTTTTTTTTTTTTTTTACATAAATCCAGCCATGCCGTTTCAGATTAAATCTTTAATCTTCAGGCGCAAATATATTTCAGTTTTGAAACAAAAGTGTGTGGACGGAAGGTGTGCAGTGACATGTAGAAGACAAATGGTGATGGTGGTCAAGGCTCTGATGTCAGTGAGAGACAAGAGGATGCCATTTATTTTCTTTTTATAGTATCTCTCATGTTGGAAACAACAGCTGACCAAGCCCTCTTGTTTTCGTGAAGGGGGTGAGCGTAATGTCTGCTGCGTACAGAATACCTGGTAAAAGTACTCAATAGTATGAATGCTTTTTGTATTGGATCAATCTTATTAGAATACACTTGGTTTCTTTTTCTGTCTGTGATGATCAGTTTTCACTGATGCAACCTTTTGTTTTTTGATAGTTTTTGGTGGATTACTCTCTCACCTAACTACATGCGAAAATAATTTGAGACCTGAAAATTTTGAATTTAAAAATATCCAATTCAGAAATGAATTGGATATTGGTCTCTACAGACAGGAAGCATTTCCAGAACAACCCAGCATGACCTGATGTTGTTTCTGTTTTTGCATCTCAGATGTGTTTAATTTATTTATTCCTTTTGAAAACTAATTTGGCAATGCCGAGTCCAAAGATGCCGCGTGTTCCTTTGCACCTAAGGAGCGTAAATAACTCATTAGGTCTGTGACGATTTCCTCTTCAATTGCATTTATTCCTTGCCCACTGCCTGCCATCCGCGCAGCTTAACAACGATGAAGTCGATTTCAGCGGATGTTGCCCTTTATAGAGTGCATAATGTACCTGGCTTTATTACTCTTCCTCCTGAATTCCTGCTTATTTCCAGTGTCTTGGCAGAACGTTACAGTATGTCTCTTTTCCACTGTTTTAAAGCAATGTTTTATGCGATGCTCTTTATTCATTTAAAGTCAAAGAAAATAGTCTGAAGTCAGAGTCTGCGGCGTGTGTCCTTGAATGCCCCATTCTCACAGTTTTCCACAAGCCTAGGTTGCAGCTTGCCTCCTCTCATTAACGATGATGATTTGACGTTACCAGCTAACCGTCCAAGTGAAATAAAATGGATGCTCTTATTAAGGTTCATTAAAGAGAGGGGATAATCTATAAATACTGTAAAGGCATATTCATATTTTGCCGCATATGAGGGAGCTAATGTGAAAGAGAAGGACAGTTTCAACGCTATTGTATACAGAAGTTTTTTTTCTTCCAGATATTAGATGTATCAGATCATCAAACAAATGGTAATATCAGACAAAATTAACTGGAGTAAATGCAAAAAGTAGGATTTCATATCTGACACTTTTACTGGCCCATATTTAAAACATGAATTGTGCAACAACTTGCATTGCATAATTTGTGTTGCTTTAGATCTAAAAATACAGATAGATTAGATTACTGGGTATGACTGTCGAAGTACACACCGATAAACAGACTCATAAAAAAAAAAAATCAGTAAAATTAAATAGTTATCTGAAAAAAAAGTCATTACCTAACCACCTGTCCATCCATTATGAAATGATCTTTTATTTAAAAAAAAAAAAAAGAACACAGATGGTAAATAATTTACATTTTACACTCAAAATGATGAATGAGCCTCCTGGAGACTGATCTAGATGTCCATGTCAACATTTCCAAAACATAAATATTTTGAACACTCAACAGAAGATATGTTTCTAAAATGCCACAAAATTGCGGAGGGGAAATGTGAATAAAATATAATTCTTACTAAAACAGACGTCATTCATTTGAAACACATTCACTTTTTTAACGGGAGCTAATTTGTGAGCTAATAGGTAGAAGTGAAAGACTTCCTTGCTAGCAACAAGGTTTCTTTTAAAAGTTTAAAACATCATTCTGCAGCGTTCTATTCAGAAGATTACAGTTCCATCATATCAAGGTTATATTTCAGGCATTTGTTCAGATTGACAAAATCAGAAGGCACTAAGGCTTTTAGCAGCGGATTCAGAAGCATTTTAAAGTGGAAAAATACTTCACTTTGTTTTGAAAAGTTGCAAAACTCTTTGTTGTACAAGAGTCATTAATGGATCCATTTTCAACATTTGCTGTGTGAAAAAAACCCATTTCAAAGGCAGCAAGGGAAATTTATTTCTCTTAAATTCGCACACCTCCCATCATTTGTTCCAATTATCTGTCACATTGTGTCTTGGCAAAAGAGTATTTCTGTTTTGTGCTTTAGCTTGGCAACAAGTCAGGAGGACAGGATGTGCTATGATTCAACCACAAATACAAAATATATATCATATGGCTTTTCTTCTTCTCTTTAAATTCATAATACCAGCCAGAAATTAGATGGGCTTGGTTTCCTGGGGATGAATGTGGTTTTTTGTGTGAAATACAGAACGAACGCGCAGTGAAATGAGTCGTGTGACATGGGGTGAAAGGCCAATCAAAGAAGAGGAGGCCATTATTCAAAAGGCACCATAAGAAGCCAGATTCCAGTTTGTAAATGCATACAAGGAAACTGACCTTAAATTTGAGAGTCATCAAGCCACAAAAATGATGTGTTTGGAAATAATGACTGTTTTTACAGTTGCAGGACAAAGGGAAAAGCTTGTAAACCTGAGCTGCCACTCCCAGCTGTGAAGTATGGGAGTGGCAGCACCATGTTGTCTTGGTGTTTGCTACAGGAAGAATTGGTGGACTTCACAAAATAAATAACATCATGAGGAAAGCACATAATGTTGGAATATTAAAGCATTTTAAGACGGGAAGTAAAAACCTGGACTCAAATTGGTCTTTCAAATGACAAAGAAGACAAGTGTTGAAGGTAAAAGGAAGAAAAAAAATCCTAAAGTTCCCAAAAGTGATGCTTCTTGAACTAATTTTCTATCATATTTTCCAGAATGTCCTGATCCGACTCACATTGATTGGTTCAGTCCAAGTCGTTTCTCTACTGATCTTTAGTCTCCTCTCTATGCACACAGTTTGAGTTGTAAAATATGTTTATGCCTATTCTCTGTGCACTCATTACATCTCCTGTACGCACGTCCTGGGGTTTCTTCCTCATCAGAGATGCATGGGGCCTTTGTGCGCGCCATGCAGATGAAAGGTCTGCGGTAAAGTAGCGAACCGCACAGAAACAAAGGAATTCTTTCTCCTGCATGCACTCGCACATTGGAGCAATCTCAAAGACAGCTGTTCTGCTCCCGGGTGTCCCAAAGCCTCTGACTTGATCTTTATCCCTCCTTCTATCCAATCCATCTTTCTTGGTATCGATTCATGAAAATATCAAAAGGGTAAACGACAGGGGCCCACCGGCGTGGTACAGAGAGTCGAAGACATGTTTGACACTGCCCATTATCCTGTTTATTCTGCCCTTAAATACTCAAATACTCGTCTGTCACAAGTTCCACGACTGATTAAGCAAGATGACTTTTCAGTGGCCGCAAAACGTAGAGAGGGTCTGTCCATAATTAAGGGATGTAAATGTAAAGCTCTGTAGCGGCAGCTTTCAGTTTGTGCTTAAAAGCAGAAGGTTTTCCAATCATCTGCTTAGTCACTAAAGCACAATGAAACTCCTGGCAAGCAGAGCCAGTTAATCAAAGATGGGACTCATGCCATTTAAATCTTGTTTTATAATATGTTCAAGAAAAGGACTGGTACTGGGAGAGTTAAATATAGATTTTTATGTAGATCTTTCTTTTCTTTTTTTAAATTTATTTCCACCTCAGGAGGCCTGCGGATAAAAACACTGCTGACAGCCATGATCAAATCCAACTCAGACCCAACTGGCACTCATCAAATCAGACTTAGGTTGTTTGTGCTCATCACCTCCTTACAAACATGGAGAAATTGCTTGTTCATGTATATTGAGGTCCCTTTTAAGTGATGCCCTCAAATTAAATCCAGACCATCCTCCAGAAGTCAGTAATAAATTTAGTTTACCTCTGTATAATTCCATAGTACAGTACAGTGAACTGCTGCCAGATTTAACTATTTATGTATCTTTGTGTCTGTGAAACGCAACTCTGAGTTATTTGTGGAAAACCCACCTACTTGTAGAATCTTTTTAAGGAGGATGTCTCAAATATTTTAAGAAAATGAGGCTTGAAAAGCTGAAATACTTGACATGCTACGAAAGCCGATTGGCTGTAGCTGTAAGAGCAGTGAAAGGAAAGTCGGTAGATGTTAGGTCCCCCCGTGTGTATAAATGCATTTTAAGGTATATTTGGTGTTTGAACTATTAAACTAGGCAGTTATAAGCATCTTTAGAGGGGCTCTCAAGTATTTGCAAACTTAAGCTATTCACAGGCGATTGTGGTTCCTAAACTCAGCAAATATCTGAGGGTCCACTGTGTAAATCCAGCTATTCTGCGAAGGTTGTAGAATTTTTAGAGAACAGGAGGGAAAGGGCTAAGCATTTTGAATTGCTTATCTTGACCAGTCAGAAAAGGTGAACTTTAACTAGAGAATAAGTCACAAGTACCATGCTAACATGAAGAGCTGCAGGCGTTGATGGGAAGTCCTTGCTGAAGGACTCTCCATCCTAGCACAGGTTGGTTGCTTCTAGCAGTACACCTCGATCAGGAGATTGTAAGCAGGAGTGTAGTGGCAGTGGATCGTGCAAACCCCTCACAGAAGGTAAAGGAATGTTTCTTTTTTTTTTTTTCTGGTCGTTCGGCTGATTTCTGATCCTCCTTTTCAAAACAGTCTCAAAACTACAAACATCTGGGTTTCCAAAACACTGGCACAACATCAGCACCACAGTAGCTGTTGAGTTAACTATGAGAGAAATGAGATGGGGAGGGTCATCTGGAAAATTTGAAAGGTGGTTCAAATGCAAATTGAACAGACCCTTAATCGGTTTAAAGAGTTGCAAATGGCCGTTTTTGTAAGGTTAGAAGTCTGATAATAAGAGGTTAGAACCACAGAAAAGAGCTGCGCTTGGAGCTAAACTGGCTGAACTGGGAAACACTGGGCTCCCTCAACATTTATGCCTGGCACTCATCAAATCAGATTGTTGGGTTGTTTGTAAATGGTCAATATCCCATGTATTTACATGTGCTGTCAGCAGCACAGCCGCAAGGGTTTTGCCAGCAAGTGAGAAAAAAAAAAGTGTCAACAAATCCATCTGGATAGTTTTTTCCGTCAGGTAATATATCCTGAATTTGACACCCTCTCCGCATTCTCCTCATCTCCCCGGACTGTTTGCATATGTAAACAGCCCCCATGATTGGGCCAGATATTTAACTTGGAGGACCCGGGGCCTTCATGTGTTATGACAGCGTTTAGAAAATGTCAGAGATGTGATAAACTGAAGGAAAACAAAGAAACAAGAGCACACAATTGGTCAAAGATGAGGCCATGTTTTTCTCATTAGCGTTGGAAATGCATCTGAGGCCATGCTGCTCCAGCATCTTTAGACCAGCCTTCAGATATCATTCAGTGGGAGACCAATGAGTTCTGGCTGAAATATTGTGTATGGGTGCAGATAATGATTAGAAGGGGGGGTTGCATTAAATGGATGTCTGAGTTGCTTTACCATAAAATAAAAATGTATACAGGCTTGTGAAAAGTGCTAATACAGCTCTTTTTTTCTCCTTTTTTCTCTCCCTATCTCTGCTGGAAAATCCACTGCTTGCTCGGATTGCCATCAATAACTTCAGGTATGTCCAATCACTTTGTTATCTCCCTCCTTTCATCAACATTTTTACAAGAAATCAGTAACATACACATAACTGTGCTGAAGTTCTGGTCTTCATTAGGAAGAATGGCATCTTACCACAAGTAATATAAGCAACCAGAAAGCAGGGTGACTCTGGCAGTTCATACATACAGATTGCAAAAAAGAGTAAGCTTTTGTCACAGTCATTTAATCTAACACTGAAAAAGATGTTGAACACGCCAGCCTTTAGTTTCTGTACATTTAAAAGTGAGGGGAAAAAATCCAAGATGAAGAAAAAAATAGTTTTTCAGGGAACGGTATCATTTTGTAGGGCTCTTCTTTACCCTTATCCGTTCTCCCTGCAGTTTCAAGAAATTTACCGCAGAAAAAGACACTGTGGTGGTGCAATCCTCATTTGTTATTGTTACCCCTTTCAACAAAGTTTGGAGAGACTTTATACAAATTAAAATGCATAATTGCTTTGCCATCAGTTATTAGTGAAAATCAATATTTTTTATTTTCACAAAGTCCCCCCCAAAAAAAAAAAAAAACAAACATTAGATGCACACATGCCAACTGATTGTTTTGACCCTTTTTTTTGCTATCAGAAATGTAAACATGTAGAGTTTGTTCATCTCTAACGAGAATTTCACTAGAACCACATGCGGCGGCCACATTAGACTAAGATTAAGCCTTTCAACAACGAATACGCCAGTTGTGGGAATTGTTGAAAAGTGCCTCACGTCCACTTTGGTACAAGTATGATGGAGGATCTAGGTTGCTGTGGGGCTATTCCTCTTCCAAAGGTCCTGGGAACCTCGATATGTTGCACATGACTGCCTTGAAATACCAAAACACTAAATTTCAACTTTGTGGATTCTACCAGTAAACAGAAAATGTGTTTTCATTAGATTTTTTCCACAAGATAATGACCTAATTCTTCTTTAAAGTGGAATATTTCCCCAGCAAATAAATGTGCTCAAATTAAGACATTTGACAGTGTGATATAAAGCTTCTGTAATAAAAGCTCTCTATTATGCAAATTTTCTGTGACAAAATGAAAGTGATCAGTCAGATCAAAGGTCACCAAACCCTGAATGAGGACATTAAATGAGCCTTTGAAGTGCTCCGAGTGCCACACAGACTTTTGATGTTTTCCCTCACATCAGTGTAAAATACCCCATACTCTTTCAGCCATCGTGTTTTCACTGCACTGTTTTCTCGTGTTCTTCTGCTTTCTCCATATTGTGTAACCAGGCAATTTGCACCCCACTTTTATGGGCCAAGAACAAATGAGCGGCGCAAGTTTGCAACCATGGGCTCTTTGTGCACAACTCATCCCCAGCAGTGCAGGAATGTTTTTAGTTTTATATAAGGGATCAGATTTATGCAACAATTTTGGGATGTCATGCGGAGACGGCCTCGGTTGGATTGCATTCCCCCCTAAAATTTAAGTGTATTTTACTTTAATAATTTCACTTTGGGAGGTGATAAGTACCTGTTTTCGTAGTTTAGCAATACCAGGCAGTAAAAAGAAAAATGTTGGCTTCAAAGTCATACTGAGAAACACCAAAGCGGATGATATAATGAAAGGTTTTAGCTTTAGTGATGACAGAAGAGATGAAGGGATCAGTTTAAATGAGTTTTAATCCAGTGAACCCAACCACTCCACTCTGAGGCTGAAGCCTGGAGCAACAAGGCCAATAAAAGTTTAATCCCTTATATCTGCCTGATATGGTCATTACACTGTGGATCAGAGTAAAGAGTATTATCCCTGCTTAATGTAGGATATCTGTTTGACACTGTTTGTATACTTGACTGATAAACATTTCAATAATAGGAAAATAATAATAGAAAAAAAATAGTTTATAGTTTTATCCAAAAACAGTGTTGATTCTCAATTGGATTTGACTAGGCCATTTTACTAAACGAATATTCTTACACAGGACATTGCTCTGTAAGATGCTTAAAGTTTGGGATATTGTTTTATAGCTTTAAATTGATTTCCAAGATGTTATCCTTGACTTGTCTGCTTTGTTTGTTGGTTTTCATGATGTTTGTTCACTAATGAGAGGCCTTCACAGAAAAACTGAATCCATACTGAGATTAAATTGCAAACAGCTGAACTATTTCATAGTTGGGCAGCTTCTGATGGAGTTGGTTGCATTGAACCAGTTGGAATATTCTATTAAAATACAT